>NW_003345195.1:723330-801318 GCF_000150975.2 Nannizzia gypsea CBS 118893
ACAGTAGTGCGATGGCACGGGAACGGCAGGTTCATCTTTGGCATCAGCCCGCGTAGTAGCACTTGTCTGTTTCTTGTCAACTATTCTTTAATTCTTGCTGTCGTATTGTGAGGCTTCCTGGCTGCTTTATATCTGGATATCTGAAAGAACCTCGATCGTGCGACTAGATGGCCATGCCAGCGTCCGTCTTCATCGATGCCCTTTCTTATATAGCTTTATCTCGTCAAAGGGCGCAAAGCGGTTTGGCTTGTCTGACGTCCACGTCCAGGTCAAGGTCTGGTGCATCAACTCACAGCATACGAGCCTATCCACGGCAATTAGTCAGTAACTCGCTGCACTTCGGCGTTTATGCTTCTTCAGCTCGCATCGCCCTACCTAGTTGAATATGGTGCTGACTTCCTCCGGCCCGGCCCACGCCCTTTCTCGCTTGGTCCGGCTGCTCGGCGGACCTCACGGTCCTGCGGCTGTTTGCTTATCTATAGCGTCACTGTCTGATCCTTTGAGCTTAGAGGGGCTGATAGTCAGCTAACTAGCTAGCTAACTAGTTTAGTGCTTTCGTAAGTCATTGCTTGTGAGGGCGCCGCTGGTGTTGGTGCTGGTGTGGTGTTGGGCCGTTTGGCGGCCGTGCTGGCGTTGACTGGACCTCGGCTGGCTTTCCTAGGTTCAAGCTCCACCGGATCCTCAGGTACTCCCTGCGCGTCGGTCTTGTCGACTTCTCTCCTTGCCTGTGATGATAAGAGGTAGACCTGATACAGCTGTCACCATGGAGGGCAATATGAAGAAGAAGTTCCTGGCCTATCCGGAGCCTAGGAAAGGGTGAGCCTACCGGATATGAGTTTGGAGTGACCGCTGTGCTGACGACGGTGTAGGCCGGATGTCACATACCGCAATGAGAGGAAACAGAATCCCACGATGAGCGGCCTCGTGCTGGTCCTCGCTGCTTTTGTGTAAGCTTTCCCTCGACCATCACTACGAATCTACAGATGCTGACGGGTGTTATAGCTTCGAATGCGTGGGCATGATACGACACCTCATCTGGAAAAACGCTGGATTCTCAAGCCTACGGAAGATCCGGAAGCAGCTGGAAGACTATGAGCCACGAGTCGACCCAACCGTCGTACCTACATCCGAACTCGAAGACGACGAAGAACAACTGGAAGAAGATGGCCAGAAGGTCTTCACCGCTGAACCGCTGCTGGCTTCCACCGCCGTCCCTCCACGAGCCAAATACTACTCGGTCCAGGACTACCACGACATGTACGTCTCGGGGGAATTGACACCGACAGCAGTAGCAAAGGCCATCTTACCACTTATACGTCGAGATACCAAACCGCCAGGAGAGCATTCTGCAGCCTGGTTCGAGACGCGGGTTGACTTGGTTCTTGCCGCGGCTGAGGCCTCGACGCTACGATATAAGCAGGGACGTCCCCTGGGGCTGATGGATGGTATACCCACTGCCGTCAAGGACGAGTATGATATCGACGGGTACAAGACTTGTCTGGGCTCGTTGAACGATTATACCAGTGATCCCGCCTCGTCGGGTGGCTCCATTGCCAGCTGGTGTGTGAGAAAGCTAGAGGAAGCTGGAGCTGTTGTCCTGGGGAAACTCTCCATGCATGAATTCGGTCTGGGTATATACATGTTTTACGGAAAGACGGTAGAAGTTTTCAGGGCTAACTATATATATAGATACCTCTGGCAGTAATCCAAACTACGGTACTCCGCTAAACCCATATAACCCCAAGTACTACACTGGTGGTAGTTCATCTGGCACCGCATACGCAGTCAGTGCCGGACTGCTGCCATTCGCTTTAGGAAGTGATGGCGGCGGCAGCATTCGCATCCCATCCTCTTTCTGCTCCGTCTACGGCCTCAAACCAACCCACAGCAGAATCTCACACCACCCAGGCCCTAACCATTCCAACACCTGTGCCGTCAACGGGCCTCTAGCCGCAGACTTACAGTCGCTCTCTGCACTCTATCGTATCATAGGCTGTCCTCCACCGTCCTCACCGTTCCGGCCAGTCTCTCCAAGACTCACGCCCTGCGACCCCGCGGGTACAAAGTACCTCGGAGTTCCTGAGGCATGGTTCTCCCAAGCAACACCCGCAATCCAAAGCCTCTGTCGCTCTGCCATCTCCGCCCTCGCAGATAAACACAACTATACAGTTGTGCCCATCCAGATTCCCTACCTAGTTGAAGGCCAGATCGCACACGCAGTCACCATCCTCACTGACGCCGCAACCTTACTCCCCGATACTTCAAAACTCACCGCCCCAAACAAGATCCTTCTTGGTCTCGGCCGTGAAACACCTGCTACAGATTACTTACTTGCACAGAAACTACGCCGCCTTCTGATGCAGCACCTCTCCTGGCTATGGAAGGAATACCCAGGCATGATCATCGTCACGCCCACGACCAGCTGCGCAGGATGGCCGATCCGTGACAAGAATGAGCTGAAGTACGGTATCAGCGATGGAGACCAGACGCTGAAAACCATGAATTTCATCTGGCTAGCTAACTTTACTGGTCTGCCTGCCATCAACGTGCCTGCAGGTTTTGTCGTTCCAGAAGGCGCTAAGAATGAAGGCGAGATTGCTGAGGAGAATACCAGGGGGAAGATACCCATTGGTTTGATGGGGACAGGAGAATGGGGTAGTGAAGATTGCCTTATGCGTTGGGGTCTCGATGTTGAGAATGTCGTGGGTGATCGCAGATCGAAACCGCCTATCTGGGTGGACGTAGTTGCTAAAGCGAAGGAGGTTATGCAATCCGACGCATAGATTGTACAATATAGATATAGACCATAGATATAGACGGGACAAGAAGGGTTTCTTTGGTATCGCGGCAAATTTAGAGTTTTAACTTATCGATAAGCGTCACGTAATCGCGTTTTTCGCGTCTTAGCCGCTTAATTACCTTGTTAAGTGATTAACACTTCGATTATTGTGCAGTTCTGTTTCAACTGCCTGTCTCGATGGCCATGGTAAGCCATGAACAGAGACACAGCTAATTTCCACGCAACACCAACGAGTACGTACTTTAGCTCCATGGCATAATGCCCCCTTTCTAACAAGGCCAAATAGTCCACTCGCAGAACCCTAGCCAATCACTCAGCTCATCGACCGGAAGGACTCCTCTGTCTACCAGCCTACAGCACCTGGACAAAGCACTGATACCCCCATCGAACCATGCTGCCAATACCTCTGCGGATACTCTTCCGCCTGCGTCGCAGTTTGTACTGCCAGGATGGACCCAGTTAGGGGCCGACACAACAGCGGATGCGGAGGGCGGTAAAAGTAATGCCAATGGCAATGTTGGTGTTGGAGGTAACGGTAGCGGAGAAGGCGAAGGGTCGCATACTTCTTCATTACCGGGCATTCGGAGAGGCGAAATTACAGAGCTATCTGGACCAAGGGGGTCTGGGAAGACTTCACTGGCGTAAGTGGGCTTATTCCCTCTAGGCGTGGCCGTGCTGACTGCTTTAGTATGACTACTGCTGTGAATGCATTGAAACGTGGAGAGTCAGTTGTGTGGATAGGTATGAATACCACTTTACACCATCTTTTTACATAGGCTAACTACCTGGACTAGATACCGCCGGCCCAATATGCATGTCTAGATTTGAAAAGATGCTCTTAAAGGACAGCACACCTTCCGAGGTGCAAGACCTACTACAGAACCTACTACATCTCCAACCTACCACACTAGCTCATCTGCTAGCCCTGACATCCTATCCCATGTCAGATTTCCCGCCGCCAAACACGGGTCTAATAGTCCTGGATTCAATTTCGTGTCTCTTTGGCTCGGAATTCCGAAGCAAGCTACCTTCCAGATTAAACAAAGCTAGAGACTTAAACAGCGCAGCAGCGTCAAGGGATAAAGACTCGCAGGAGTCGAAGCTATGGTGGAAGTTGATAGGTACTCTGTCATCGAACCTTAACGCTCTTGCATCTCGTCTGGACTGTGCTGTGATCGTGGTCAACGAGATGGTTACTCGCTTCCGGTCTGGCCAGAAACCGATGTTGCATGTTGCTATATCGGGGTATACATGGGATACCAGCGTGGCTACGCGAATTATACTTTATTGGCACTGGTTGGATATCGGAGTTAGAGAGAAGCTTGGTATGCGGTGTATTAGAATGGCGGAGGTGTTTAGGGCTGGGAAGATGGCTGTTTTGCCCAGGGCCGTGGAAAGGATTGTTCCGTTCCTTGTCGAGGATGAGGTATGTTTTTTTCCTTCATTTTTATGGCGGTGTGAGGGATTGGAGTGCTTGTTACTAAATGCGAGTGAGTTTAGGGTCTTGCTGAGTTTATGCATCTATCAATTAGTCTGGGTGGTATGGCTAATGGAAGAGGGACCGTGATGCCTGTTTGTGTGAAGAGGAAGCTTGACCAGGAACAGGAGCATCTTCCCACTCAGCTCCCTCGTCGGCCGAAGATAGAGCATGATAGTGAAGAAGGTGGTGATGAAGAGGAGGAGAGATTGGAAGAGAAGTCAGATGGGAAACCGGCTGAAGCTGTACTGGCGAGTGCAGGACTACCGGCTGAGATAATGGACAGCCAGGACGAGGAAGAAGATGAGGACTGGTTGGAGGCTGCTGAGGTAGCCAACTTGCAGCCTTCGACGGGGCCAAGCACGGAGCAAGACGAAGACGATACCGAGCTGCTGCTGAGGAGCATGGTTGAAGGGGACGTCTAGATTTGCGGTAAGTCCCAACCAGTTACTACATGTAGTAACCAGTGCGAGGCTGAAAAACGTCGATGATGTAACAGCTTTAAATAACTAGTATAAATATAGCACTCTATACTCCGTAAATATATATGTAGACGACGAGAATCCCCTTGGCACCTCGACTAGTTGATCTTGTCATAAACAACATCCGTATCCACGGTCCGATAACTTCCCCGACTCCGACGTAGTTCACCTATATAAACTAACAGTTTATCTGGAGTATATACGTAATTAAATGTAAAAGGAGTATATCGAAATCTCACATGCACCTATAGTCAATAGTGCCAAAAGATAAACAATAACACATCATCATCACCATGCTACTGAGTCAACCATGGCGAGTGGGCCTGACAGCCGTCGGCATCGGCTTCAACGCGTACACCATCCTCGTTCACACCACCTACGGCTTCACATCTGTCCTGCCCATGCTCCGCACGCATAAGAGCAAACTCTACGACATCATCGGCATCTGCTTCCAGCATCTTATGATCCTCCCCACGATCGGCAGTAAGTCATGTCATGCCCATGCACATGCTTTATTTTAAAACCCCCAACCTCCTCAACCCTCAACCCTCAACCCCCATCCGGAGATATATACCCCGTGAAACTATCACTTCCACCTCCCTTGTATCAAAACTAATGCAGGTTCTCTGTAGTAATACTGCAGCTGAAGTGGTTCCACCACGGGATCGAAGGTCCGTTCGAAAAGCCACTTTTCTACACCTACTTGTTGGGCAACTTGGCGTGCGGAGCGTGGTATGGTTCGATGGGCGTGGTGAATCCGTTGCTATGCACGGTATTTGCGCCTTTGGCGTCTTTGCTTTGTGTTCTTTGATCTCACCATGCCGAACTACCTTGTATAATATGTATATATGCCGTTGATCCAAGTTTGAATCTCCAATGGGAAGAGTAGGAATATACCTCGTTGTTTTGTATCCATGTAGATTTCGTGCATCTTACTTAATAACCTAAACTCGGGCAGATCCGGGGGAGAAGGGAAGGGCCGCGAAGGGAGACACATGGGAGGCTTCGTGAATCTCCGAGGCTGGATGGCCGGCCAGATCATATGAAGGGGGTAAAGTAAGGGCAATTAATTCCCCGGCATCTTCAAACTGGAGTCCTTGTAAGGGTTACTTATAGGTACTCGAGGTACTTGCATATATGTAACAAGCCAGCGTTGGACAAGGAAGTCTCTGCTCAAAGGCCAGAACCGGACTTCGTGCTTATCTTATCAAGTAGTGAGTACCTCGGCTGTTTCCGTTTCGAGTCGAAAAAATAGAAGTGAAAAATCTAACTGAAAATAAAAGAAGCCATCTTAGTCAGTTATTAGTCATCGCCAAGGCAGGCAAGATTTTTTCTGTTGGGGGGAAAAGTGCGGAAACGCTAGTCCCTTTTGGGTAGTTAGTTGCCGGTACAAAAGTTGACGTCGAAGTAGAACAAGAAGAGGAAGAAGAAGAAGAAACGAAGAGAAGAGGAAGATCTAAAAGGCGAGAGAGCCATGACGATAAGCGATAAGATAAGAGATAACAAGGATGGAGACCAGATGAGTGAGACGAAAAAGGAGGAAAAGAACAGCAGAAGGCTCTTCATGTGGCGGCCGAGGGTCTCCGTCGATGATGTATATAAGTTGCTGCAGGTCTGCGTTTGTTGGGAGGCGAGGCCAGCGCCGTTGGAAGGCGTAACGTCTTACATAAGCGTGTATCGTCATGTCATGTCCGGTCAACTTGCGACTTTTGACGACGGTGGCCTTGGAGTGACCTTGGACGGCGGCAGCACCAGCCATGCATAGAAGCCGCTGAGAAGAAGGCAGGCAGTATAGAAGACATCCACAAGTGCAATTGACCCCCAAAAACCAGCCAGTTCAGGCCCGGGGCAGGCTCAACTCCAGCGACCAACAGCGAGGCGTGTATTGTAAATGCGATACCAGACTCCCGCCTCCCCTGCAAGCTCTTGATGTGCGCCTCCACTCAGGCACCGCGAAAAGAAAGAAGAAAGCTTGTCACTTGCGAGTTTGTCCCATCCACTTCCGCCCCAACAAGACGCGACAAGGCCAGGAAAAGATGCGAGAGCAAGAGGAGGAAGCAGAAGGAAGAAGAAGAGGCAGGGAAGAGGGCGTCTGTTAGTGTTTTTTCCTTAGTTCCGCCTGGTGGTGCCATCCTTTTCTTTGCTTTTCTCTGTCTCTGCTGGGGAAGCGTTTATATAACTAGATACTTGCTTCCTCCCACCCCTCTGCTTCCTCCTTCTTCCCTCCAAGCAAGATAGGCTGGGTTGACTTTGCTGTTTGCCATCGTCATCACTGTCGCCGTCGTGCCTTTTCCACGGTAGAGTCGAGGGAGTGACTTTGCTCTCCTTCTTCTTCCTCTTCTTCCTCTTGCTCCTTCACACCCGTCGTCTACCAACTTGGTATATATCAAAATCAAACATCTTCAAATAAACGAAATACCAGGAATAACGAAAATCAAACATCTTAACGAACACCATGGGAGACGCCGGTCCGTCCACGGTACAGCCTGCTCAGGCTCAGGCTCCTCAGCAGCAGCAGGCTGACAAGAAGCCTCACATCACCGACACTAAGATCACTCTTGCCAACTGGCACCAGCATGTCAACTGGCTCAACGTCTTCCTGATCCTGGGTATCCCTCTGGCTGGCTGTATCCAGGCTCTCTGGGTGCCGCTGCAGTTCAAGACTGCCGTCTGGGCGGTTATCTACTACTTCATGACCGGTCTAGGAATCACAGCTGGTAAGTTAGAAACATGCATACAAATGGATGATGGATGATGGATGTATAAGAACTAACAGGATGCAAAAGGATACCATCGTCTCTGGGCTCACTGCTCGTACTCTGCCACTCTGCCGCTGAGGATCTACTTGGCTGCCGTCGGTGGTGGTGCCGTCGAGGGTTCCATCAGATGGTGGGCTCGCGGCCACCGCGCTCACCACCGATACACCGACACCGACAAGGACCCGTACTCTGTCCGCAAGGGCCTGCTCTACTCCCACCTCGGCTGGATGGTCATGAAGCAGAACCCAAAGCGCATCGGACGTACCGACATCACTGATCTCAACGAGGATCCCGTCGTCGTCTGGCAGCACAAGCACTATCTCAAGGTCGTCCTCACCATGGGTCTTGTCTTCCCCATGCTCGTCAGCGGTCTCGGATGGGGTGACTGGATCGGTGGTTTCGTCTACGCCGGCATCCTCCGTGTCTTCTTCGTCCAGCAGGCTACTTTCTGTGTCAACTCCCTGGCTCATTGGCTCGGTGACCAGCCATTTGACGACCGCAACTCTCCACGAGACCATGTCATCACTGCCCTCGTCACCCTGGGAGAAGGATACCATAACTTCCACCACGAGTTCCCATCGGACTACCGCAATGCTATCGAATGGCACCAGTACGACCCTACCAAGTGGACCATCTGGACCTGGAAGCAGCTCGGCCTCGCCTACGACCTCAAGCAGTTCCGTGCCAACGAGATCGAAAAGGGCCGTGTCCAGCAGATGCAGAAGAAGATCGACCAGCGCCGTGCTAAGCTCGACTGGGGCATTCCCTTGGACCAGCTGCCCGTCATGGAGTGGGATGAGTACGTCGAGCAGGCTAAGAACGGCCGTGGCTTGATTGCTGTTGCCGGTGTTGTTCACGACGTCACCGACTTCATCAAGGACCACCCCGGCGGCAAGGCCATGATCAACTCTGGTATCGGCAAGGATGCTACCGCCATGTTCAACGGAGGTGTCTACAACCACTCCAACGCAGCCCACAACCTGCTCTCGACCATGAGAGTGGGCGTCATCCGCGGAGGATGCGAAGTTGAGATCTGGAAGAGAGCCCAGAAGGAAAACAAGGAAGTCGACTTTGTACGTGATGAGTCTGGCAACCGTATCATTCGTGCTGGTTCACAGGTGACTAAGATCCCTGAGTCGTTCCCGTCTGCCGGCGCCGCTTAAGGGTGCCTCCTTTTGTTCCGTTTTACTGCTTCGTCGACCTTTTATTGCTTGCTTCAGCGCCTGCTTCAAACGTCCTCCTTCGCCAGCGCCTTCGTCAGCAAGTGCGCGCTTCTTCGTCTTCTTTTCTTCCTGACCTTGTTCATTTCAAAGACATGATGGTTAACGATTTGGTCTGTTTCCTTGCGTAGACGACTAGAGTCACGTCATGAGCCCGCGGGTGGCTCCGTTTTTTCTCTTCTCTCACCTTTTTTCCACTCTCCGATGATGATTACACTATCCTCCTCCTTTGAACCCGGAACTGGAATGGAACCGGAACTGGCAGCCGCAGCTGCAGCCAGACAGGCTCGTGCATGGTTCCCTTCCCGTCTCCCGCCGACCTGGCAACGGGGACGTGTCTTGATCCCTTTCCTACATGATCCGTCCGTCATTCCTGGAACGAACCAAACCTCCCGTTTCCTTCTCTTACACGTCCTCATGACGCCGTTCGACCGTCGACTATGATGCTATGGCTAGGGAAATCAAACTCCCTCCTGCCATCTAATACTTTGTATTTTCTTCTTTTTCTCTTTTTTCTTTATGTGTCTCTTTATGCTTTGTTTGGGGTCTGGAGTTAAAAGGGATTATGGGGGAGGCTACAGATTTTTATCTTTCTCACGAAAACCAACTTTTTCCTGCTCTTGTTATCAAACCTTGCATGAAGTCTCAGTTTCTCTTTATTGTCTACCAAAAAGCACCAACTACCAGACAATAACAACATACTTAATATAATGACTGTCTTCTCCTACTTATCTCTTATCTAGACCTATATCTTACGTAACTTTATAAGTATGAAGCTACCTTGGTGAGTATTTGGAACACCTTTTATACCCTTACCAAGATAAATCCAAGGCTAATTCTCCCCACATTGAAGATATACCAATTACCAGTGCTTGTTAGCCGCCGCCTGAAAACCCACTGGGCACTGCAGTCCCCACGTCAGAACTCAATTCCAATCAGGGTAGAAAAACAATTTTTCCAAAGGAAAGAATAAAAACCCCTAGAGCAATACCGCAGCGTCAGAATATAACTCTATGCGTCTCGATCTAAATCCTAAGCCGGTCATTAACCATTTGTCAACCAATTAACTAACTTTACTTATAAATAGTACCTTTATGCATGTCGTTATGGCCTTTCGATTTACGCGCCAGCCTTGCATCTGTAGATGCGTCAAAGAGGCATATATCCAATAATTGCAGGCAACTTCGACATGCACTGAGCATGCTCTTACGCTCAAGTATCGGCTGGGGCAGCGCGGCTATTACATCAGAACCACCATGCAATATTTCTAGGGCTATTAATAAGGCGGACAGAGCCTTCTTTGCTCCTAGATTGTATCATCGATATCATCATCTGCACCTCTATTTGAGAGTCGATTCTTGATGTTTTTCATCTGGACCTGCACTATAAGGCGGAAGTTAACTACATTCTTGGTACGACTCGGATTAGCATCGTCAATATGGATCCGCTCAATACCATCAGTGCAACGCTCGCGCTCGTTGGGACTGTTCAGGCAGCCTATCAAACACTCGACAAAATTTCCAATTTGCCGAATGCCTTCAACGAAATCAAGGCTAGACTTCCCCTAGTCGATCCCTTGTTAAATGATGCCATGGACGCTCTCAATGACACTACGCTTTCGGAAGAGGAAACCAAGGCAATCCTCGCGGTCATTACCCCCTGCAATGAAGCGGCTGTAAAAATGAACTGCATATTCCGTGAAGTTCGGTCCAAATGCGAAAAGGACCAGAACGCAAGAAGCTGGGACATTGTTAGCCCTCTATACCACAAAGCCCTGCGCGGCAAAGGGGCACATCGGGCAGAGAAGCTCATGCGCACCATTTTTCAGGGCCTGGAGGAAATGGCTCAGCAACGAGTGTTCAAAACCGCGATGCAGAAGGATGTCAAAGCCCTCGAGGAGGCTATCGAGGGGCTGTCCAAGGTGGAACCCTCTTTACCAGACGCCGATTTTGAGGCTGGAGGCACTAACGTGACGCAAAACAATGCTACAGGGGCTTTCGGGCAGCTGAACGCCCCGCGCGGAGGCCACAATGTTTACATCAGTGGGCAATATGCAGCTCACACGCTGAACATTGGTAAGGGACCTGAAATTTCCCGTTGAATATGAAATGTATGTATTTTTCTTTAGCTAAAAATATAACTTCGCCGTTTGAGTAGACATGAGCAAAATACCAGCACGAAAGAGTGCTGTCCTTCAGAGACTCAGTAAAGACTTGCGGTACAGAGAGCGGAAAAATATAAACGCTAGGCCCGTCCTGGGGACATGCAAGTGGGTTGTGTGCCACAAGACCTTTAAGGAGTGGGAGCAAGGCAAATCGTTAGGCCTGCTCTGGGTGTCTGCGGATCCAGGATGCGGGAAGTCTGTGTTGGCCAGACATATCGTCGACTCCGTACTTCCAACAGACTCCACCAGGACAACGTGTTACTTCTTCTTCAAGCACAGCTTTGAGGGCCAGAGGAGTGCAACGAACGCCCTCCGTTGTATCTTACATCAGTTGTTTATACAGAAAGATACCCTTTTCTCGGAAGACATACTCAGGCATTTTGAAGGTGATAATGAGACTTTCACGGACTCCTTTGATGAGCTATGGCATATACTGGACACTGTTGCGAGTAATGAAGAAGCCGGCAAAAAAGTCATTGTTCTTGATGCAATTGATGAATGTGATGAAGAAGACAGGCATAAGCTTATTGAGGAGCTTTGTAGTCTGTATCGTGGGGGAAAGACACACAACCTAAAGTTCCTCTTAACGGGCCGACCATATCGGGATATCGAGACTGATTTTCAGCCACTACCACCTTCGATATGCCTAAGCGGTGATGTGGATGAAAGAGAGGCGATTTATCAGGAGATTGATATTTTTATCAGAGACAGAGTTCAAAGTATCGGGGAGAGAAAGAGCCTCAGTCAGGAAGACCAGGACCACTTGATCGAGCAACTTACGAAAGTCCAGAATCCAACTTATCTTTGGGCTGATCTTACATTAAAATTGATCAGTAAGGAAAAATACGTTAACCGTAAGGTGATAGATCGGGCCACTGCATATCTCACCGGAAACGTTGATGCAGTCTATGAGAAGATTTTATGCAAAAGCCAGGAACCCGAAGGTACAAGGAGATTACTACATCTTGTAGTCGCCAACGCGCAAGGCCGTTAACCCTGGAAGAGATAGATCTCGCCCTGGCCCTCAAGGAGCATTCTACCTCGTGCGCTGATCTTGACCTCATGAAACAGGATATTTATGACTACGTATGGGGTCTATCTGGCCTTCTCATCATATTGCTACATCAGGCCTTAAAAGTGTTTCTGGTTTC
This sequence comes from Nannizzia gypsea CBS 118893, assembly GCF_000150975.2. NCBI lineage: Eukaryota > Fungi > Ascomycota > Eurotiomycetes > Onygenales > Arthrodermataceae > Nannizzia > Nannizzia gypsea. The sequence goes on from NW_003345195.1 coordinate 735,384, forward strand.
AACGACCCTTCAGATGCCCAGCAGAAAGTCCAAAAGCAAGTCCAAAAGCGATCCCGCGTTTCTTAAATGGAAACACTCATTTCGGCTCCAAGAGTCAAATAGTATAATTGCAGATATATGCATGTCTTATTTACTGTTCAAGGAGTTCGAATCCCTTTCTCAGAGCGAAGAACAGCCTGGACCCCAAGTCGGGGAGAGCACATGGTTAGCTAAATGCGTTGACGATTACCACTTCCTTGACTATGCTGCCAAATACTGGGTTACTCACTTCAAAAAAACCAGCATCGACATCAAGTCAGAGAGGGAACGAGTGCTGGATATCTTTGACGACAAGCATTACTTTATTTGGTTTAGGATCTATTGGACGCGCGAAAAACCTCCTAGAAGTTTTACTTCCCTAATGCTCCTGTCCTACTTTGGACTTACCGGGGCACTGGCTCATCTTCTCTGGTGGATATATCTCTGTTAAACTAACTATAAGTATGTAACTATATTATATGGTTAAACTACTTCTTGAATTCAAAGCGGACCCAAACATAGTTACCTGACCATCGCCACGAAACACCATTATGTTATGCCACTAGATGTGGTCCTCAGAGAATTTCCGTTGTCAAGCTACTACTTGAAGGCAACGCTGATGTGAACGCACTGGATAGAATGGGCTGTAAGCTACTTTTACACGCGCTTAAACGCCGTGGGGGTAAGGGCCTTCACAAATTACTAGAGTATGTATAGATCCATTGTTTTGTGCACTCTACAATCTTGGTAGTGATAAATAGCTACACTTGTCAATAACAGGTAGTTAGTATCGTGTATATAATTTCTATAATTACTTGTATTAGCTAGTTATTTACGCATAATTATAACTACCTTCTACGTAGTCATTTAACCCTTGCCAGAGACCTCCAACTTTTCTTGCAATATTTAGTTGGCAAAATTCTCTCCTTGCTACCTCTCGTTGGTATCTCTCGTTGGTATCTCTACACTCATCCGCCGCCTTGTTCGACATTCCCATGCTACACTAAAGAAACCATCGCCTGCTACGCCGTACCTAGAATGTCGTCTATAATCCTCCAAACCCTCACGACGCGCGCGCCATCCTGGGGCTGGGTCATCTACCGCTGTTCCTACAAGGACGAGAAGCTATGGACCAACTTCCTCTCTGAATGGGATAAAGCTATCCACAAATCTATTCCCCATTTTAATGAACAAAAATATCTCCCATCTATGGATCTGAAAATAGTTGAAGATCCTTCTCTCGAGGGCGCCAGCAAAGAGTCCATCTGCGAACGTCACTACGCCTGGGCAAAATCCGTCGGATGCGCTGTCGACTGGACCAAAGAACATAGTGAAGAAAATAATTGGTTCCCTTCGCCTCGCTATCAGTTCGCTGTCCAAGTCGATAGAGCCGCATTACTAAGTGCGTCGGTCTATCGTGGAAAGCCTCCAAGGGATAGTATAGGGAAATCCTACGCCAATCTGCTGTTTGTAACGAAGTATATGGGCAAAGAAGCTGCTGGGGAGAGATCTGGGGATCGTCCCTGGGTGAACAACCGGTGGTGGATGAAGTCGGAGCTGTATGGGTTGCCTGTATATACGTACCACGAACTGACCAGGTCTACCAGGTGGTATTGGGTGTATCGGGAGCCGCCGCAGATAGCAGGGCCCTGTGGTGATGATTAGATATGTATTTTACTCTTTTGCGTCCTCATCCAGCTGCTGTTTATCGACCCTAGGTGTTCGGAACAACATAGTAATAAAGGCTTACTAATAAATCGAGAGGGATATCCCAAGGAAATATTAGGTAGTTAATTTAGTTAATTAGCTACGGAGTAGTTAACTAAATAAGTCCAGTTAAATGCTTGGCTGGCTACAACATCCAAGTTGAAGCTTTTCTTCCTGCATAGCTTCACTACGCTCGTTTCTATCTATAGTTATAGCTACACGTCTCTATCTATATCTATCTATATACACAGCCTACGCCGGCCTACAGCTGTCCACAGCCACAGTCACTGTGACTGCCACCTGTCTAGCTACCAGCAGAAGAGAAACAGAGACACTCGGTCACCCTGGCCCTGGCTACGAGGAACTCGCGCCTCTCCCTCTTCCTGCTCGCCCTCCCGCTCTTCGTGGTCGCCGTCCTCATCCTGGCGCCCGCTCTGCGCTTCCCCGCCCTCGGGCTGCCGTCCCTGCGCGCCGCGCGCCCCGCCTTCACCTTCGCTCCTCCTGCTGCTTACTCTTCCTCCTTCACTTCGCCTCTTCGACCAACAACAACAACAAGAGCAACAACTTCACCATTTCTACGATCGACAACGTCAATACCAACAGCCAGACCGCTCACGACAGCTTCAATGGCTCCCTCCGCGCTACGATCACCTCCCCAGCCTCCGCCACTGTTCACAGGCACCCCCACCTCCGTCGTCGAGGACACCAAGCGCCTCATCGAGCTCTCGCGTGCCGTCCAGGATGGCGTCGCCAAAAACATCACTGCCGAAACAGCCACCTTCGATAAGGTCGTGCTTCCACTGGCCCGAGACGAGAACACCATGGCCCTCGAGTCACATATCCTGGGATTCTACCAGTCCGTCTCGACAGATAGCAAGCTACGAGACGCCTCGACCGAAGCAGAGCGGCTCATGAACGACTTCGGCATCGAGTCTGCCATGCGTGAGGATCTGTATAAGCTCGTCGACGCAGCTGTCAAGAAGAACGAGAAGCTTGACCCAGAGTCGAAGAAGCTGCTTGAAAAGGAGCACAAGGATTACATTCGTAACGGCCTGGGACTGCCTGCGGGGCCTAAGCGGGATAGGTTCAAGGAGATCAAGAAGCGGTTGAGCGAGATCAGCATTGAGTTCCAGAAGAATCTTAATGAAGAGAATGGTGGGCTGTGGTTCACCAGGGAACAACTTGCTGGTGTCCCTGAGGACGTGCTGTCGGGCCTGAAGAAGGGTGACGGTGAGAATGAGGGGAAGCTCAGACTTACTTTCAAGTACCCTGACCTATTCCCGACGCTCAAGTACGCTATTGACCCCGAGACGAGAAAGACCGTCATGATTGCAAATGAGAATAAGTGTAATCAGAACATACCCTTGTTCCAGGAGACGTTGCTTCTCCGTGACGAAGCTGCTAGGTTGCTCGGGTATCCCAACCATGCCGCCTTCAGACTAGAGGATAAGATGGCTAAGAACCCCAAGACGGTCGATGACTTCTTGGGTGACTTGCGCTCTAGACTGACGGATGGCGGCAAGGACGAGATCAAGACTCTCATGGAAATGAAGAAGAAGGATGTCCAGACCCAGAAAAAGGAGTTTGATGGACACTATTTCCTCTGGGACCATAGGTTCTATGACCGCATGATGCTGGAGAAGGACTATTCTCTTGATCACCAGTTGATTGCAGAGTACTTCCCTCTCCAGACTACCATCCGCGGTATGCTGGAGATCTTCGAGCAGATTTTTGGTCTCGTCTTTGTGGAGATCACGGGCGAGGAGAGGACTAAGATTTCTACCTCGGGTAAGGGAGAGGATATCGTCTGGCATGAAGATGTGCAGGTCTTCAGTGTCTGGAACGATGAGGGCGAGGGAAGTGGATTTGTCGGATACTTGTATCTTGACTTGTTCCCTCGAGAGGGCAAGTATGGCCATGCCGCCAACTTCAACCTACAACCGGTATGTTCATTCTCAATAGTCAATATCCCCATATTTCTACATGTAACCAATATTAACTCCGTGCATAGGGCTTCATCAAGGAGGATGGATCTCGTCGATACCCCGCGACCGCATTGGTCTGCAACTTCTCCAAGCCAACTGAGAAGAAGCCCAGTCTGCTCAAGCACGACGAAGTCGTCACCCTCTTCCACGAGCTTGGCCACGGAATCCACGACCTTGTCTCCAAGACCATCTACTCTCGCTTCCACGGTACCAACACTGTCCGTGACTTCGTAGAGGCCCCCAGCCAGATGCTCGAGAACTGGTGCTGGACTCCTTCTCAGCTCAAGTCCCTTAGCAGACACTACTCCACCATTTCTCCAGAGTACTTCAAGGCCTGGAAGGAACATGCTGGAGATAAGCCAGACCCCGCCGCAGAGATTCCAGACGAATTGATCCAGAACCTTATCAAGACGAAGCATGTCAATGCCGCCTTGTTCAACTTGCGACAACTCCACTTTGGAATCTTCGACATGACTGTCCACGAGCCCAAGGACCACGAGGCGATCAAGGACATGAACATCTCAGAGACGTATAACAAGCTTCGAAAGGAGATTGCTTCTCTTGATGGACCCGAGGTTCTTGGTCAGGGCTACTCCTGGGGCCACGGAGAAGCTACCTTTGGCCATCTCATGGGTGGCTACGACGCTGGATATTACGGTTATCTCAGGTATGCTCATCATAAATATCGCTTAACACTATACCTTAAAACGAGTACTGACTGACTCCCTTTACAGCTCCCAAGTATACTCCACAGATATGTTCTATACCGTCTTCAAAGAAGACCCCATGAACAAGAAAGAAGGCCGTCGCTACCGCTACTCCGTTCTCGAAAAGGGAGGCAGCCAAGATGAAATGACGACCCTAAAGGAATTCCTCGGCCGTGAACCAAAGCCAGACGCTTTCTACAAAGAACTCGGCCTCGCCTAGATTCGAATTCATCACCTATTATCTCCCCTCTCTACTTTGCTTCAGCTAAACTCAAGTTAATCGTTACATCTACATATTCTTACGAGCTTCGAATTCGCCTCCAATTATAGCATACATATTCCACGGTGCAAGTTCTGCGGCTGGGTTGTGCTGTTAATTTAGCTTATAGCTTATAGCTAGTTTAGTCATTCCATACAAAGGTCAAAATTTACCTTCCTGCTCCTTCGCCTCATCCGCCTCTTTCCTTCCGTATATAGCTTCATCATACTCAACAATACGACAGATACATTCCACGACAGATACCATTCCACAACGATACCCTTTGCGAACAAACTCATCGAGATGGCGTATCTTACCATCGTGCTCGAGGTCGTACATGCTTCTCTCGCGACTGCTCATGCCTTCCTTACTCTGGTTATCATTGCCAATACCTACAAGGTCTCCATGGTCGATCCACGCCGCCGTCGAAACAATACGACTACCCTTGCGTCTTCACCAGACACGGCCGATGATGCCCCTCCAGCTTATACACCACAAGACCAACCTCCAGCGTACCAAGCCTCTGCCCATCAAGATCCGGGAACAAAGATACGCATCTGGGAAAGGAACCTATACATAACGTGAGTTATTGATCTCAAGTGTCAATAATCGTGTACCTATAACGTCATAACGTCCCTAACCAGCTTTTATGCACTATTGGGCAGTTACATACACTCCGGCGAACTAAAAATCATTACTCTCTACTTCATTAAAGGCTCATACCGTCCCTATTTCTCTGTACAGTAAGTCCCCGTCCTCTGCCTCAGTGCTACTGCTCTAAGTTAGTCAAAGGATGCGAACTAACTACGATGCCTACCTAGAGACAACTTAATGACCGATAACCTACAAAATGTTATTGAGACTTTGAAAGATATGACTAGCATTATTAAAGTGCTAACCGAATGTGTCGAGAATAACACAAAACTCATTTTGAGCCATCAAGATATACTTGAGAGGTCTGAACAGAGACAAGGACTGAGCCAGTAGATCTGTCGATGGACTACGTGCTAACTTCCAACCCATGCTGAGATTGTTGATGGGGAAAGTCACGGGTAGTTATCCTGGTTTAGGGTGTACCCGTATGGGTGTGTATTGTTATTGTACTTAATTACACGAAGCAGCGAATAGGGCAAATGAAAACAGTTGTATTTGTTAACGGATTGAGAACATAGCATGGGAAGGTATCTGATAGAGATGCAATACAGCTCTTAGCATGCCGCCAAACATCAATTTGACGCCATAGGGTATAGATTGATGCTGTGGAGGATATATTGAAAGAACCACAAAGGTGATTCCGACGGTATCATGGTACTAGTTAATTAGGGGCCTTAGATCTGATTCATCGTGGGTATAAGATATCTCTCCTCATCCGTGGTGTTACCTAGAATAGATCTATAGGTAAAGGGGCTTTTATTTCCATTTCATCAGTTTGCAGCGCTTTAAGTATATCAAACCCTCAAGGGAGGCGTATGGTCTGTATATAACCTTTCAAATCAACTCGGTATTCATCTGGCCAAATAAAGAGTGTAAGCTGTAGTTTTGAGGCATGGGAAAAGCCCAAATGTTGATGTTTACCTTTTGGCCGATTTAAACTTAGATCAAACTCAAAAATGTTAATAAGCAGGCTAAGTCACGTGTACAGCTCTTGTCAACAGTGGAAGTTCCAAACCTTCAGAAAACATCTACAACGGACCTCAGGCCATACACCGTCAGATTAAACGAACGGCGAAGAGAGATGATATGACAGGCCTAACATTCTCTCCGTGGCTAAAAGTGAGCGGGAGCGCACATGGCCAGCCTTGAGTGGGAACAATTCGGGATACCCCTATAGCTATATACACTCGCCTCCCTCCACTTGCCCTATACAGCACGTTAAGTTGAAGACAGATGATACCAACGGGCGACTTCGCCTATCTCGCACGGCGATTTTTTCTTTTTCCTCCTCATGGAGAGTGAGGGTGTATTGAATCCTTCAAAGATTCCTCATCGGCCCAAAAAGACAAAGGCTATAACCGACCACCTGGCAGGCGCTTACCGGCCATTACGGCATTGGGGGTGTCACAAAATTGCCATATGCTCCATGTTACACCTAGCAAATAAGATATTCTGCTGCAAACTTTTTTTTTTGCAATATCCGATTTAGTCAGTGATGTGTCGGGCATCTCTTAATGACAAGGATGGTTACTAAGAGCCAGCAGCATCAATGTCATAGCACCGTGGGGAGTGCTTTTACCATTAACGCCTTGACACATTGACATGTTGTTATCGGATATACCGATTGGAGGAATGGGGTAGATGGAGGTCCGAATGCTAGTTGGGATTTCATTGTGTTTGCCATGTACGACTTTATAAGTTGCGTTGGTCATAAGGCTGTCAAACTGCTGGAGTGGCTGAACATATCACAAGTCCATCTACTCCTGTCCGGCAATTGGCTAAGTAATCTACTATGGAGGGAGATTGGTGTATAGATACCTCGATACTAGATACTGTAAAAAATATAAGGATACGCCAGATAACGTTCAATAACAGATACGTGCTATCAACTTACTACCTATCAGAGAGCTTGAGAAGCTCTGGTACTGAAACATATTGATTATCGCGATTATCTATGCGTAGAAAGCATTTCATTCAATAGCATTTGATAATATTCAATAGCATCTAATAAGCCTATGGCCTTCCGATACAGGGCAACCTATGGCCGACGTGACAGTCACGTGCTACAGCTATCGAGCTGCAGCTTTGAACCGTTGAACTAACAAACAATAAGACAGAGAAGGTCAATTCCTCACTGAAGAAGCTGTTTGGATATTGATTGAGCAGCTACACCAGACCAGCTGCCTTAGAGATACGATGGCGACTACTATATCCCAGGACCCTCCCGCTCGAGAATTGTCAACTCCGCAACAGGAGGAGCTTAATGCGGAAGACTCCAAAGCCAGCCAACCTCAAAGCCGCATACCCATAAGAACCTACCACTGCAGATTCTGCAACCATCTTCTTATTGCATCGACACAGGATCTGTCTACGCTTCCTCGAAGACGAGCTCCAGCTTTAGACAATGCGATAATACTCCCTCTACCGAAGAAGTCAGCCGACGCAGAGGAAGAGGATGACGACGAGGAGGAAGAAGAAGAAGAAGAAGAGGAAGAGGAAGAGGAGGACGATGGAGAAAGCAAGGAAAAAGACTTGGGAGAGACAGAGATATCACAACAGATGGAATCAGCTACGTTGAAACCGGGCTCAAGGAAAGGGAAATCCTCTGCGCCCTCATCTTCGTCGCAACATTACACAATCCTGCTATCGACGACTACACCGGATAGAAAACCGATTATTCTACGGAGAGCAGACGGGTTTGAGAAACGGTTACTGGTTCGGTGCGGCCGGTGTAAAGTTGTGCTCGGGTATGTTTTGGACGAGGTTCACTTTAAGAAAGGCGAAGAGAACAAGGCTGGCGCCGCTGCAGCGACGTTAGAAGGGGAAGAAGGCAACGTTTCTGGCACGGGGGAACCGGAGGTTATCTATATCCTTCCAGGCTCACTGGTTGAGACAGAGGAGCTGAGCAGTGAGATTAAGCTTGAGAAGGAATCCTGGGCAGAGTGGGAGTCTCTTGCAAAGAAAGCGAGTAAATGAATCTTACACGAAAGTACGGAGTAATGAATGACCTGGCAGTTTGAACAAGAGTGATAAAAGTGGTATTACGATTCCATAAAATAAAAGGCCCATACACCAATCTCTACCGCTTATCACCAAAGAAAAAGACTCTTCGACGTCGTGTGACAGGATGATTTCTGGACTCCTTCCCTATCCATAAACAAGTTGTGAAAAATGATATATTCATAACGCATAAACACCGAGGCCGCAATAGAAGAGGTTGAAAGGGATGGACAAGCTTAGTTGGCGAGAATCGTTCGGACGAGCTCTGTAGAAATCGAATATTAGTTGATTTGCTCACTCTCTCGTGAGCCAGAAAGATAACTGACCGGTGTAGTTTATCTCGCCGGAGCTGGTGTCGACGGCCTTGAGAAGCTCGTCAACTTCTTCATCCGACATCTTCTCGCCGAGGTTGGTCAGGACTGTCGAGGGGAAAAACCCCGTTAGCATTGGCTATTCATATATATCGGAGCAGTCATTCTCACTGTATCGAAGCTGTCCAACACCAATGTATCCAGTCATGTCCTTGTCGAAGACCTGGAAGCCACGACAGTACTCCTCTGGCTCTCCTGGGTCGCGGAATCCACCAGGTCGGTTAAGCACCTTGGAAAAGGCATCGAAATCAACTAAACCCGCCGTCTATCAGCTTTCTGCTCCATATCTGTCGTACTTTCTCTCTTTTTTTCCACTGGCACATCAACTCACAGTCTCCGCCAATTCCCTTCTCCAAGTCACTGATCTCAGCGAGGGTTGGGTTCTGTCCGCATGCGCGAAGCAGGTCGCCCAGGGACTCGAGGGCGACACGGCCGGTTCCGCGCTTATCGAAGAGGGAGAATGCTTCCTTGTAGTTTGTAGAGGCCTTGTCGCCATTGTTATGGTTCTCGTTAGCTGATGCCATGATGATTTATCGACTGTTCTGTCTGGTCTCTCGTCTCTTGAGATATTTTTTGTGGATTGATTCTTGCACAGCGAGTTGCGAGGTTCTCTCTTTCTTTTTCTCCGAGAGCCACGTCAGGGCGATTCGGGGGAACAGAAACACGAAACAAAACGCAGTCTCAAGCCGGATCTTTTGGGGCAAGTCGCAAGGCAGTTTTTTTGTTTACTGTGGTGACGCAGGCAGGGAGAGGCAGGCTGATGCTGGTCTGGTTCTCGTTTCTCGGTGTGCAGTGAGGGTGAATGGTGATGAGAAAGAGCATTTTCACGTACCATGGTTCTGCTTGTTTGTGTTCCCGAGTTGTGTAGCGGCGAAGACGATGGAGAGCAGCTGGTTCAGGATATCTTTCTTTCTTGCTTGCTTGACGGCCGGATGAGTTGGAGATGGGTGGTTTATATGTCCAGGGGAGTGTTTTCGGTCTTCTTTTGATCTGCTGCTTTTTCTTCTCTTCTTATCGCTGCGACCAGGCCGGCCGTCTCGTTGCCATGGGAGACGGGACGCCACCAGGCAGCCCCTGAACAACGCATACTACCTAAAGTTATCTACCTGGACTACGACATCAGAATGTATCTACTTGTACACGGGGGACGATGAGAGACAGTGGAAGACGATGAGGTGCCGGCGACAGTGGTATATTTATAATTACAGGAAGTTGTTCGGGTCGAAAAGTCGAGATAGGAGTGTATAAACAAACAACACGAAGAAGAAGCCACAAAAGACGAGAAAAGACGGCCCAATTCAACTGAATAGCAAGAGAGTCGATAAGAGAAAAGGAGAATCCTCATGAAGTGCCAATAGTAGTTACCAGTCATTACCTCTTTTTATGTAACCCCGAGTTCCCTTGGCTCAAAAACATGCGCCCTCGATATCCTACTTTCTAAGCGCCAGAGACACAAAACAAACGGAAGATAAACAACAGAAGAATAGGAGTAAACGTATAGGAAAGTCGAGCAGCGCTGGAACGGAAGAAAGAGTCGCTTGGTGATGGTGATGATAGTGGTGGTGTGGAGTGGATAGGAGTGTCTATGGTAGATGCAAAAGATGACTTTTGTCAGGGGGAATACCAGACCAGATCAGGCGTTTTTGAATGGCAGAAGTAGATAGATAGATAGATAGATTATAAGCTCGGTGCAATGGTGATAGGAGAACCCTTGAGCTTGTCGATGCAGCTTCCCAGGAGGTTGGCGGCTTCATGAAGCAGCTCCCATCTTGTATTGCGGAAGTCGGCTCGCAAAACCATGAGAAGTCCCATACACTGATTTCGATCTCGGATGTTCTCAAGGTCGTTCGGGTGGCGGACACCTCCTACTCGCTCGAGGAAGGCGTACATGTCGCGCCGTTGCTGTTCGGGCGTGGCCAGCTCTGGCGGTGGCGACGGACGGATTGGACCGTCCAGCGCAAAGCCGTAGGACCAGACGACCAGGGCGGCAAAGTAGAGAACCCACGGCCGGCTCATGATGAAGTCCTCTCGGGCACAGTACTCATGCACATTCATCCTTGATCCGGCCACTGGATAGTCTGGCCTGGAAGAACCGTTCCGAAGCAGGACCTGGGAGAGGAACTTCAGGGCAAAGAAAGTAGCGTCTCGAGCTGAGTCCTTGTTAGCCCATCGTTCGACCATTTTCTCTTTTGCACAGCTAAAGTCTCTGGGTGTGATGGCTCGTCCCAATAGTCGCGCAGCTCCGGCAAATATCTGGCAGTCAACCACATCGACGTGAGAGGCCATATGGGCAAGATGGTGAAGCACATTTCTTGTCTCGGCGAAGACGTCCTCTTCAAAGAGGTTCTGTTGCCGCTGCTGGTATCCGCCGGATGACGAGTAACCACCGGCAGATGAACTGGTGTCGTTGGCTAGCGATTCATCAAAGTCTCGCTTCCAGTTATCAAATGCCCGGAGCATGGAAGATCGCCACTTGTCTCTGAAGCCAGGTACTTGAGAGACACCAAGCGAGTTAACCTGTAGATCTCTTTGGTTCATATGCCAGCTTACACTCAACAAACCAGCCATGATTATCGTTCGACCAAAGGCGTTGGTTCGCACCGTCTGGCCCGTCAGCGTCTTTTTCAGCCCTTCAAGAAACATGGTTGGTTTGAAACCGCTGGCGTTGAGCCGTAGCTGTACCTTTGCCGCTTCCGAAGGACAAGTAGCAGACCAGAGATTCTCGTCACAGGGTAATGGCAGCCTCATTTCATGGGCGGCCATCTTCACCGAGTGTCCGAACATGGTGGCATGAGTCGAATCCAGGACAAACGCAGCAAAGGCAACTCGTCGTGTCCCTTCCGATTTTATCCAGCGCAGCCACGATTCGTCAAAGTGGCCTGGCTCAGAGCTGCCTGCAGACGAGGGGACTGCCGATCGCTGTCTGTTGTCTGAGGGAGACGGAGGCGAGTTGAAGGCAGTGCGGCCTATTAGGGAGCTACCACGGCGCATTAGTGTTAGTGTGGTGTCATGGTGGATGTGTGCTCTTTCATGTAGCTCTCGTGTAGAGTACATCTTCTCATATGTCTCAAGGAGTAGCAATGTTTGGAACACCCAGAGCTTTGCGGGCGGCCTGAAGTCGGGGTCCATGAATAACTCCCACCGCAGATGAACGCAGATGAAGTTCGCCAGCTCTGATGCCGTATCAGTAAATTGCTGGCCTCGGTTGTTATCCAGGGTAACAGCTCCAAGGGCCATTACAGCAAAGAGGAGGATATTTGGCGTTTTGTCTGGTGTGAAGGTGTGTTTATGTAGGATCGGTAGTTGCGCATGGCAGTGGTACCAGTAAGAGCTAATATACGTCTGCATCATGCGTAGACTGAGAATATGGTTGTCCGCGTCCATATTGCCCTCCATGAACGTCTCCTTGCGACTCTTAACGGAGCCACAACCGATTTCATTGAACCTCGTCTGCATCAAATCTAGCAGTTCACTTCGTTTCTCTTCCGATATAACCGAGTATGGCGGGCTGGAGTCAAGGATACTGGTAACGCTCATGGGGTGATGCTGCTGTTGTTGCTGTTGCTGCTGGAGGGTGCCGGTGCCATATCCGGATACGGCCGTCGAATCAGTAGGGTAGTATGGATTTTGGATCTGTCCGGAGAATGTATCGAGATAGTTGGGCATTATGGTTGATACCGCAGGGAATCCAGCGGCAGATGACGTATTAGAGCTCTCGTTGAAGAGCCACGCAGTAAAGTCGTCAGTCAGGGCAAAGGGAGAACGGTTCAGTATCTCGCTGCCAAATACCGGCAGGGCATAAGGCCCTATAGAGTCCATGTTGGCTACCGAAGCTTCCGAATGCATGCTCGTTGGCAAAGAAGTCATCTGGCTCAGGGTACTGGCCAAGTTTGCACCAGACGAAGATTGACTGTGGGATCTACTCAGGACAGCACCCGTGTAGCCAGAGCCAGGGAGAACAGCCGGCATTGGCATGTTCTGGTTCTGCGGCATGTATGTGTTTGTAGCCATGCCGTTTGCCAACATGCCGGATGGCATGCCAAATGGAGACACTGTATGGTTCCCAGCAGGACTTGATATAGACTGCTGCCGGGACTGCATGGAATCCGACGCAATAGAGGTCCCTGGGCCTATCTCTTGCGGCCCAGCCAACGGTGATATTGAGAATGGCTGGGGGGTATTATTATGTGTATTATTATTAGTATGGGTGTATGGCTCGTAACTTGAGCAATTTGGTTCACCGTAGACGGCCACTGGCTGTGGCTTCTGCTGCGGAACAAGGTATCCTCCTGTATTCCCGTCTGACTGCCGCCGTATCGAGTCCGTGTTGCCTTTGTGGTATGCGTTCTGGGGTGTCTGTAGAGGCCCGCCATGGAGATCCGAACCACCGCCAGCAGCAGCACCAGCGCCCGCCATGTTAGAGGTCGCGTAGCCCTGAACGGCTATGAATCCAGTGCTGCCGGCACCGTTAACGGCCTGCTCAGCTATCTGCGAGCGAGAGGGTATCGATCCTGCTGGAGACCTGGCCTCGCTGGCCTGCTGCGAGATGGACGCCGGGTTGCCGCTTGTATCTCTGGTAGACGGCGACGAGCCTGCGCCTGAGCCCTGAGTAGCGACATGATCGCGCTTCTGCAGCTGTGAGCCATGGGTATTATGGCGCTCCTGGTGCCGGATACACAGATCCTGGCGAACAAAGGTGCGGAAGCAGTTGGGGAATTCGCATCGATATATTTGTTTGGGCGAGTCTGCGAAAAAGTCACGATGTCAGCTCAACAACGTCAACTACAACAACCACAGCCACAAACACAACCACACAACCATCCAACGGTGTACAATGGTACGCGCAGACAGAGATACGTACGGTTTAGCTGATGGCGGTACAGATGCTCGGCTCGCGAGTAGCTCTTCCCGCAGCCTTTGTGCTTGCATTCGAACTTTTTGCCCGTGGCAGCCTTCCTCGTCCGCTTCCGCTTCTTGGGCGACCCGTCCGGCTTGATCGGCGACTGCACTTCGTCTGATGGGCTGTGAGAGCTCAGGGGACTCGGCTCCTGTTCTTGTTCCTGTCGACGTTCCTGGCCCTGGCCGTGGACCGGTGCCTGGGCCGGTGCCTGAGCCTGAGTATAACGGTGCGCGGCGACGGCGGAGAGAGCAAGCGGGTCGGAGTCGACAAACATCGTCATGGCGACCTGTACTCTACCTCTGCAAGCTCAACTTCTAGATGCAGTCCGGGGCGAATGACATGACCCACCCTCGCCCAGGATGAACGCAAGACTGGGGATGCTGATGGTAGACCTGGAGCTGCTCTGCGCGATGGCGCTGGCATCGGCGGGAGGGACGAAGACAAAGACGGCGAGGACGAGGACGGAGATGAGACGACGAGGGGTGATATGTGTGTGTATGTGGTGTGATAGTGGGTAACTAAAAAAGGACCGCTGCTTCTGCAACGTCTTGATATGTATGGACGGCGTCTTGGACGGCTCTTTTTTCTTTTCCCCGGGCCAGTTAACTACAACTAATACGTCGTGCGTCACAGAGCGAGATGGAAGTGCGAGGGCAAGAGCGCGAGAGAGAGAGAGGGAGAGGAGAAAAGGAAAGACAGATAGCCGGGGTATACTATTATTGTATACTGTTACCAGCTGCAAGGAAGCAGGGCCAAAAAAGACCGGCAAGATGACAACCGACGGCGGGTTTAGTAGTCGACAGGATGCTGGACATGGACACCGAAGAGACAGGATGCTGGAGAAGCCAGCCCAACGAACTGTTTGGCCTCCATGTGGGATGGATGAGGCTTCAAGAAACTCGGTCGATTTACCTGCCTGCCTGCCTGCCAGCAAACCAATGCGCCTTATTACATGCAGCTATATTAATAACGGGGACACCACTATCCAATATGTATTAACCCTCGCCTTTTACGGAGGCCAACGGGAAAGGCCAAAAGGGGACATCCAATTATTATGATTGTTATATCAGACTTTTCGAGAGCTCTTCTCGGGGCGCTTATACGCAACGGCTTCTCCACCACGAGCAACCTAGACCTGTTCGCCCAGGTTAGACGGGGTATGTATGTATGTCTACACAGCTCGATTCCATCGCCTAAAGATGTCATATTTCGACTCCAAGCGGTAGCTCCGAGACCAGTGACAAGAGGTAAGTCAGTCCCAGTTCAGCGGCGTGGGGTGCGAACTCCTTTCAATGGGAATTGATGACCTGGATGGTTGCTTTTTCCTACGCTGTCTCTTTCTCTCTGTCTTTTCTTTTTCGTCCCTCTCTCTTTTCTTATTGCCCTGTTCTTTTTACTCAATTTTTATTAGATTCTTGTCGGGCTTCATCCACTGGGCATTTCGGATTAACGCACCCTTTTACCCGGAGTCTAGTCCTTGATTATTGAATCCTATGCAAGCGAGCTAACAACGAGCTGACAAGTTACCATCACGATGCTTGACCCTATGATTGTAAGCGCAGGCCACGGTGGACCTGCTCAGGGGCCTATGGACTGGGACATGGGACAGTTTTGGGAGGATCCCTCATTCGTATTTCGGTTGAAGTGGGAGGCAATGGGAGAGCAGATCAGGATAAAACAATTCGACCTGGGGGCTTTCGGGGCCATCAAGAAGATGTCCACTCGACTACTGGCTCAGAACATCCAGCAACATCTCATATCAAGTCCTTTTGTTTTTTTATTTTTTCATTTTTTTTTACCTTACCGCTGTCACACGGCGAAGCCCGCAGCGGGAACCGGATCGGGCCTCAGTGAAGCGGACAAATGAGCCATTGCCATGCCGCCATCTAGCCCCAGGCTAATTTACACTTGGCTGGGATACCTCAGTGCAGTTGGTGCGGCGCTTCTTGCTGCTGCTGCAAAGGCTGGGGAACATGATGAAAAGCTGCTGCACGACTTACCAGCCGCATGGCTCTGCTGGGCCATCTTATGCATTTACTACATTGGAAGACGGTACCTTCTCCAGGGCCGCTTCTTTGACGGAGATGGCCTAAGGGGCCGAGATCTGACCTCCATCGCTCGCTTGTGGGCGGTTTCCATTGCTCTCGTCGCATTCATATTTGCCTCTTCCTTCTCAGGGGAAGCCTCGTGGCTACTGGTATGGAAGAATGATTTGTCCTCCCCCTCCCTTCCTCCTCTTCCTCCTTCGGGGACCCCCTTCGGGCTCTCTCTGAATAATAATCACTGCTCATCAAAGCCGAGATGGATATATGTGGCTATTCGAGAGCAATTGAGGAATGGAAAAGAGTGCTTGCTGACTTTGTAGCCTGTCATTACCACTATCGTCCATGTGATATTTCTTTTGCGAGAAAAACGCTCTTTGTTATCGCCATCGGACACCTCACCTGGGGATTTTATACCCAAAGGATGGCCGTCCTTCACCCAATTAATTGGACCGGCCGTTGTCTTGCTTTCTCTGGCAGACTCGGTTTTCCTATTTCGACAGAGTGGGGATCTGAATTCATCACCGCTACCATCTATTTTGCGTCTATCCGCTTGGATATGCCTGGGTTGGTGGACGTCGAATAGTATCCGGTCTACGACAGCCTCTGAAGGCGCGGATGTAACATCTGCTCTCTCACATGGCGTTACACCAAGAGTGCTCTTCGTATTGACCGTATGTCTGGCTCTCCGCGGGCATGCACCAAGCTTTACATCGGTCGAAATCTTGGTCTCCTTGCTGTCGGCCTCAAAATGGATAGCAATATTCTCACTGGTGTGTACCGAAAATAAAGCCCTCTCTCCTTTTTGGCTTACGACATATAATATAAACATAGATTTAAAAACAATGCTGACGTAGGGCGATATATCTCAAGGTTTCTGGGAATGGCTCTGCTGCTGCAAGCACGCTAGATTCATTTGCCCTGTTCTCGGCCCAGGCGATAAATCTCAAGCAGACCAATGAATTTCCCGTTCTATTTTTGTCAGCTGCAGTAGCCTTGGTCCAAGGTGCAATTACTCTCCCCAAGGGCCCACGGTACCGGAACTGGCTGGTTCTGCTTTTGTTGATTCCACTTGCAGGCATTGTGCGTCAGGAAGCGTCCCTGGACCTTGGATACTCCCTCTATGACGGAACGGTTGGGCGTGTTGGAGATGTCCCAATCCACCCTATCCAACAACTCGCATCCGAGGCTCTGAAAAAGCACAAGGACATGGTGGCAAGCCAATCCAAAACTCTCAGCGCTGCCATTAAAGAATATGAACGCCGATATGGCCGAAAGCCTCCTCCTGGATTTGACGTGTGGTATGAAGCTGCGACACAGGAAGGTTTTATTCTTGTTGACGAATTCAATTCATTGATGGAAGGGCTGAAGCCATTCTGGGGTGTTCCTCCCGTTGTGCTTCGTACCCGTGTGGCTGCAGCAACGCAGATCCCAGGTTCAAGGCTCATCCGCTATTCTGTGAGAAATCGTAATCTGATGGCCGAAAATGACGGTGAGGCTACTTGGATCACAGACCAGCTAAGGTTTTGGTTCACTCCTGAAATATTGGATACGGTACCTGATATCATGTTCGCCCTTAACTTACTTGACGAGCCAAGGGTCGTGGCTCCCTACGACGAATTAGTGGAGGCTCAATCTGCAAGTAAATCGAATGACTCGGCAGAACACTCAGAGTCGTCCTCGGATAGAACCATCAGATTCGAGAAGGCAAATTCCAACACCGGCCTGTGGGATAGCATGACATTATCCTGTGACCCGAAATCTGCAGCTAGAAAAGGCCCAAGCAGATTCAAGCTCCCCCACAAGGGCCTAACTAGCAGCTTCGTCTCCAACACGAGCATTGCCCGAGATGTCTGCTCCATGCCAGATCTCCAGGTGCAGCATGGGTTTTTTATTGCCCCCGAAACGGCAAGTCTAGCACATTCGATCGTCCCCATCTTCTCACAGGCCAGGCCTTCAAGTTTTCAAGACATTCTTTTGCCGAGTGTATACTATGGTGCGAAGCTAGAGGCGCATGAATACAAGGAAGGCCAGGATATGCCGTGGGATGAGAAAGAAAACATCGTCCATTGGACCGGATCTTCAACAGGTGGTCATACCAACAGTAAAAACTGGCACACCTTTCACCGTCAACGACTGGTGCTCGCAACCTCCAACAATGCTACCAGGATTAGTCTTATGAAAAAGGTCCCTGGACACCATTCGAAGGACGGTAACACTACATCCACTTGGCGCACCTATACGTCTAAAATGGGACAGATTACGTCCAAGTTCAAAATCCGAATCTCAGCCGTCATCCAATGTGAAGACGATGCATGTGATGCGCAGGAAGCCGCCTTCCGACCAGATGAATACCCAGAGGAGGATTTTCAAGCAACGTATCGAGCACGATATAATTTAGATGTGGACGGCAACGGTTTCAGTGGCCGTTACCTTCGTGGTCTCTTGTCCAACTCTGCCATGATGAAGCAAACAATCTTCAACGAATGGATTGATGATTGGTTGACGCCCTGGGTCCATTATATACCCGTTAATATGGACTTGGTGGAATTCCCTGAGCTAATACGCTTCTTTACCTCCGAGCCTGAGGGACAGGAGATTGGAAAGAGGATTGCGATGGCAAGTAAAGACTGGTCGCGGAAGACGATTCGGAGAGAAGATTTAAAACTTGCCCTGTGGCGGGTAATGTTGGAATATGCACGTGTTATGAGGGATGACAGGGACTCTATACATTGCTGTTCTTGATTTGACTGCTGTAGGTTGATTTCTTTTAGTTTTTGACAGTTTTGTATGCTGGAGCAGGTTTTCAGACATATAGTTTTGATCTACATGCTCTTCCGGCTGAAGAGATGTCTGGTTTGTACACGAGCGGATGCAGAGCAACGTTTTCATGTTTTCTTATAGATAGATTTCTAGTTCTTGGGTTTACTGTTAGCTTGGGGATAACTATATACTTACGATAGAATGTACCATGTTTGATGCTTACGCCGGCGGCCGGGAATAGACGCCCATACTCCCCTATTATCTACCTACTAATGGCAAGCATGCTCTAGAATATTAAAAATATAAATCATCAACAGAACCCCAGCGCCCATCTTGTCCGATATATCCATCTCACGCCGTACGTCTTAAGTATAATGCAAGAGGACCGAGTACGAATTTTGAGGAGTGTTGTGAACGTTGAGGTAAAGAGTACCCGAGTCGGTTAAAATAAATGGCTTTGGTACAGGTTTTGCTGAAAGCGAGCTGAGAGGAAAATTGGGAGATGATCAGGCCAATCAATTACTGTTGCGAAAGTATCGTAAAGAGCTTTTCTGTGCCACCTCTTATCGGTCGTTACCTAGGGTGCATAGACTTGTCCATCACTCGAGCTTAACAATATAAATCTTTTACCTACCTACCCAGTGAATCGGAACCGTGTAGCCTCTAGTCTGCCTAAGCCTTCTCTTGGTGCCACGTTCCGACGTCTATATGAGTTTGTGAAATCTGTGAAGAAGAAGGTGTATGAGTTAGTGTAAGACGAGCGAGGTTGTTGTTGTTGATATCGTTAAAAGGGGAGTGTGACGATGTTCGGGCAACGAACCTTGAAGCACAACTCTAATCTTCCTCATGTCGCCTAGTTGGGCATACTCCGAGAGTGTTTTCATCAGGCGCTCGCTTTCACCAGGCTTGACGGAGCGGGCTGGCAGCATCTGGATTGTGGCTTCAATCCAGCTTGCCGTTTCTGCGGGTAGGAGTTCGAAGCATGACATGAGAACTGCCGAAGCGTCTGGAAAGCAGTCACCGGGAAAAGTAAACATCATCCCGGTTAATACCCGTTGCACGAGAAAAGAGCCCTGTGACACCATTATTTGCTTCACACCTGCCCTAATCTCCGGTGAGTTCGTATAAACCTCGCCCTCCGGGGTTGTGAAGTTGGACACAGCCGGCTTTTCAAACCCAAAGCTGACCAAGTCACGGAGATATTGTAGGGTGGCGGTTAAAGGTTCGATCTGCTGAAGGGTGAGTGCGCTCAAAGCAGCAGAGAAAATGGGGACAGAAAGGTTTGATGTGACGGTATTTTTAGGGAAGAATCTGACTGCATCTGTTGCGAGTCTAAAGAAGTCCTCGATCACTAACAATGTATATTAGCATGGGCGGTGGCGAAAGAATGACGGGTTACACATACTGTCAGGCAGCTGTTCTGGAGGCAGGTCGTTGAGGATTCGGAGGAAGAGCACGACTTGCTGTTCGAAAAATTGATAAACAGCAACGCTCGTGGGGCTATCGACAAGTTCAGCCCCAGTTGAGAATTCTCGGACAATTGCATCCGTAGCCCAGAGGAAACATCCTTCTCTTGAAGCCTCGAAGCCAGAGGATATGTTTTGTGCAAGGGTCGGGAGGAGAGGGGCCATTGCATTGCGGTACGAGATAATCATGTATCGCCAGCATCGGCAGACCCTCTCGAGGATTGGAGTAGATTTCGTGAAATTCATAACGATGGTACTGAGAACGGGTAATATTTCTCCGCAGTATTTGACTCCAGGATTCTCTTTTCCTTGTTCGACATAAGGACAGACTACCTGGATGAATATTGCGATCAATTGCAAGTGATCTATAATGTCCACCTTTGTCAGTCTCAGTCCGTACTTGATCAAAAAAAGCTATACTTACCAGCCACGGCCTTTTGGCCCTCTTCATCTTTGGCGTTGTTGGCCAAGGTCATAATTCGAGTCATAAGCGGGTTGCAGAAAAGCTTTAGTCCTTCGTATATCTTTTCAACTGGTTGAACGGCGAGGACGGCTGCAACACCTTCGGTAACTTCCTCCTGGCTAGATGGCTTTAGACCATCGATAACAGATTCGTAGAATGTATGAAGCTGAGGAATGTGAGATCCAAGCAGCTTCTGGCAGTCAGTTCCCAAGAACTTGAAGGCAAGGGCTGCGGCTTGCACGACCTCCTGCGATTCGTGCTGGAATCCGGAGATGACATAATTGAGCTGTGCCTCCAGCGTCTCTGGATGCTGTGCAGTCCACTCCGTATATCTACCGAGGGCCATGATTGCCTGGAAACGGACCTTCTCCTGGTCTGGTATGCGCACGATGAGCGGGATGATTTCTGGTAGTACGTAGCTTTCTTCTGCTTCCACCATTCGTCCCATGGCACGCATGCTGAAAAGGGGTGCTTCGAGCTCTTGCCAGTGAGGGACGTGGTCGTGTCTGGCCTGGGGACCGTATTTGGCAACCCAGGCTTGAATAAGACTGTATGCCTTTCCAAGGCACTCAGAGACTCCGATAACTGCACAGCAATCCTTGAGCACATCCCCCATGGAATGTCGGAAGCTTCGGAATTTCTCTTCTTGCTCTCTGTCGCCGTCGAATAGGTCACTCTCATCTCCGTCAGAGGAAGGGTATTCTAAGTGTTTGATCATGACATCGACGAGTTTTGAGAACAAATCTCCAAGGGTAGCCCTGGCTCTTGCATAGCGCTCCAAAGTCAAGTATTGCTTCAGTTCATACCAGAAGACGAAGGTGATCGAAATGGCGTCACGGTCCTTGTCGACAGAACAACACTCTAGCACCGCTTCCACCAAATTCCTGAAGTCTGCAGGTAGGCGTGCAATTAGGAGCACCCAAGCCTCTGCGGCCTCTGCAAACAGTCGAGTGAGGCCGCGGAGCAGATCTACATCTTCGGCTTCCGCAGCTTCTCTGATTCTGGGCCTTAGGGCAATTATTCTGGGGTATAGAGCTTTGATGATGTCCATGGAGTCGTCGACTTCGAGGGTGTCTCTATAGATCATGCATATGCAGTCTACGGCCGCTTCAAAGGATCTTTCCTCCGCAAGGGCCTTCATGATGACGTCCATGAGTGGAGACTCAACGATCTGAGCTGCGGGTATCTCGCGCATCCATGAAGTAATACATTCCAGGAGAAGTGGATTAGTTGCGGCAGAAGCTATAAAACAGCAAATATATAGAGTTAGTAGTGCATTCAGTCGATCGTCTTTATTTAATTAAACAGGGGGGAGGAAAACCTACAAGAAGACTGAGAGTACTGTGTCAAAAGACCCAGGACCTGGCTTGCGTTCTCTTCCAAGAGCTCTTTTGTCCTCAAAGATAGCTCCTCTTCCTAAGAGTTACGCACGACTGATTAGATAAAAAGAACGATTTTCTCTGGCCGCAAAAAGGGGAGTTGATAAGACGGGTATATGCTGGTGTTGAATTTGCGCAAATGCGGTGGTGGATGGAAGGACAAAGGTGGGTGGATATGGTGTTTGAGCTCTGCCGGAACATACAGTCAGGTTGATTTTGCGGCCTTCTATGACCTCTTCCGGAAGGATCTTGAGGAATTCGAGAACACAGTCTCCGGCTTCGTCGCCGAGAGCAGCTCCCACGGTGGGCAGGACGTCCTTCCAGCTCGTCATCTGGATGGCTAGGGTGGCCAGGGAAACACATAGCTGTGTCCGTATGGGGCGCGGTCCAGATCTGTAAGTCGACAGTAGAGACAGTATAGACGTCCTTAGCTCGGGCTGAGCAGACTCGGGGAGCTGGTCGAGGTCGTATGTAATCTACCAGAAGCAGGCATGCACCGTCAGTCGTTGTGTTGCTTTATGTTGCTGGGGGGGTATCAGATGTATGTATAGATGGCGCGGGCCCTCACTTTTCCCTTGAGCGTCGTTGCAGCAAAGAGCTTTGCCTCGACCTGCGCATCGGCAGCCTGGAGAATCGCATGCGTCGCAGTCCATGCCTCTATCTGTTCGATATTAGAAACACGGCCGTCGTCTTTCGTCAGCCAGAGGAGCTTGTCCCCGGCCCATGGAGGGGTAAACGAGTGTATCTATGGGGATGGCTCAACTGATTTCTGGAACTTCTCGAGGAACTCGTGGGCGTGAGTCTTCTCCTGGCGAGAGGCACTGCCCTGCATCGTCGAGAGAGCTGCGAGCACCGGCGCAAAGGCCTGCTGCGGCGCTGAAGCACTGCTCGCTGTCGCCATGGCGCGGG
This sequence comes from Nannizzia gypsea CBS 118893, assembly GCF_000150975.2. Taxonomy (NCBI): domain Eukaryota; kingdom Fungi; phylum Ascomycota; class Eurotiomycetes; order Onygenales; family Arthrodermataceae; genus Nannizzia; species Nannizzia gypsea. The sequence continues at coordinate 758,007 of NW_003345195.1, forward strand.
CTCACTGTTTTCTATGCGGAGGATCGGTGCGGGCGGCAAGGGATCTGGCGAGGTAGCAGAGCTGGGTCTATCAGCGCTGGGCCCGCGGTCGTCATGAAGCAGAAAAACACTGAGATAGACGAAGAGAGGCGGAAGTGATAGATGCTCGTGGACGTTGTTGCTGGTGTTGGTGTTTGTTGTTGCTGAAGCCTCAGTTTTGTGCTTCCTCGTGAAGTTATTTGGTTATTTTTATGTTTTTGGTGATGGAGCGAAAAAAACCCACTTAAAGTCGACTCTCTCTTTCTCTGGTGAACATCGAAGTTTTCGACATCTTTTGACGGCAGCAACAAACAGCAGCAGCAGCTTCACTACGAGACAGCAAGAGGATTAAAGAGACAAAGAAGGAGAATAAGCAAAAGGAAGGAAAATGACCGGCCGAGGACAGCGAGGCGGCGCGAAGACGCTGCTGGCCCCCATCCACTTCATCTTCAAGCTCCTGCAGCAGCGGACGACGGTGTCGATATGGCTGTACGAGCAATTGGCGGTGCGCATAGAAGGGAAGATACGGGTACGCATGAAGCATACGTTTCTACTTATAACGAGCTGGAGCTGACTGCTTGTCATCAGGGATTTGACGAGTTCATGAACCTCGTGGTGGACGACGCGGTCGAGGTCAAGCTGGCGACGAAGACGGAGGCAGAGTCGAGGAGACAGCTTGGTAGGGGACAGGCACTCTTACTCCTGTCTGCTCTACGGCACAGTATGCTAACAGTCGGTGACAGGACAAATCCTCCTCAAGGGCGACAATGTCTCGTTGATCCAGACGGTGCAGTCATAGAGCCGACGGGCTGGGCTGTGAATGTGTTTACAAAATAACGGTTCAAAGGCGATTGGCGTTTTACGGGTACATGTCATGCTCTCTCTTTTTTTTGCTGCTATGAAGGGGCTCAGAAAGGGAAAAGGGCGAGAATTGAGACATTGTTCAGCTTCTCACGACTCGTCCATCACCTACGACCAGGCTATCGACGAGGTTGTCGTACTCTCCCACCGGCACCTCTTCTGGAGGCTGCAGGACCTGCTCGGCTAGACAGAAGGCGGCTATTAAGTGATGGGTTAGTGTGTCTTAACGGAATGAATGGTGTGCTGTGTGCTATGTGCTGTGTGCTATGTGCTGTGTGCTGTGTGCTGTGTGCTGTGTGCTGTGTGCTGTGTGCTGTGTGCTGTGTGCTGTGATTGCTGTTTGATCTCACCGAGATATGGCATCTTCCCCTTTCCCGCGCTGCTCCGATATCTGTTGATAAAACGGTCATAATACCCCTTTCCATGTCCCAGTCTCCGTCTGCCGTCGTCAAAGGCCATGCCCGGCACGACAATGAAGTCCAGGCCGCAGTCGTCACCGTGCAGGGCGCCGTCTTCGCCCAGTAAGCCGTCTCCTCCCAGACAGTTCTCCCTGCCGGCGAGCGAGCTGGCGTCCAGCGTAGGAATCCCCCATCCGTCGGGCTGTAGAGACTCGTAATCCTCGATCGAGCGCAGGGCCAGCATTTCCATGATCGACGACGGCTTCGTTTCAGCACTGCCTGCGAGCTTGTAGATGTACGGCACAAACACCTGCTTCCCGCGCCTAAAGGCGTCCCGCACGATGGCTGCCGTCATCATCTCGCCCGCCGGCATCGACAGGTAGACGCTGACCCGCCGCGCCGCCTGGTACTCGGGCAGCGCGAGCAGCCGTTCAGTGGCAAGAGAGGCTACAGTAGTAAACACCAGCCATTAATAACTGACCAACGTATCAAAGACAAGACAGATGTGCTGGTAGTAGATGTTTAGACGAACACTGAGATGCGACTGAGTCTGCAGAGACGCCCGCGAGGATCTTCTTGATCCTGCGCCTCATTTCCTTCTTCGCCGTGCTTATCGACGCCATCGCCGCGTACTTTCTGTCTGTCCGCTGCTCTTCTAGTTCCTCTTGCTTCTCCTGCTTCTGCCCGTTAATGGCTGGTTGACGCTGATTCCGTGAGTGGCGAGTCTTGGGAGGCGACCGGGGCCAGGGCACGACCGAAACATCGACGGGGGGGCCTGTTTTAATTAATTCTCTATCTATCGTCAGTAAATACAACCATCGCAGGGTTCAAGCAGCAACTCAAGCAGACGAGATCTCCTGCCGAGCTGTCACTCCATCTTCCCCTGCGCGAGATCTGGTCTGTCTCTCTCTGGCTGTCGCTGTTCGCTGCGGTTTGTTTGACGTCAACGAGACACAGAAAAAGGACGACGTAATAACCAATCTTAGGTGGCTCGTCCCTTTTTCGTGCTTTTTTCATCTTCGTCTTCGTCTTCTTCCATCTCTCCTTTTTTTCCTCTTCTTCTTCTTCTCCTTCTTGATTTCACTCGCTACCAAACGATTCTCTTGCTACCGACGATGAACTTGCTGCTGCTGCTTCCTCTCAGCCTGCTGCCGGCTGTCATGGCAGAGCTCGACCCCCGACTCGTAGGCACCTGGACAACCAAGTCGCGGAAGGTCGTAACTGGCCCGGTGCGTATACAAACTACCAGCAGGAGGACAGAGGGTAGAGGAACAGCGGACGGGACAGCTGGCTGACTCGCTTTCTGCAGGGCTTCTACGACCCGGTCAAGGACAGGCTGATCGAGCCATCGCATACCGGCATCTCCTACTCCTTCACCGAAGACGGCTACTTCGAGGAAGCCCACTACCGCGCCATTGCAAACCGTGAGATCTCCGCATAGCATACACCCTGGGGATTTTGAAAGGACGGACAGACTAAGGAGTGATTTAGCACGAAACCCGGATTGTCCAAGCGGGATGATGCTGTTCCAGCATGGGACTTACGACGTCAAGCCTAACGGGACGCTGGTCTTGAACGCCTATGCCTTTGAGGACGACGGCCGTCAGTTGATATCAGACCCATGCAAGGGAAAACGAGCAAGCTACTACAGATACAACCAGAACGAGACATTCAAGGTAGGATATATATATACATATATACAAGCTCTGCGGGACTGACATTGTTCTACAGAGATATGAAGTCATGCTTGATGAATTCCACAACATACAGCGGCTCAACCTGTACACACACGACGGCTCGCCCATGAACCGCATGTTCCTCATCTACAAGCCGCCCCAGATGCTGCCGACCAAGCATCTCAACCCCGTCGTCAAAGTCCCCCAACGACGAAAACGAGGCCTTCTAGAAAGCCAATTCGACGCTTCACTCAACAAGAATTCCATGCTCTCACAGCTACCCATGACCGCCAATGCTGACCGCTGGTGGTGGGTGGGCGTCCTCATGACCTCCATCGGCGGGATTGCGCTCATCTACACCTAGCCTTCTCGATCCTTTCTCTGCCACGGGTTATTTCTTTCCTTCTTCCTACGTTAGAGGGGAAAGACAAAGAGAAGAAACATACAAAAAGTTATATGATATAATGCACCATTTTGGATATAGATGGCGTTATGAACGGGCTGGCATCCCCCCGGGGGATAGGGGGGAGGTTTTATTTTCCATTATTTCTCTTTCTGGTCGTTGCCTCGGGAGGCTTATTGTTGATTCGTGGGAAGGATATTAATATCCCTTTTATACTTACTACCTGCGTCGGAGTAGTCGGTTGCTACATACAGCTGTACTTGTACCCCTTTTGTTGCTTTCCTCTTGTCCATTCTACTTCCTCTCGTCTGCATGGCGTGTTTTACTTTTCCCCGTCTTTCCTTTCTGTCCTGTTCTTCCATCGTTCTTCTTGCCCCTGTCTCGATACGTTCGACGGGTAATTGCAATGTTTAATTATCATCAGCATCGATAATGTTAATCCTTGTTACGCATTCAAACGCTGCAGATCTAGGAAGGGAGACAATAATGTTACATTTGGATTCATCTTCTAATTTACAATGTCGTCCCGCAGACTCGAGGGATGTATTACCACCAGGATATACATTCCAACCACATACTAACACCTCTCACAGGCTTCTCCTCGTAGAATCAAAGATTACTTCTGCTCCAGTGCCTTGACCATCTCTCCAGCAATCTTCGCAACCGTCGTCTTGCTCGCTGGCTTCCCGTCCAAAGCTCCGCCCGCTGCAAGCACCTTCTTCATCACACTTCCAATAGCCAGCTTCTCACTGGCAGCCTTGAGCTCTGCAATTGCACTCTCAACAGCGGCGCGGACAGCGTCTTCACTCACAGTCTCGACCTGTGCTGCGTATTCCTCAACCACCTTCCGCTCTGCCTCTGCCTTGGCCGTCAAGTCCTCACGTCCGGCAGCAGCGTACTCCTTCCCACTAGCTTCCAGGTTCGAGGCCCGCTTGCGAAGAATGTCGAGAAGACTGAGATCAGTCTCAATGGGCTTCGGTGTTTTGGCTGCGTTGTTCACTTCTGATATGATTCCGCGAAGGACGTCAAGTCTATACGGACAGAGTTAGCATTGGCTTCTATATAACAAGGAGGAATAAACTGGAAAGAAAGAGAGGATGATTATGACCTGACTTTGTCTTTCGCTCTCATGGCCGTCTTCAGGTCTGTCTTTATCTTTGCAAACAACGGGGCAACACCCGGCGTAGAAGATGTAGAGTAGCGAAGGGCCTGCCGCAGAAAGGGCGACTGGAAGCGGAATGACCGAATCATGCTGGGTGGTATAGCTATCTTTCTCTCTCTCTAAGTATCTGCAGTAATAGCGGTAGTTAACTCTGGTTCTTCTCTTCTGCTTCTTTTGATCTTCTCTCGTTGCATCAAAAGTTGAATATTTATATGTAGATGGCCCGTGCACCCAAGCTTCATCTTTTTGTGTTGCTCAAAAAAAGTCGCAGACGAAGAAAAGAAATCAACAACTTCGACTTCATCATTCCTTTTGCCATTCTACCACACAACTAACAGACCCAAGTCTCTTGCTTAGGGAGAGCCGTTGACGGTCCCTCGCTGTGGCCACCTGAATACCGTTCCCCTACTGGCAACAGCTTGCCCCGTGTGCCTGGGTGCTGCGCGACCATGAGCTTCCCGTTCACACCAACACCGAAGCCGCCAGGCACATATTTCCAGACTCCGGCGCCCTCGCGCTCTCATGGACCTCTGTTCGCCTCTAGACCTCTCTCTCCGCCCTCAGGCAACGTTGCGGGCTCGAATCTAGGTGCCTCTACCGCCGCTCGGCCCAAGATGCCTGCCCCAGAGATCAAGGCAAAGCCCGAATCAATAAGCCCACGAGAGCGAGCAGCGCGGACAATAGACGAGGCGCTCCTGCAGGAGTCGCGGTACCCGGATCTAGACAGCTATCTTTCTCGTACGTTTGCATTTCATTCTCCGGTGCTTGAAGTTGAACGCGTTTGCGCAGGATAGGACCGGCCAAGATACTAACGTTTAATTCATCAATTAGAGGGCTACTCTTCGGACTATGATATACCTAGCTCACCGGCATGGGCGCCGTTCCAGAAAGTGAAGATGTATAGGATTCCAGATCAGATATTCGATCAGTATAATCGTGCGCAGGTTTCAACCAGCATGGGTTTGTTTGCGGAGCTAAACCACGCCTGGGTTACAATCGACAATGCACTTTATCTCTGGGATTATACGCATCCAAATCCTCAATTGATAGGGTTTGAGGAACAGCCGAATAGCATCAACATGGTCAAGCTTGCGCGGCCTAGAAAAGGCGTGTTTCTGCCGGCTGTCACTCATATGCTTGTGATATCTACCACAGCTGACGTTTTCCTCATGGGACTTGCGTGTGAAAACACTGGCGGATATAAATCAGTGACTATATATCAGACTGGCATGTCTGTGCCTATCAGAGGGCTGGATATCAATGTCATTGCCTCATCAGACTCAACTGGACGAATCTTCTTTGCGGGGTCTTCAGACAATGATGTGTATGAATTGACATATCAGCAAGAGGAGCGATGGTTCCAGGGCCGCTGCAGCAAAGTCAACCATACAACCAAGAGCTTTACCGCCTTTACGCCTCAGTTCAATCTCCGGAACAAACCAACTGAGTTCGTGGAGCAGATGGTAGTTGATGACAGCAGGAACCTCTTATACACCCTGTCTTCAAACTCGTCTATTAGAGTCTTTCACCTGAAGGCCGATGGGTCCGTTAACCTTACGATCACCAAAACCGCCATCGACATCTATTCTAACATCGGCCATATCATTACTTCAAATGAAACACTCAACCCGAGGGTTAAGATTGTCTCTATCAGTCCCATCCCAGCCCCAGAGGCGTCCAGGTACCACCTTATGGCCACAACCGCTACCGGCTACCGAATCTACCTCAGTGCTACTGGCTCATACAGCTGGTCTGCCACCCCAAATGCAAACAATGCTCCTACCAGCATGCAGGCACAGCACGTTAAAACCCCCCCATCCGACTCTCCTTCAGACCAGGCCCCACAGGCTGCCCCAGTCCCAGGAGCCCCATTCCATACTACAGGGCCTTCGAAAGTCTCAATACATTCGTTAAACCCTACTAGCTCCGCCGAACGATTTCCACCTGGGTACTTTTTCTGTTTCACACAGAAAGGCAACGCCAACCAAGCTGATACATTGTTTATTTCTACCCCAGACTCCGGGAAGCTTGCACTACCCCGGGATCCCTCTACGCCTATAAAGCCAGAGGAAACTGGCATTTGGCTCACTCTTGGTAGCCGAGCGGAAGCAATCGGCCTCTACACCCCATATGACCAAGGTGGCCCAACGAACAGCGGCTTTGGAAACGAGCTGGCCGTCCAATTCGATAAACCGGCTGCTGAGATTGCTGTTTTGACCAACACCGGAGTTCATATTATCCGCCGAAGACGGCTCGTTGACATGTTTGCGTCTCTTATTCGTAACTCGGACGGAGAGGATGGATTAGAAGATCGTGTCCAGACATTTATTCGGATATATGGCCGAAGTGAAACCATTGCAACTGCATTGGCTGTGGCGTGTGGTCAGGGGATGGAAGTCTCACCAGACTCCCGTCTTTCACAAATCAATGATCCCGACGTTCTTGAGTTTGCTCGGAAGGTTTTCATTGAGAAGGGAGGAAAGGCAACCATCAATGAAAACGCGGTTACCGATGGATCTGTCCCTGCTATTGATACGGTTCTTCCTTCTCCTCGGCACGCGGGAATTGCATTGTATACCTCTAGACTTCTGCGGTCTATCTGGAAGACAGTAATAGCCAAGCAGGGACGAACGCCTGCTGGAGGCCTTTCCATATCCCCAGCCGTATCGACTTCTACCTTGCTCACCATTCAGCGTGATCTCTCTGCTCTCAAAGACTTTTTCAACACAAACCGAACATTCATCGAGGGCCTGAGCGGACCTGACGCTCTATCGAAAGTAGCAACAAAACAGGAGGAGGTTGCTTTACAGGCTGAGCACAGAGGTCTTCACTCCCTTGTACAGTTAATCTCACATACCATTGAGGGGATTTCGTTTATTCTCGTTCTTTTTGATGATAGAGCCGAGGACGTCATTGCCCTGTTGAATGAGGACGCCAGAAACCGTTTCTTGGAGTTGACCTTTGAGCAGCTTTTCGCCACTTCCAAGGGTCATGAGACAGCAAAAGAGCTTGTCAAGGCTATCGTTAACCGGAATATTGCCAAAGGGTCTAATGTTGAAACAGTCGCTGAAGCTTTGCGACGAAGATGTGGCACATTCTGCAGCCCTCAGGATGTTATTGTATTCAAAGGACAGGAACTTCTCAAGAGAGCCACTGAAGCTGGTCCAAACTCTGAGGTTGGCAGAAATTTGCTAAATGAGAGTTTGATGCTTTTCCAACAAGTGTCAGAGAGTCTCCCTATGGATTATTTGAAACCCAGCATTGAGCAATATATCCAAAATCAGTTCTTTGCAGGTATGTTGTCTCCAACCTTTTCTGGAAATGTCAATGTTCTAATGATTATGTAGGTGCCATACAACTTGCTCTCAGCGTAGCTGCTGATTCTGATAAAGCAAATCATGCTCTTTCTTGGATCATGGATGGAAGACCGGCAGAGGTAAGGATGGAACCATAAACAAAGTGAAATGTCCATTCATTAATAGCTTGTCTTTTAGGACCCTCGAAAGGATGCTTATGACTCCCGACAGCAATGCTACGACCTCATCTACAAGGTCATCCTTGCTGTGGATGAGCTTTCCGAGCAGGACAACTCCGAAGGCCCCTACAGCCTGATCTCACGAAGAAGAGCTGAAGCATATGACGTTATTACCACCTCGCGGGACGAGGTTTTCCTCACGAGCCTTTATGATTGGTATCTCGCACGCGGATTGAGTGACAGACTCCTCGAGATCAGGTCTCCATTTGTTGCTACCTATCTTGAGAGGAAGTCGACAGAAGATATATTCCACGCTGACTTGCTATGGAAATATTACGCACAGTCAGACCGATTTTATGACGCAGCTGTTGTGCAACTTCAACTTGCGAAGAGTCCATTCAGACTTACTTTGAACCGGAGAATCGAGTACCTGGGTCAGGCAAGAGCAAACGCGTCTGTACATTCACCTGATGTTGGACGAGCAGCGCGACAGCGTCTCCAGCACGAAGTCGAGGAGCTCCTAGATGTTAGCCATGTTCAAGATGATCTATTGCAACGCCTCAAGGATGATCCAAGACTAGACAATGATCGCCGAGCTGACGTACTAGAGATCATGAATGGAGGCATCATGGAGATCAGCAAAGTAGGCCCCCTTCCTAGCCCCATTTTTGCATTTGACACTGACCATATTTGCCATTATAGATGTATAATGAATACGCAGCTCCTGGAAACTATCATGACATTTGCCTTCAAATCATGTACCTTGCAAACCACCGCAATGCTTCCGACATCACCACTACCTGGCAGGATCTGATCCAAGGAGTCCATGAGGAGACCTTGAAGAACGGAACACCTCTACCCTATGAAGCTGTCATCGAGAAGGTCCGCAGTCTGGCACTCAGACTTAGGATGTCTGACGTTGCTTTCCCAGTCAAAACCCTCCTTCCAATGCTAGAGCGTTACAAGCTTGAGCACCAGAAGAACGACGGACCTCCAACCTGGGTTGTCGACCTTTTCCTCGAGCTACAGGTCGAACCAGAAGTTCTATATACCGTCCTTGAGTCCTTGTTTTACAATGACGAGGTACCATTCCACGGGGCTAATAGAAAGTTCATTGGTAATGACCTCGCATACCTAATCTCAAGGTGGTTCAACGAAACCTCCCGTCTCGGTGGTGCTGCTTTTGGAAGTGATGTGATTGCCACGAGGGTTTCTGAAATGTTGCTCTTACTACAGCAGTCTCGATTGGATAAAGATGTGGTGCAAGCATGCCGAGACATGAGGGTCAAGCTCGAGCAGTCCTTCCGATAAATTATGCGTTCTACAGCCACCATACCAGCGCCGTTGCATATGCCATGTTCTATGTCTTTGTTTATTCTAATGTACTTTCAAATCCTCTCTCGCCTTTTAGAGGCTTATGTTGATTAACACTATGTCTTTTTTTCCTTTTCCTTAGTTAATATTCAGGACGGGGTATTGTTGGGAAGGGCGTCTTAAATGATTGGATTTTAGATCAGCTAAGACCTTTTTTTGATGTTCCAGATGCATATAAACCAGCTTTCGATGGAAGGCCTAAGAGATGTGTGCCATACAGCTGTTCATTAGCTCATCTACTACTCTATACGCTCTTGCTTCCTTTTTATTGTGGTTATTCAACAACAAATCTACAGCTTCAGGGGCTGAAAATATTGGTCATGTGACCCCAAATTGCTTTTGTAGGACCAATTTTGCAACAGCACGTCCTTCAATATCTTGACATCAACACTTCCATTTAGTCAATATCTTTGCCTATATATATACAATGGCTGGCAATAAAAGCCACTCAAGCGGCCAGAAGCCAAAGGGCTCATCCTGGAGACGTACTGCTGATTATGTCTATGCTTTCTTCTTCATACTCCATATTGTGATTATGTTTAGTACGTCTTGGTTCATATCCAGTACCGCTTTGTACAGGCCAATGGAGGCTGTCCATCTTCTATGACGAAAAGACGACAGCATTAAGATACCATTGCTGCCAGGATACTAACTAGAGCCCTATTTAGTGGTTGATTTGGTGCCGTTATACCCCGATGCCTTGAAGCCAGCATTCCTCGACGACATCCGCAGCTTTTATATCAACACTTACCAAGACAAATTCTTCACTGACCCTCCGGCTTGGTTTGGAAGCTATGTCGTTATGGAGCTTGTTTACCATGTCCCAGCAAGTATAATCAACGCCTCTAAACTTTTGAACGGTAAGCAACCTTGTATAGCCTTTGGATAATAGAAATAAAACATAAGCTGACATCTAGTTATAGACGACTCATCCGCACCACTTCATGTGCTTGTATGGGCCATTCAGACATTCGTGACTACCTTCACTTGTGTAGTGGAGGTGTGGAGTTGGGTCGACCGTACGACTGATCAGAAGATGAATATCAGTCTACTCTATGTTCCCTATATGATATTCGGTGAGCCCATATCATTCTATTCCTACTATAATTTCACTAAAGCTAAGAAAACCACAGCTGGTCTGGTCGGACTGGACATGTTTGTCCGTTTAGGAAACTCTTTGAAGAAGCTCAAACGGGATTAAAGACGGTATTTTTCAACGCGTGGTAGAGTTAACTACGGCAGATAGATATGGTTCATTTCCACACCAAACACCGAACAATATAGTGAGTGTTTACATTGGTGTCATGTAATAGATACGATAGAGAGATGCAAATATAGAGATCGTACCATTTTCCTCTCTTTCCGCACCATCTCGTACTCTCCTTCATCCGACTTGTCGATGCTGCGTCTTATCTATGGTTCGGGTAAAAGGCTTGGCGCCCGCTACCTTATGCGTCACGGACTCAAAGCGAGCTTATCAGATCGGGGATCGTCGTAAAAAAGTATTTATAGCGACGCACAACAACAGCGTCCTTTTTCTCGCGCATCGTTATATATATGCAGCTCCTGTCGGATGCGTCAGTCGTTTCTGTGCCCTTGCTCATGCCCGAGTGAGATGTTACGATGGGTTGCAAGGCAGCACTCCAGCTGCGGCTGCTCCTCCACCAGGTAAGGGAGCTTCACCACATCCTTGTCCACCGCTGCAGCTAAAGCCGAGACCCAGCTGACTCTTCTCCAGCACAATAGCTTTCCATGCCACAGCTATGGCTACTTACCTTCATTGAAACGGCGATGCCTTTCTCACTCTACCCCGGCCTCGCACCCCTCGCTTCTTCACCGAATCCATGCCCATACTCAATACCCCGTCGAGATCCCCGACCAGCTCGGTCATAGTGCCAAGGAGAAGGAGGAAGATAAAGTCAGTGCTATATGAAATCCTCGAGACAAGAGAATCACTCTAACCCCTCTGGCTACAGGAATTCTTCCTCGACCTCCTAAGCACTGCAACCACAAAACGCGAAGCCAAGTCGTACCTGTCCCGGTTCACACCTCCTCAACCACCTTCAATCAGTGCGCAGCAGAAAGACGAAACCAAAGCCAACGCACAAGCTCCGGACTTGGAGAAAATATACTCAGAAGCATCCATTACGCCGTCTACTCAAGAAAACCTATCGACAGTGTATGATGTATCAAAATCTAAGGATACAATCGCGGACAGCTTGCATGTTGCTTTGGTGAAGATTAGATCCCCAGAGTCATTGGACGACCAGTGTCTTCATGGCATTTCTAAGACTCTATCACAACTAAGCAGGCTTGCCATGGGCTGCTGTATTGTACTAGAAGTCAATAATCCCGGGAACGATATCGACTACCGACAACTTGCAACCGCCCAAGCAAGCCGCGTTGCTGCCAAAATTGACCAAGTTCATGGCCTAGGTTCACGGCGACTAGAATCAGCCGTATCTCTGGATGAATCCACCCATGAGCTATCTATATTGTCGAGAAATGCCCTTCTTTCACCACTTTCTCGTGGCCAGATAGTCGTGGTTGACCCTATAGGGTACACAGTAGATACTCCGAAAGCTCTCCCAGTTGCAGCAGATGAGCTCATATTAGCATTGACAAAAGAGTTAGCTGGTCCAGCATACAACTCCGGTCTAAATGAGGTTGACGCCAAAACGACCCAAAAAATCCCGCAACGGCAACAAGATATATCGGTTGAAAGATTGATCATTCTAGACCCGCTGGGCGGCATTCCATCCCTGGGCCGGGGATTGCATAAATCTCATGTGTTTATCAACCTTGAACAAGAATACGAAGATATCCAAAATGAGATAACCCAAGCAACCACTAACCCACCAAATTCAGCTCAAGACGGACTCCAGACCGGATTGAAAGGCCACCTGGCTAACCTAACCTTACTGCAGAAAGCGCTTGCTCTCCTTCCCACCTCCTCCTCAGGTTTCATTACCACTCCTCAGGATGCAACAGCCCTATCTCTAAATCAGCATGACGCCTACGGAGCACCGACTGTAGGTACTCGCCAGCGGCGGAATCCTTTGATACATAACCTCCTCACGGATAAACCGGTTCTTTCGGCATCGTTGCCAGCCAGACGCCGCGGCGGGGAAAAGGGTGATCATGTCTCTAGCAACCAATCGTCTCATCCAACATTTGTGAAGCACGGTATGCCGCTTATCATGATACCTGACCCACGGGTTAAATGCTGGACTGCGGCCCACAACGAAGGCTCCCGCATAAATCTAGACGATCCTGCAATAGATCTACCACGACTAGTCCATTTGATTGATGACTCATTTAGCAGAAAACTGGACGTTAACCATTATCTGAATCGTGTGAAGGATCGGCTAGCAGGCTTGATTATTGCCGGTGAATATGAAGGAGGTGCGATTTTAACTTGGGAACTTCCCCCGGGTGTCCCTGACGACGGCAGCCCTGAAAGCATGTCCCGAATGGTCCCTTACCTGGATAAATTTGCTGTCTTAAAAAGAAGCCAAGGGGCAGGAGGTGTTGCTGATATCGTCTTTAACGCCATGGTACGAACTTGTTTTCCGGAAGGAGTCTGTTGGAGAAGCCGAAAAAACAACCCAGTTAACAAGTGGTACTTTGAGAGATCGAGAGGGACTTGGAAGCTCCCAGACTCGAATTGGGCGATGTTCTGGACCACCGATAATGTCCCAGAAAACGAGCAGCTTTTTGAGGATTATGAGAGTGTCTGTCGCTCAATCCAACCGAGCTGGGCAGATAATAAAAAAGAAGTGGATTAATATCCGGAATGATCTATATACGAAAACTTGCTCTCTGGCTATCTTAAAAAAGCTTCAATATATATTTACCTGATATGAATATGAATCTTACTGTGGTTTTCAGGGAGAAAAAACATATAAAGTATCAGGTACTAGTTAAGAAGCCTTTTTGACTCTGTTCAGGGCATATATCCAGCTGAGCGACTTGGCAAGCTGGGTAGCTAATTTTGAAGCAGCTAATTATATTGGCATCTTCGGAAAATACCCCTGGGTAAAAGGCAACGGATACGTCCAACTACCGTATTCGCGAACTAATGCTGGGCCGGCGGTATAATACCAGAACTACTGTGGGGCGGGGAGATTCCGTACCGGTGATCATAGGTATAAATATCTCTGCTTGGCCCATTTCCCGACGCCTCTGGCTAAGTTGCCATATATTTTATTGCCTTCAACTGTTACTCTCTTTCTACGTGGAGTCATGTCTCTCCAACGTCTTAAGTTTATCCTGGCTTACATTCGGATTTTGATACCTCATGCATGGGTCCTGCTCTCCGACAAAGCAAAGGGACTCCTTCACAAGCTGACATACCGGACGACCAACTCTTGCAAGAATGTGGTTGTTATTGGAGGCTCATTTAGCGGTGTTTACTTAACTCAGAAGCTGGTTCAATCTCTCCCTACCGGCTACAGGGTAGTTTTGGTTGATAAGAACTCGCACTTCAACTATACTTTCAATTTCCCTCGCTACTCAGTGTTGCAGGGCCATGAGCACTTAGCTTTTATCCCATACGATGGTATTACCAAAGGTGCTCCGACCGGTATATATCGTCACGTCCACGGGCTTGTTACCTCTGTGACTCGGGATGCAGTGACTTTGGCGACACGCGAGGAAATCCCATATACCTACCTAGCCTTTGCAACTGGTGCAACGCAGAAGCCTCCCGCAGGATTGCTAGCAACTGAGGCCTCCACAGGCTGTGTCGAATTACAAGATAGACAGAACTTCATCAAGAAAGCGAACAAGATTGCCGTCATCGGTGGCGGAGCAGTGGGGGTCGAACTGGCAACTGATATCAAGAGCTATTATCCAGACAAGAGTGTCACATTAGTTCATTCGCGCGAACGCCTTCTACCGAGATTTGGCGGTCAAGTACATGAGAAAGTGATGGCAGCACTCCAGAAACTAGACGTCGAGGTGTGGTTGGGGGAACGACCTCAATTGCCTTCAGGCGATAAAGAAGGATGGTCGGGACAAACAAAGGATCAATCCCTGCTTTTCTCAGATGGCAAGGTTGTTGCATACGATTTAATTGTAAGAATCACGGAGCAGATGTGTCCGAGCCTTTTCCGTTCCTGTCCTAACACACAAGTCACATAGGTCCCTTGCACAGGGCATCGTCCGAACTCCGACCTTTTGGCCAACCTTGAACCAGACGCCATCTCCAGCTCCACTGGCCGTATCCTTACCCAGCCAACCCTTCAGATCACCAGCAAAGATAAGCAGAATCCCAGAGTGTTTGCATTTGGTGACGTGGCCGAGACGGAAGGCACCCTGATGGCCCGATCAGCATATTTCCAGGCTCGAGTAGTGGGAGAGAACATTCTTAGCATGATTCGAGGGAATGGCCCGACGGCAAAATACGTGCCAAACCTCGCCATTGAGGGGGCACTAAAATTAACCCTAGGCAAGGTAAGATCTCTCCCACAATGCCGTTAACTGTGGATTGTTACCGGGTGAGAAAAGTGCTAAATCCCCTTATTGATAGTCGGACTGGCTCATGTATATGAAGCCCGCGAATAAGGACGCAATTATCAACTCCGGCAATAACGGTGACGAGGATTTGGATATACACGTAGCGTGGAAACACTTTGGTGGAGATATCAAGAAAGCTCGCGACTTGGCTGAAAAGTTGAGCTTGGTACAGTAACTAAGTTACCATATTGTACAACACTTCCGGATATCCATATGAGTAGATCGGACCTGTTCATGTGTTCCACCAATATTTATCTGATCCTTTCCTTCGGTCAATTTAGGCGAATCATCGCTGCCTGACGTTTAGAAAGACGAGATGGGCAAGTGCGGTTAAAGAGAGCAATTTCCTTTTTTAAGTTGTTGCAGGTGGGTCCATACAAACCTAAACTTGTCTTATCTGATTGATGATCTGATAAGACAATCTTAACAAATAAACTCCTGCTACAGCCGCAAAAGTACGGAGTATCCATATTGATCCTTGACAAAGTCTTTAAGTTCTCGGACTTCGTTTTCCCTCGAATCATTTATCCTATCTTCTCACTGTCTTCCACCACTTGCAAATATTTATTTAACCTTGGGATATATTTTCAAATTGGCCAGAAAAGAATGTCTTTCTTGGCTATGCTAGCTACCTAAGGTACCTAGGTTAAGCAGCCAAATATAAAGAGTAGGAATGATCACTCTTGTGTCGCTTTCTTTTTCATGCTAACCCAACAGCCTTCACCACTGGACACGACTAATGTCAGAGTTTGCTTTTCTTCTCCCAGTGCGCTTGGGGCCTTCTTTTCTGCCTTTTCAATCGTTTCAAATGTCTGTAATAATCTAACGACCGTATAGCCTACCTCCAATAGCGCAAACTCTTGGCCTAGACATATCCGTGGCCCTCCATTAAAGGGCAAATAGCCATAACCTACATCCTTGAGTGCATCATTCTCCCAGCGTTCGGGTCGGAAACAATCAGCATCGGGTCCATAGATGTCTTTACGGCGGTGCATAGCATAGACACAGTACCCAACGGCTTCACCTCGCCGGACTAGAAGTGGAGCTGAACCATCCGGACCACCGCCAGTTGGGAGAGTGGTTGTCTTTACAGCCGCACGAGAGTTTACGGGAACGGATGGATACAGGCGAAGAACTATTGACCAGTGAGTAAGTCTAATGCTCAATGATACGCTGGGCAAGAGGGAATCACAAACCTTCCTTAATGACCAGCGACAGGTATGATAGTTTCTTAACCTGGCTAATTGTGGGATCTGGCGCATCTGGGCCGATGCCGATTATATCACTGACTTCATCACGAAGTTTAGATAGAACTTCTGGGTGCTGGATCAGCAGACGGCTTCATTGTTTCATGTGTCAGCGATGAATACTTTTTGCGACCAAAGACTTGCAACTTACAGAGTCCATGTGAGACAACAAGCCGTAGTGTCCCTTCCAGCCAGGAGGATATTCAGACACTGATCCCTTAGGACACTAGGTTCACGGGTTTCTTGAACAAGAGCATCGATAAACACATACGTATCCTTTTCTTCTTCCGATGCTTTCTTTTCGCGGGAGGAATGCTCAAGCGCCTTTTGAACAGCATTATCTATAAAATCATGGCACAATTTACAGGCGTTCCTAAACTCTCGGCCTCCATAAAGCCAGTATAGATCACCTAGCCGCCCTCGCTGAGCGAGGTAGTCCTGTCCTAGGTTGAAAGCGTTTGCGAATTCAGATTCCTGTCCTGTGATGCCTTCAGACCGCAAAGATGGTAGGTAATGTCCAAATAATAGGAAGAGGGTTGTTTCGAAGGTGAGACGAAAGAAGAGGGGCTGCAGGTCAACGACTCCGGAGTTAGGTACGCTCGAAATGAGGTTGTTCACAGCATGTTTGATTTGTTCAAAATTACGGAATCGGTTGGTCATGAATTGGGGACGTAAAAGTTCACGTGAGTGTTTCCATTGCGACCCATCTTGGGTGAAGATGCCGCTGCCTAGTAAAGGTGCGAAGGTTGGAGGCCTCAATCCGAGACCAAAGTCTTTTCGGACACCAATTAGTTAGAGGTTGGAAACGATGTTTCATATAAAACTGTTACCAACCAGTGAATTGCGTGGAGAGGACGGCCTCAATGTTCTGGGGTTCAACTGTGTCTATTCCTCGGGCAAAAAGGAGGTTCTGTTCGAAAGTGTTTCCCGAAGCTGCAACCTCGTCGAGGAAGAGTTGGAGTATTTGCTGCCTTTTTTCATAGCGAACTGCTTTTGCAAGCATGTCAATTCCCAGTGGCCATTTTGCACTCCATTTTCGAGGCGGCTTGCATCCCTTTGATGCAGCAAACCGTTCATCCTCCTGTATTTCGTGTCAGTACTCTGTACAAATATATGTAACTATTGTCCAATATCAAGGGCTGGCTTTATTTAAGCGCTGAGGCAAAATAACGAGGTAACTTGTTGGTGCAACTTACACGTGACTGAATATACGATATGACAAGTTTGTAACATATCAAGGGAAGAACCAAACAAGTAACGATAAGACTGAGCATTTCGCGCGCAAAGAGCATATAAATGGGTTGT
Organism: Nannizzia gypsea CBS 118893; assembly: GCF_000150975.2. Classification (NCBI taxonomy): domain Eukaryota; kingdom Fungi; phylum Ascomycota; class Eurotiomycetes; order Onygenales; family Arthrodermataceae; genus Nannizzia; species Nannizzia gypsea. Next base: position 775,446 of record NW_003345195.1, read on the forward strand.
TTACCTTGATCTCAGCCCAGACAGAGGATAATCACAATGATGGCCTCGAACTGGCCTGGAGGCCGTGTCTTTTTAAAGCGTTCCTGGAGAACCATACCCCTGTCATGTTTTAATTCTAGCCAGGATGCGAAGAATAACCCGCCCCTAACCAGTGACAAACATGCACAATGCAACAGATGTCACGCCCTAGCATAGGCACCTGGTAGCAAGTCTGGGATGTTGACATCTTAAGCCACAGAGTTGATTGGCTCCCAAGGGTCCGTGGGTTTCCCGTCTATGCACTGTCAAGTGGACAAAAATAGCTGCCGCGGGCACGGCGCGAAGGACCATTTAGCCCCAATCAGAGACGAGACACTCGCCGGCCTGGGGATAAGCCTAAAGACGTTAACAGGCATGCCCGCAAAAGGAGCGAACTCCTCTGTTAACAACTTGACCAAAAAGTTAATAACCGCATAGCTACTGAAGTTGAGCATCGATTAAGGATAACTACACCTAACTAAGGAGACTGGCACTTCTTGCCTGATGACACTTTCCATGGATTAACTATGGACCCATTATCTATTACAGCTGGTACTGTTGGCATTGCGGACGTCTGTTGGCGCGTTATCAAATATCTCAAAGATCTCTCTGCCGCCGTTGCTGGCATCCAGAAAGAAATCAATAGCTTGATCGCAGAGGTTGAGTCCCTACAAACGGTTATTCGGTCTGTCGAAGAAGCATTTCAGGGAAGCTTCGCTAAATCATCCAGTGAATCACCACTGAGAGCGGCAAACCTCCAGAACCTTTGGAGGGATTTTAGAAGGAGTCTCGAAGGATGTCAAAGCCTTGCAACAGATCTCGAACGTCTTGTTCAAGAAATATACGGCAAAAATGGCTCCAAAGTCACTGGCAAGTTTGATGGGCTGAGCAAAGAGAACCGCAGACGGGACAAGGCTGCCAGCTTGCAGAGAGTCCGTGAAAAGCTCACGACTGAGAAAGACAATCTCCAGATTCTGCTTACTGGAATCAGCTTGTGAGTATAATAAAATATATCCACTGTAACCGATACCATGTTTAATATGGAATGTTGACCATGTGGTTAGGTATAATCAACATGTCTCGCAAGATACCCTGGTGCAAATGTCCGAAGACTTACGGTCTCTAGACCAAGACTTCAAGTCACAAATAATGTCCCTGGAGAGAAGAATCCAGCTGTCCAATGGTATCGGTACGGAGCCAGACCAGGACGACATATCTACACTGTCCAGAATCAAGCAGTTCCGCAATTCGGTTCGATCTGTCGCTGCTGCGGTTTCGATTACCACTCCAAATAAGTTTTTTGACGTTCCGCAGCCAGTGAGCAGCTTCTACACCGGCCGAACGATGTACTTAGAGAAACTTCAAAATATACTTTTCTCGCCGGTAACCTTAGAGTTGGCACCCAAGCAGCTTCGATTTGTTATATACGGCATTGGTGGTTCAGGGAAAACACAGTTCTGTTCAAAGTTTGCGGAACAGAATCGAGACTGGTGGGTCTCCCAATTCTACGCAACTTCTTGATAGAGCAGCACATAAGAGCTAATCTTTGATATTCAGCTTCTGGGGAGTTTTTTGGATTGATGCTAGCTCTCATGAACGAATCAAACAGACTTATGCTGAAATCAGCAAGCTTGGTGATGTTGAACCAAACCATAATGCTGCGATGCACTGGCTCTCGAACCGCGAAGAACGGTGGCTCTTAATTATGGATAATGCTGATGATCCCCACATTGAGTTGTATGAGTATTTCCCTAAAGGAGATAGGGGTTGTATCATCATTACAACACGAAATCCTGCACATAAGGTGTATGGCAATATGGATCCTGGCTTCTTCGAGTTTCATGGCATGGAGGATGATGATGCACGAGCTCTTCTCCTACGAGCTGCTCGATTATCCGAACCTTGGGATGCTGATTCCTCATCCTGGGCAGTTAAAATCACTCGGCAACTTGGATTCCTCGCACTCGCTCTAATCCATGCTGGTGCTGCAATACGAAATGGCCTATGCACCCTGAAAGACTATCTTGCCTTCTACGATAAGAATTGGGAACGTATTCGCCGTACCCGCAGGCTATCCATCGACTCTGAAGATCGACGAGATGACTACATGAGTGCCCATGCGACGTATGAAGTCTCTTATAGTGGAATCGCAAGGAAAGGAACTGAGTGTGCAGAAGATGCCATCCAATTACTCAAGATCTTTTCCTTTTTCTACTTTAAGAACATTCGATTTGACATCCTGAAGAAGGCGGTAGTCAACTGTGAGATCGAGAGGGTGGAGCAAGCAAAAAGGGACAGACAGGAGGCAGAAAGATCACTAACTTGGTATCAAAAGTACAAGTCAACACAGCTTGCTATATTGAGTTATTTGATGCAAGATCGAAGCCCGCCTGCGTTACCTTCTTCCATTCGAGAAGGTAGAGCTTCCGGGTTTTTTGATGAGGTACGAATGCGCTACGCGCTAAGAGAACTCTTACAAATGTCCTTGATTACCCACCATGAGTCTAGTGACAGTTATTCGATGCATCCCTTGGTCCATAAGTGGGCACGGGAAAGGCCAGATATGAGCGCATCAGAACAGGCTGTTTGGTCACAAGCTGCAGCTACAACACTTGCACACTCCATTCTTCTTCCACCTCTTGGAGAAACGGAAGACGACGAAATCTTTCGCCGAGATGTCCTCCCTCATATTGACCACGTACAGAAATGTCTACAGGGAGTAAATGACAAAATAATTGGTAACAGAAAAACTCGTTGGTACGGGTTGATGGATTGGCCAGGCGCCGGATCGAGGTTTGGCAGAGCTAAGGCAGTGTTGTATGCAAAATTCAGCATTGTATTTGCACAAAATGGGCGCTGGAAAGACGCTGAATTGCTTCAACTTGCCGTTAAACAGTTTGCAGAGAGCGCTCTTGGGTTGGACCACGCTGTCACCCGGCGCATAACCTTAGCTTTGGCGTTAACATACTGGAACCAGGGGCGAGGTGACGAGGCTGCAGACCTACAAGATGCAGTTTTACAGTCTTGTATGTCATCTCTAGGCTCCAACAACCATGAGACATTGATGGCCATGGATCTTCTTGGCCAAGCAAGATGGCAACAAGGAAGATATAGCGAAGCAAAGATGCTTCAACAGCACGCAGTCGACGGCATGGTCAAAATCCGAGGTTCTCACCATGAAGATACCCTTACTGTTATGGGAAACTTGGGTCGAACCCTTACGAAATTCTACGAAAACTTGGATGAGGCGAAGCAACTGTTGACGCAGGCCCTTGATGGAATGAAGGAGATCCTTGGTCCCACTCACTTGAAAAGTTTGGCAGTGAAGGAAGAAATAGCCATGGTCAATGTGCAAATGGGAGAGCAATTGTCTCAATCTGCCACAATAATTGAGGAGGTTCTTGAATGTCGCAAGGAGAAACTAGGGAAGGAACACCCATACACGCTTCTCGCCATGGTCAATCTAGCACGAGTGAATATCGCGCTAGGCCTATATGATGAAGCAGAGTTGCTCGTACTGAAAGGGCTAGAGGTTGCGGATAGAAACCTTGGCCGTAAACACATAGGAACATTAATGGGAAGGACAGTATTAGGCGTCATACTGACCTACCAGTCTCGATTCGATGAAGCGGAAGCCACTTTGCTTGGGGTAATTGAAAACCTACGAAACCTCTCATCCTACCGAGGCGATTTCCATCCTGATCGACTGGGTGCGATGATTGAACTTGCCAAATGCTATAAGCTACAAGGCAGATATGATGAGAGCATTAAACTCTGCGATGAAACCATTACAGGACTGAGCAAGATAAGTTTGAAGGAGCATCCACTCGAAAAGAAAATGAAGAGATTGAAAGTGGAATTAATCGAGATGAAGAATAGCAACAAGGAAGGGAAGGCAATTGGCAACTAGAATAGGCAAGAATAACTCAATGCACAGTATCTATACCAGCAAAGCTAGCTACGCCGCAATAAAGCGTAGAGTCTTTATCAAGCCATCATGCTAGTTACATCAACAGTACTGAAGCGACGTGGAAACTAAAAATATGCCAATTTAAGGTTTTAAGCTTTCATGAAATGCACGGGCCACTTTTCTTTTATCGCAAAGTTGGGAAGCGAAGAGAAATCCCAAAGAAGCATCGCAACAAGAGATACAAGATCTGTGCTTATATTATGCCTCTTGAAAATGAGGAGATGAAACGACAATGCCAATATGCATAGAGTGCTGTTACCCTGTTTCCCACCTTTACACCTCGTACAGCAAGGCCGATGATCGTGCGTTGGGCAAGGGAGTCCGTCTAACACAATGTGCACGATGTCAACGGTTTGCGGATAAATATGTCGAACACGACTTTGTCGTACTCTTTATCGACCTAGTTCTGATTAAGCCGCAGGTAATGCCCCTCATCTGTACTTTTCGTCATACGATTTTACTGATCTCTGCGATTGTAGGTCTACAGACATCTGCTATTTAACAGACTTGGGCGGGACGACGACAAATTCGATGTAAGGAACATTGACCTCCGTCGATAACTGATATACACGATTGCTTACTGAAGATTGGATGCTCACCATAGCGCTCGATCATCCGTCTTGGGATCCTTATCCTCCTTTTTGACGTGTATCTGTCATGGGCACGCATCGAGAAGTCTTCCGCGATCGCCTCATCGCGGCTCGGAAACACTCCAATAATAGTGCAATATGTCTTTTTCCTCACGCTGAACGCCCTCGCGACCCTCGCACATCACGTCACGGTTCGATTTCTGGCCACGATTCTTGTCCTGAAACCTGCGACGCAATCTCAGAGGATCCATGAAGCTCCACAGCGTGCGAATACTCTCCCGTCATCACCATCCGACGCTTACGCAACTGGAAATGGCATACCAGCGCACTTTGCAAACCCCGGCCCAATAGGTGGATCAAGTGCTACTGACCTGGCCCGGTCGTCGTCCGGTAGCGATACTGTTGCCGACGGGACTCCGAATGCTGCACCGTTACCTACACTCTCTGTGGAAACTGACTTCCCTCCGCCTCTCAGAAGATCATCTACCGCACCTCCACAGATACGGCCAATCCCACCTCCGGCACTTGCTAGTCGAAATGCAATAAGCACGGCTCTCCTGGTCAGCAGCTGCACTAAGCTGTTCCCAATACTTCTTGTCATTTGGGGTACGGATGCGTCTGGGGAAGCTTCAGGTGCATTGGAAACCTCATTCCCGCCTGCTAGCAGCGGTAACGGGGCGTCAGCCTTAAACTCTTCCACTTGGTCGTCGCAATCTCTCCAATCTGTTGTCCAGAGTGCGCTCTTGACGCTAGCCCAGCCGTGGTCATCACTTCTTTTGTCTGTGACGAATACCCACCTGGTACTGTTAAATAACACCGAGGCACTGCTTATTCTCTTGGACTGTGGCTATACATATGCCATCATGATGACCCTTGGGGGCCAGTTAGCTAGATGGGCTGTAGAAAGGTGTTTCTTAAGCCTTGTTGGGTTGTAATACATGATATACGGAGCCTGTGAATGAACATATAATAATCAGTATGGCTGAAATGAAAATTAGAATCTATCTGTAATATATAACCGCCAAATACTCTCTTGGTATGAAAGATACCCGTATAAGAAAAATGATATTATCCAGTGATATATAATGCTACAGTTCCTCGTCGAAAGGAAAGTCTGATAGTAGGAAAGAAAAACGCTGAAGAAAAATCCCAAGGAACTAAAACAATATCAACATCTCGAATACCCGTATTTGTTCGTCGATCAATTAGCATGGTGTGGTCTTCTGTCACTGCTCTTCGGCTCGAATAATGGGTGCAGTTGCGCGAGGAATGTTACGGCTATAATAACGGATATTAGCCTGGGGAATTAAGAGCATTAATGAGGCTAGAGAAGGTATGACTTACCCCACATAATATAGCAGAATGTGAATGCGAGAATCAACGAGCTTCGCCATACCCTGTACGTTCGATAGGTTAGCCTTGTACCCCAGGTGCAACTGTTTTCCCTGTGGGAGAATTGCGCGTATACTGCTGATAGGCACATGCACAGCAACGTCGATATGATCGTATGTAGACTGGTAGGTATATATAGAGAAATAGGGCCAGGGGACTAACGGTCTAGTTTCTCCCTTTGGACTGAATACCCATGCTAGCGAATTTGCAAGGACGACGAAAACGAGTCCGATGATGACGTTCCAGCTAAAACAACACAAAACAACGTTAGCGCAAAGGCCTTATAAAGAGCAAGAGGAAGCGATGTCTGTTACCCGCTAGCCATATTGCCTCTTCTATGCTTGTCAGCTTCAAGAGTCCTCAGTTGGATGTATTTCCGGAAAGTCAATGATCGGAGTCAAAATGGCGGCCTGTTCGTGACGAAGGAGCGGGAGATGATGCCCGGGGATCCAAATGCAATAGTGAGCTCCCTTTGTGCGTAAATAGATGAGCTCCGTGTGAAATGAGCGTGTCGACTGCGGTGTTGCTTGATGCTTTGATGCTGCCCGTGATGCAGACGCTCCATGATGAAGTTGGGATTACATAAGCAAATATCCAACCCCCAAGCTTATCTTGAGCCTCTCATTGGTCAGGACAAAGCTCCTGTTTTTGAGGTTCGATATATCTATCACCTTGTTTACCACCACTTCAAGACGTAAAGAAGTCCCCCAAGTCTACAAGACTGGGTGTTATAACATCTGCTATCAAGCTCATATTTCTATAACTTACCTATACAGCTATTGTCTCTGAACTGCCGTATCTATCTCCTCGGAGTAAACATTTTGTCTTCGGAGTTGTCTGGCCCTACACTCCGACTTCCTATGGAGTTATCCGGCTACTCTAGTCAAGTTACTTAAGGGTGAACAAACAGTTAGTTAGGCATTAAAAGTTATTTCATTGTCTATATTTCATGTCCGGGTGCAAGTGCGTCTCTGACCGTCTAGCTAGAGGTCTCAATCGGCTCGAAGTATGTCATCATGATTCCCTCCAGCAATGGCTTCGCAACGGTCTTCAACGCGGCATGGGCCTTGCAGTCGTTGTCATAGAACTTCATGTCATCCTCGCTGGCAAACTCAGACACGACAGCGAGGTTGAATCCCTGACGGCGCTGGTCCTCGAAGGTTGACCCCGCCTTGACGGAGAGGATATAAGGGGCACCATCCTAGTAGCATCCAGACTTGATTAGCCATGTTCTTCCCTGGATATGGAATGTGAGATGTTCCCCCCGTGGAATCATCATATCAACTAGGCCTCTCCTTAGGCCGGGAACCCGAAACAAAAGTCCCGTGCTTACCTTGAGAGCATCCTTCTGCATTGTGCGGTACAAAGCAAGGACGGTCTTGCGATCCTCCTCCTTGGGGATCTTGAAAAGGGTAACACGGCAGATAGTCATGATGGTGGTGGTGGTGGTGAGGATGGAGGGTGGGTGTGCTGTTCTTCCGGATGAGTCCTGCCTATACCAAGTGGTCGACGAAGCTGGATCGCAGGAGTTGCAAGAGAAGCTCTTCTGTCCCTCTCCAAGGCCCCTCCCCCTCTATTATTATCGTCCCTCCCCCCTCTATAATGGGTTACCTAAGTCTCTCCTTCCCCTTGCCAGCTGCTTTTTCTTCCGCCCGCGGAAATTATCCGATACGCCGCTTATTACCGGCTTTTGGGGAAGCTGTCATCACGTGAGAGGCTCTCCCCAAAGAGGAAACGAGCTATTATTATTATAATACTAATAACCACTCGCTCTTAATGGAGTAGTGGCCCTAATATCGCTGTTGTTTGAGACGGCGATGCTAATGACTATCCATACATACGACTAAACTGGATCCCCGAATAGACCACCGGTTTGTTTTTATGATACCCAATCATTTATTTTACGCCCTGACCGGCAGTTGGCCATGGCCGCTTATGGCTCCCCAGGTTCCTTTCTTGTTACAGCCTGTTATACCCAGAATATGACCAAGGGCATCTGCACGTAAGCTCTGACGGTTGTGGTTTCTGGACACCGTTACTTGCGGAATCGACTCTCGCCTTTTGAAACTGTGGAACTTGCCCCCAGAGTTTAAATCTGACAGTGCTGGCGAACATGTTCAAGTCACCAGAGACATGGAGCATGGCTGTGTTTAGGAACGTCAAGTATTCCAGACAGTGATATTCGTCAAAAGCAGGTGTTCAGACACTCGGAAATCCTACGTGAAGGGCCGATATTTTTTGTCGTCAAGCGAATGCCTTGGACTACATTTCTGTCTGTCTGTCCTGTACCTACGACTAAGGGTTGCCGCCTAAGCATGAGTTTCCTCGCCGCTGGGATAGGATCTGGGGAACCTGGACGCCCACGGATATGAAGCTGTCTCGTCCTCATAAGCACGTTACTCCGTAATGTAAACGTAATAATACGAAGCGTAATGTGTGAAGATCAGGGAAAATCTGATGCGACAAGGTGATCTAAAACGGTTTCCAGGATCCAATTATTGACAGTCTATCGACTGAACAAAACAGGTTGAATCCAACACTTGTTTTCATCCCATCCCTTGGATGTAAGCGACTTTAAGTTCCTTCTACGCTTCTCTGGCCTGTCAGCTTTCCTCAACCCCGAGAGCCTCCCCGGAACCCGCAGCAAAGAAAGGCCGGCGCGAAGCTAAGTTACCTATTAAGCATCCCTGACATGACAGGCCGGGATAGCCACTCGAGAGCGAGAACCGCCGTTGATCTTATTCTTATTAACCGGCTAAACTGCATGTCGACTAACTCGAAGGCTTAACTGAGTAACTAGCTTTTGACACCGCCAACGATGACGTTGAAGCATCATGGAGCCTCTGAAGCACCCTGGTCCTGGTGGCTGCAATATAATAATAACTGGCCGGTGTCTCCCTTCTTGCGGATAGCCAAATTTGCGTGCTTCCCCTTCGACTTTCCTCTCCTCCGTTCGAACGTCTTCAGGCACGGAAAATACAAACAAGAAAATACCATACCCCTTGAATTGCCCGCGAGCCAATTGTTTACTTCCTTCCCTTCACTCATGTTCGCCTGCGTGCGCCTCAGAAACTCTCTCCCCTTCGGACTTTGCCGGTAAAAAAAAATCTATACTCGGTACATATAAATATATATGATACACATACGCCGCAACATCCACCATCGACTTCACCTCTGCGACCCTTCCACACAGTTCTCGGCTCTGGATGTTCTCATATCACTATCAGAAAAATGACGCCGCGTTTACCATGCTCAGTGACTTGGGGCCCGAGCTTTTTCGGTCCCGGCCACAGTCCTTGCGCACGCTCTACACGGCAGTCCTGGCGGTTGCTATCTACAATTGCCTGGAGCTCGTCCTGCTCATCTTCATGACTTTTAGCAAGTATGAAGGCCTCTACTTCTGGAGTCTCCTTCTGGCCACGGTTCCCGGAGTGTTGACGGACGCGGTGTTCCTGCTGATGTATTACTATATGCAACTGCCGGCTGCCATCGCCTTCGCCTTTGCGAGCATTGGCTGGTGTTTCATGATAACCGGGCAGGCTCTGGTCCTCTATTCTCGACTCCACATGGTCCTACATAGCCGGCTGGGGCTTCGGCTTGTGCTGGCGATGATAATATTCAGCGCCATCTTCCTCCATATTCCCGATGTCGTCACCGGGTTCGGGGCAATCGTCAACAATCCAGCTCGACACGAGTTCATCCGGGCTTTCCACATTATGGAGAAGATCCAATTGACCGGGTTCTCGGTGCAGCAGTTTATACTATCGGGTCTGTACCTGTATCTCGCTACCAACCTGCTCTCATTCGTATCCGCGAAGGCTCGTCGAAAGGAGCTACATCGGCTTATCGCAATGAACGTTGCTATCATTGTCATGGACGTTACCCTCGTCGTGTTTGTCTATTTGAACTGGTGGGTGGCCCACGAGTCGCTCAAGCCGTTCGTCTACAGCATCAAGTTGAAGCTCGAGTTCGCAGTTCTGCGTACATTGGTTTCCATGTCAAAGTCGGCTTCCACTAACTTGCCGGACTTCGTGGATCCCGATAGAATCCAGGGGGATGTGAGGTATGCGCCGTCAATACCAATGTCACGGGTACAAAGGCATCGACAACAGCATCTGACAGATTCAATGATATCGGAGGAGATTGGGTGGGACCAGACCAGTACAGCGCATACAACTAGTTCTACTTCGGAGCGTTTTATTGCCCCTGAACGGGCCGAGGACGAGACTCCTCTCCAATCCAACAATATGTACGTTTTCAATAAGCGATCGAAAACATACCCGTGAATGTGTTATGAAGAAATGAAACAATGTGCAACGTAATATTATCGAAGAGATGGACTAATTTACTTTCATATACCAAGTTCACGTTCAAGTCAAAGTTCGGACATCAACCACGGCATATCATGAGCTTCGCACAATCGATGAACCAACGAATGCACAACGACCATTAACCTTGATACAATGGCTTTGAACCCTCTGTAGTCCGGAATGCCTCTTCAAGGATGCTTAGCCCGTCCTCCAGCTGCTGCTGAGTTATCACAATTGGGGGCGCAATCCTCAGGCAGCCATAGAAGCTACCTTGCGAGGACAGCATAGCGGAAACGCCCAGCTCGAAAGCACGTTCGGAAAGTCGTCTGCCCAGATCGGTATCTGCCTTCTTGGTCTCACGGTCCGAAACAATCTCGACTCCGGCCATTAATCCACGACCACGTACGATGCCAATACAGCCATATCGAGACATGAGACGTTCCAGTCCTGCATGCAACAGCTTTCCAAGAACTGCTGCCCTTTCTACCAGGTTATCTCGCTGGATAATCTGAAGTACTTTGAGGCCAACTGCGGCAGGTAAGGGATCGTTAACATGGGTGGTATAGAACAGGAAGTCAGCAGCGTCCGCCAGACCTGCTATCCTGTTACTGGTTATTGTTGCGGCTAGCGGGAGACCGTTACCCAAAGTCTTACTCAGGGTCAGGATATCCGGGACGACTCCATGATAGTTTGAGGCTATGAGGTCGCCGCAACGTCCCATGCCAGTTTGGGCCTCGTCAACGATCAACAACATCCCTCGTGCTTCACAATGAGCTTTCATAGCTTTCATATATCCATCCGGTAGCGTTATCATGCCTCCGGAGGACAACACCGGCTCCATGATTACGGCGGCCAGCGATCCACAGGATTGTTTGTCAACCAGAGACCAACCGTAATCCAACTCCGTTTTCCAATCGTACGAGCCGTCTGGATGACGGAAGATCGAGCGATACGCGTCCGGAGCCGGTAGCATGAGGTTTCCCGGCATCTATATTTCCCGTTAAACGTTAGAAGTGATTGACAAAGGGCGAGAGTAAGAGGCTCATTACCACTCACCGTTGGTCCATATCCTGCCCTGCCATTCCAATACTGAGCCCCATTTGACCCGAACGTCATACCGTGCCAACTGGCCGCCAAACCAACAATCTCAAACTTCCCCGTGACGACCTTTGCCAACTTGATAGCACACTCGTTGCTTTCGCTACCTGTGCTTAAGAATATGGCTTTGTCTAGTCCCTCCGGCAGGGCTTTGGTCAACTGCATCCCCAACTCGATGACGGGCGGAGATACCATGCTACTATACACATGGTCAAGCCCGATAGCATGCTTGGTAATAGTCTCGACGATTTCAGGGTGTCCATGTCCGATCAAACAGGACATTTGACCCGACGTCCAGTCCAGTACCTTTTTGCCTGATGCCGTCCAGAAGTAGATGTTCTCCGTCCGAGTGACTACCTCGGGTAGGAATTTGGAGCCATATTTCAACAGGCAGGTGTCGGCGTCTTTGAGGAGGGCGGCGTTGTCGACTTGTTCAGGCATAACTATCTCCTTGGGGAGTACTGTATATATAGTGGTATTGAAGATTAATGTCTAATAATCCTATTCTCGACCTTGATAATTATCATACCCTTTCCCGAGGATAATAGGTATTTATACTAGTAAGCTAATTCTATGACAATTTCGTATACCCGTTGGAGGAGCCGGGCATCCTACGCCTAGTGTGCGGAGAAGTAACCGGGATTTTATGACCAAATTGAGCCTAGAAGCGTTCATGGCAGAGTACTTTGAGCATAGACTTTCAGTTACTCCAATGACTGTCTGGCGCTGTATGCGTGGCTAAGTTGGGCGATATGAGCCCGTGCCAGCCAAGTGTTACTCGTCTATTTGGCAGGAGATACGAAATGACTAAGGATGGGACGAGATCTAGAATCCCCGGTTGGAAGGATGGATGCGGAAAGGTCGGGAGATAGATATATATATACGGACGAACTTGGACCGAGGAATCAGGCGTGGATAATTTGATACAGATATAACCAAGAACCAAAAGGATTAAGACATGGGAGGAAGACACTGGGGTTTAAACAGGAAGTAATGGAGCAAAGTACAGCAGCTATACAAGCAGGGGCGAGTTACGAGTTCACAGCAGTACGGACAATGGGAGGCGATAATCGCATTATCTTGCCGATTGGTATAAAAAAAGTAGAAGATAAGAATGTAGGAGTGTCCTCCATGCTCTTTCACTAGGCCCAATGTCAAACTGTTTTTTAAATGTAATGGGTATCAGTAGTTATTTAAGCACCCTCTCGGCTCTTGCGGTAGTTTGCCTGTTTGCAAATTAGTTAGACATATTACGGCTGGAGATATTACGGCTGGAGATATTACGGTTGGAGATATGAAGAGAAGCGGGTCATACCTCTTGCTCGACCTGCAGGCCATCAACGATGGGACCAAGTTCGCTGAGGATCTCATAGGCCTTCTTGTGGTATTCAAGCTGGGCGGCAATCAAATCGGCCAAATTGCGCAGTGGCTCAGGGGTATCAATGACCTGGGATATAAGTTAGAGCTTCGAGTTATGTCACGTTACACAGCGTGATGGGAGACTCACGTTCTTCATTACGCCAACTGCCTCCTCGGTCTGTCCGACAAACTCGTCCTCTGCCTGCTCAATCTCGGCACGAGCATCTTCACTCAAATGGTCCATGTCCTTGGTGGCACCCTTAGCAGCCTTGGTTGAGTCAAGCATAAGTCTTGAGTTTTCGACATTTCTTCTGGCCTTGGTAGCGAACATGAGGTTAGTGTTGAGGGTTGTGTTCCATCCAGCAAGGAAACGAGACTGGATCTGAGCATCCTGAGCCAATCGAGCCTCTCCGATCTTTTCAGATGCAAGAGCGAACTTCTCTAGGCCAACTGCCAATTGGTCTTCGGTGCCAGGGGTGTTGGCCTCGACAATGGTGTGAGAGCTAGCAAGAGCAGCGCGGGCAATGGCATGGCTGAAAGTTTTTGGCTGCGGCTTTGCGGACGGTGGGGCAGTCAGAGCAGACTGTGCTTCTCCCGGGGACGAAGCCTGGGACAGAAGCTGGACTTTCTCGCTGATGGTGCGGCCGAGGTCGTTGAAGGATTCGCGGATGTTAGGTGGGTAGTCATAGGCTTCGTTCGAGTATTGAGAGCTGCAGATTGGATACGAGGACAGGTTAGCTTTGTGGAATGAAGCACATGGACATCGCGTGGGGAACGGGTATGCAGGGTAAAATAATAACAATATACATAGAGTAGGTGTGCGGGTTCAAGTCATGGGGACAAACAAACGTACGTGACCTGGAGGAGCTTCTGGTGGACAGCCTTTAGAGCATCGACTCGCTTCTCGAGCTCGAGGTAGTCATTTGGAAGTTGAGTCTAATCATGCCAAACGGCCATGCGCCGAGGAGCGTATATTAGCGGATTGCTCAGTTATAAGTTGTGATGGTAGAGCATGGTGTAGTTAGGCAGTGGTGGAAGCAAGTACCCTCTCCTCAGCTTGGCCAAGCTGCTCCTTCACATACTGCTGTGTTCGGGCAGCAAAGGGACTGAACGTAGCACTGTAACAAGTCTGCTATCAGCTGTTGATCGGACCAAATGGGCAGTTGGTAAGGGGTGAATGTGAATGTCTTGCGCCTGCACCGCTGGCCACCGCGTACGGGAACTATCAGGGTTGGCTAGATAGGGACAACATACGTGAAGTTCTTCCCGAAGGCTTGGACTTTATCCATGGCTGCGACAAGGCTCTCCGACTGGAGCGCGTGCAAGTATCGAAGAAGAAGAAAGAGGACTAGATATCCTCTGCCGTCTGACAGTCCAGATGGATTCGATGACAAGTTGTTGTTTGGTTGTTTTCGTTGTCTTTGCGAAGCTTGTGAAAGAAGAGCGAAAGTCGCAGCAAACGTCAGCAGGAGAGGAAGCTGACTAAGCTGCTGCCTCCCCATTACTACATACGACGGCAACTCAAGGGAGGTTATTAGATTAGATTATACTAGGCAACGGGAATGCTTAGAGAGGTGCTTCAAAAAGGGTTTAGTTAACTAGCGGGTACTAGGCAGGTATTCTAGGACACAAAATAGGATGCTTAGCCCGAGAGATAAGAATTTGAAAGGGTTAACCAGCCAAACAACCAGATGAAGTGTGTAGTACTCCGTAGCTAGTGATCAAATCTTCCCGTCCTTCTTTAGCTTAGAAACCGCCGCAGACCACCTTCTCTGAGCCAGCAGGCATTTTGCCATATAAAGGTCATATCGGAGGTCATCCCACTCCAGGGCTAAGTCGACATTGTAAGCCTCATCGCCCGAGTCCACGCAGTCCGAGAATTTGGTATTGAGTCTAGGATATGCGTCGTAGATGGGTGCTCCTGATTCCTTGATCCCTTTTGCAGGCTTGGGAGGCCTAAAAAATGTCTTATAATGAGAATCAATATCCGTCAGTTGAATCAGCATAAGACAAAGTAATTGATTTCATAGTACTTACCACTCTCGGAGTCCTTGTAACCACCTTCCCAGTCACAGGATCCTTCCCAAACACTTGAACTGCAGCAGTCAATTCACCTACCCATTGAATGTCGTATAAGACCACAGGACTAAACCATTCTCGCCCGGCGCAGTATTGATAAGTAAGTCGCTCAGGTTTCTCAGTGCTCGCTTGCATTGCAGCTTTGCATATTTCGATGTTCTGTTCCTTCCTCAGTGGATTTTTATAACTTGGGCTCTCCTTAATGTCGACCAAAATTCCGATCTTTATTGAAGTCTTTTGCAAAAGTTCTTTAACCTTCATCTCCAAGTCCAAACTGGGCTGCGAGAACCCTACTTCCATTGCAGGAACTGGAGTAAACTCTGCCTCTGAATGCCACACCATCTGTAAGTCGGGGTTGGATATGTCGTCATCAATTTCTGTCTCGCCCAGAAATGAGAATCGTCTGGGATGTCGTGGCATGAGATTTGCTAGCTGATTTGAAACATTACTGATGACACACTCGTGGATAGATACCTGTCTATGCTGGATAACGGTAGTGTGGAATGCTTTTCAAATCGTAGAATAGCTGATTGACTCTTCCTATATCCCAGAGTAAGCATTGGTACATAATGGTAGTAGAAAAAGGAATACAAACTTGTTTGGTGACTTTTCAAAAGCCTCAGAGAGACTCTTGTATTCCGCCCTGCTAGTTTTAATCGAGATCACTTCGCCAGAAAAGTCAGCAGGAAAAATTCCACGAAACAATTGGTCTCGCTGCTCCTAGCTCAGGAATTCATCATCCGTTGGCATATCCGCCGCTTTGGCAGTGTCAGGGGTATAAAACCGGAGACAACATGGTCCTGCAGTTACACTCAAACCATGGCTCACCCATGAAGAAATGAGAGGCATATAAATACATGGAGGCCTTGCATGGAACAGTAAAAACGACTTATTTGAGCTCAGCCTGCAAGTTTGAGAGATAGCTGAGCGTAGAAACATCGCTGCAAGGAGATTTGACCAGAAGAGATAGAGGTATAATGTTGGACCACAAAGGACAAAAAGGCCTAATGGCCCAAGGAATCCTTGGGTAATGAGTGCGAGTTGTAGCTAAAGTGGAGTATTCCAACATATAATAACAGACGCCCTTTGATACCACGAAGATGCTGTTTATATATATCTGGCTCAGATATAAACAGTTCTTTGTAAACTTGGTATAGGGCCTACGTAGTATTCAAGCAGAGCAACGTCCATCAAATTGCAAAGATTTGAAGGAGTCGCTTTTGCTACTTGTCAAAGTCACTCTTTTGGAATATATACCCTTGGGGTAGTGAATGTCGTCATTAACTAGCTCCTCTCGAGGGCTAGTTAGTGGCAAAACACATGATTGTAGCTTCACCTGGGCAAGGAGGCACGCCTTAGTGTCCAAATTGACAAAGGAGCTTGAGAGAAACAGGTATAAAACTGATAGACGATGATGATGATGGCTGGATACCTAGTAGGTAGCCCCCCCCCCCGTACAAGTAACAGTGCGGCTGCTTGAAATCCCGGGTTCCTACAGCTGATATTTAGTCTATGACGCTAGTCCCGATTGGGACGCCGGTGAGAGTGGCTATCAGATGTGAGTTTGTATAGACATTAAGAAGCATCTGGTTGACTGGATTATTATTATTGATAGATGTCACTATTTAGATCAGAGTACTATACACGGGTCTATGTATGTTTGACACAAGCCTGAGTTGTCCGTAGTTTGCTGTTTCATGTGCGGGCCGTCATCCTCGAGAAAACTCCACGAAGCATAAGCATAACAAGCGTAAAGAAGCATAACGTGCGTGAGTAGATAACATAGGAGAGACATAAGAGATTAGGAGATACAGAAAGAAGGAGAGGAAAGCAACGTATTCCAAGATGCGCGCAGATAGATAGACAGTAAGATGATATGCACGTAGATAGATAAATAGACAGTAAGAAGAAAACTGGAGACTGGACTGCTGATAAGATGGGTTGGTAGATTCTGTGAATGTGCTGTGAACTGTGTGTGAGAGAGATCAGGTAAGGGTGGCCATCATAGCACGAAGAAGTCGAGGAGTCGGTGCTGTTAAGGAAGAGCCTGTTAGTGAGATGTGCTATGGTTGTGTTATAAACAGGTGGAATACACATACCCTTGTAGTCTCGCTTGACAACGACCTCTGGTGCTTCTACGGCAGCCACAAGGTCGTGGTGGTGTTGGTGGTAGGGCACCAGCAGCCGCTCTGGGTGGTCGTCTGCAACCTCGAGGACACGGATGGGAGACGAGCGTCGCCGGGTATGTCTTGGTCTGACTGGACGGACCTCCATGGGCGGAGACGGGGTTCTGCCTGCTCTGCGCCTGGATACAGACGGACGCCGCTCGACGGTCAGAGGAGTGTCTTTGGCTCCGATGATGACTGTCTCCTTTTCCCTGGCTCTCCGTGGAAGAGGGGCTACATAACACCACGTTAGTCCTCTTGTTTTATGCCTGGGATTTTCCTAGGGCCAACGTACCGCCTTCTCGGGCTCTTTTGCTGTACTCTACGAGCTCGTGGATACGGTCGTTTGTGAGGATCTTGTAGATCAGGATATCCTCCTCCTGATATCACCGTTAGCTCCAGGCAGACATGATGAGAAGAAAAAAAAAGAGGAGGGAAAGCGGCTTACATATTCCTCGTAGTCATAGCCAAGATCCTCGAGGGCGACCGGCGCAACCATATGCTTGGGTATCCGGGTCGTCCCCGGCTTGGGGCTTGCCCGTCTCGACTTTGCGCGGGGCGGTGGTGGTGCTTCCAGCATGGCTGCGCTGGAGGACCGTCTCCCCCGCGGGGTGATGCTTCTGGCCGGTTTTATGTCAGGGACGCGAGTCGAGATTTGCTTGCGGGGAGTGACTGGCGGGCCGTAGTCATCCCTATCGTATCGCCTGTAGTCATGCGAACGCTTCGAGGCCGCGAGGTCGAACCGGTCCAGCGAGGACTGGCGACGCAGCAGCGTTGGCCGTCGAAAGTCTCGATCGTCGCCGGCTCGGATGGGAGAGATGTCTGGCCGCCGTCTGCTGCCGCCGCTGATGCTTCTGCTTCTGTCCGGGCGGATGACGGGGACGAGGTGGGTGTTCTGCGTGTCGTTGGCGGCGGGCTGGACGATGTCCGGGATGCCGCTGAAGAGCGACCGCCTGTCTCTGCGCACGTCGCGGTCATCGTCGACCAGCGTCGCCGTTCCTCTGCGAGGGCGCATCTCTCTGTACGGGCCTGGCTCCTGTCGTGCGTCTCGCTCCTTCGTGAAGCGTTCTGCATCCCAGCGCTGGCTTGCAGCGCCGCTCCCTGTTGAGCCAGACATGTGGACCAATGCAGTCGTGCGTCTGCCGTCGACTAGCTAGCTAAGGATGCGTCCGTACGAGTTATCAGCGCGCTCAAGACACGCAGCTCGAGCTGCTCAGCTGGTGAATGGATGGTCGAGTAACGGTGGCACGGCTCGTTCCGTGATGCTTTCTGCGTCCGTCTGGTAGCTTTTTCGGTCTCTCCCGTGGATGGATCAAGAGGTCAGCGGTCGACCACACCTGGCAGAGCAGATGATCCTGGCGAAGGAAGAAGACGAAGACGATGCCGAAGAGGAGGAATATAACGAGGAAGAGGAAGCGGACGCTGAAGCTGCTGGAGCAGAGGAAGAAGAGAGAAGAAAGTGGCGACAGCCTTGTTTCCCGTCTTCCCTCGTTAGTTATGATGGCATCAAAGTCAAAACATCTTCAGCTCGGCTAAGGAAGAGATAAGTAATATTGACAGTAATAAGTGATAGTAATAATAGTGTGTGATATTCTCTGCTGTCGCAGTCTGGGTGTCTGTCTCTTCTCTTCCCTCCAGCCCGCGATGCCAGCAGCAGTATATATAGCTTCCTCCCAGGCAAAGCAGCTTCAACCACCGACCAACCGCCCGGCGTCCCTGGTCCATCTCCATCCTTACCCTTGCCCTTGCAAAGAAAGCCAGGTGAAAAAGCAAAGAAGCACGCAAGAAAAGAAGAAGAAAAGAAGCAAGCAAAACCTCCTTCTAGCCGCTGGCCAAGCTCTGTTTCAGCTTTAAAAAAGAACAGAAAGACGGGCCTTTTCATGCCAAACTGCCAAACTATCAAATAATTTCATGCCTTGTACATGGTGTCTGCTGGAGTTACCTACCAGCCGGCGTCTCCTGGCCCCCAGACTGACCCAGCAGCGACTGACAGCCAATTGATTCTGGCTTTCTGCGTCTCTTTCAGACAGGAAGGGGACTCCTGGGATGCTTCATCTCCCGGTCCTGCTGCTTGAGTTGCCAATAATAGCCTTGACCTGTAACCAAACGTCCAGAGGGGGAATAATGGCCATTCTATGATGATTGACCCTTTCAACACGTCTTGCTCCTTTCGCGCCCGGCAGGTGGACAGGTGGATGATCTCCTGGGCCCTGCAGTGGTTAACTAGCAACTATTGCCTGCCCCAGCTTGGGCCGGTTGGCTGGTTGGCTGGCCGGTTGGGCATGCATAGCACAGAGCAGGAGCAAGAGCAAGAGCAGCGCAGGTGGTAGGCTGGCCCCTGAGAAGCCGATGCTTAGAGGTCGCCACCAGTACCAGTACCAGCACCAACCAGGCCATAAGCTACCATAAGTATATGCTTCATCTTGGCCGGCTGTTGGTGCTTTTGCCCGGATCGAGCCGCGTGGTGGCTTTCCCTTGGTCCGAGAGATACAGAGGAACTGGTCTATGAGATCATCACACAGGGCTTACGGAGTATACACTTAACCAGAGCATGTACGGAGTAGTCGGTGATGCCTCTTCCCCGGATACATGCCCAAGAGGACACCATAGCAGATTAAACAAACGCCTTCTTGATTCCTGCCGTCATTATCCGTAAACGGTGTTTCGTTCTAGAAATACAGTGTGTGGGGATAAGATATATCAAAACCTCTGACGTCTTTTGTTTTCTTCTTTTCAAAACAAAAACAGGCCTAGTCCTGCAAAGATGGCATATCTTATGCCGGCGACGTCCCAGCTACTGGCATTCCTCCACGTTGGTGCATTACTCTTCGACGACTTTATAGATACCTGTGGTTTGACGGTGCAGACGGGCTGCTTGACCGCCGTCTGCGTAGCTGCTGCACCGCCAAAGTCGCAGGCGGTGTGTCCGTTTCCTCTCTTGAGTTGTTCCTCATAGTACGTGTTGAATGCCCAGGACAGCTGGTCTATCGGGCTACACATCCCGTACATTCCATACACGCCGCTCGTTGCGTTGGAGGCGATTTCTTCACAGGCCATAGGGGAAAGCCCGCACACGGTCGAAAAGAGTCGAGACAGGTCCTCGTCGGGTACAGTAGACTTGGCTCGGCAGGTGATGGACCTCGTCATGCAGTCACAGAGCTCCCTGTCCGGCGTTGGGGGCAGTTTTGGCGATGCTTCCCAGACACCACTGCTTACGGTAGGGCAGGGGGCATTCTCCGTGTTCACTGGTGTGTAAGCAGCCATTTTGGGCCCCTTGGGGCTCACCTTGGCCATCTGGTTCGCGAAAGCAGTAAAATCCGGAAGCTTCTTGATCCCGGATCCAGATACATCGACAAGTCCTGCATGCAAAAGCCTTAGTAAGATGGGCCGCTTTTGAGTTGTCTCTGCGCAAAAAGAGAATGATATACACAAGGGGCTGAGCTTGTTTTATGTGCGTTGCTTACCATAGTTGTTCTGTTCTTGGAAATACATGTAGACAATCCCGCCGGACCAGACACCTGTCATCTGGGGGCCGTAAATCGCCTGCACCTCGCTGAACCTCCGGGGTTGGATTGTATTGCATCCATATTCCGCAAAGAACACCGGAACATTATATTTAGCAAACTCTTTGGTGCGGTCTGCGTATCCAGATGTCTCAAAGGTAGAGTCACCACACCACTCGTAGATATTATAGCCCCAAAAGTCAATACGCTCGTCATCTATGCCGCAGTCAAAGTACGCAGCAAGGTTCCGTCGAATATCTGCATCGTCATCAGTCGCATACCCAATGCCCATCTGTCGATATCCCTTCTCGTAGATGTAAGCCTTCATGTCTCGGACCGCAGCCTTCACAAAGGCACTGACATCCGTCGTGGAGCGGTCGTTAGTAACTTCATTCCCTGCGAAAAACCCAATGACATTCGTATACTTCGCCAGCGAGTCAATCACGGACGTGTATCGATCATAGAGCTTGACATCCCACTCGGGCGTGTCACGGTTGATCGACTGGGACGGCTCGGCCAGGTCAGCCAGGACGTAGATACCGGCATCGGCAAACAGCCGCATGCATTCGTCATGGTTCTTTTCAGGATGGATGGCATACACCCGGACTACGTTCGCGTGTAGCTCCTTGAGGAGAGGAACGTCTCTCCTGCATCCCTTGGGGTTCGCAAGGGGGTCATTGTATGAGTCGACAGTGTTATCGCTGTCTATCAAACCAGAGGTAACGGGTATTTCAGTAAGTTATTCACATATGTCAGCTCCCACGCCCATCTCCAAGCATAGAAAAGTACCTTGATACGCCACTCCTTTAATAAAGCTAACCTTAGTAGTTAGCTATCGGTATGTGTTTAAGTAGTAAGTGTTAGCTCGGGGACTGTAGAGGCGCACAACTGCTGACCACTGGTCTTGTAAAAGAAACGAGATCCCTTTTTTCGCACGATATCAGCGGCTGACTATGTTAACCGTCTGGGCTAGGGTAGTAGAACATACTTTGATCACAATGGGGTCAAGATCCGCGGCGAAAACAGGGAGAGCCCAGCAGGCTGCCAGTGCAACAGAGAGAATAGTCTTCAAGGGCCCCATGATGGATACCAAATATCGTTGTCCAGGAAATGATATCCAGTATCATACATACAAAATTCGCTCAGGGGAAAAGCGGTTGTAAGACGGATGTGTATTGATTGACAGCATTGTGATCCATCCATGATGAAGGGCAGAATTTGATATATTTTGACTGCAATACACATAGCAGGAGTAACCTGGGAAAGTAGAACCCTCCCTTCAAGTCTGTTTATATCAACATGTTGCCATGGTAAACACTCAGCACACTACCGTCACTTCCCCCTTTGACGGTCACATAAATTCTTGGGTATAAAATTCGTCATTGTCAAAATACTACGGAGTACTTCTCTGTGTCATAACTAGTCTATAACGGTAGGTATTGACGATAGATAGGCAAGGAAACCCTTGCTCTCGTAGAAGGATGCATCCACAGAAAAAGCTGACGAGCACGGCGTTCGATAGTAAGCTGGGCAAGAGTGATGGAGCAAAAGTGGCACTCGCACAAAGGCCCCAACATAAAGATATATGCCGGGCACCTCTCCCAAGTAGCGCCCAATATCACATATCAATTCCCAATGCCCGAAAATCTTGCTGTCTGACGGTGGTTGATGCCAGACGTCTTCGTGCCCAACGCCTCCTGCCAGGCTTAGAGGAAGGAGGAAGGTCGACCAGCGAACCTCGGCTGGACGAGAGAAACACTTACGTAATAATAAACATGCCAAGAAATGAAAGACTAAAGAGGAAGGTGTGAGCCCCCACTTTCACGCCTTGGCGCAATGTGACTATGTAATATAACCCCGCGGTAACGGCAAACATAAAGTGGGAGGTCGGATTACTAATTAAACTTCCGGTTCTTCCGCAGGGAATATCAAACTTCAACGTCAACTTCACCGGTTTGGACATCGAAGCTATAAAGGGGATAAAAGGAGGAAGATAACTGACTATATTAACAGTTATCCTTCCAGACTACTGTTATTTGCCCTTAAATATTTACCCTAGCTTACATTGTGTTGTCATTACACTCTGTACCTGCGTCTTCTATCTACAATTGTTGACCATTCCAATATAGAGCACCACCTACTTATGAAAACTATTGCTATTATACCCAGTATACCTCATTCAAGATGGCAGAGCAACAGGTTGCGTGGATTGGACTGGGGAACATGGGAAGGGTATGGCAGTCTTTCTCTTTTTCTCCTGCAATTGTTATGTCCAGAACAATTTATATACCCATACCCATATCCATCCGTTTTTCCCTTCACCAGTTTTGCAGTTAGAATGTGGTGTATTCAATGTATTGTGGAGACGCTTTCCTATCATCAGACGAAGGAAGTGTCTGCATACCATGGTGCTGGGCTAGGCGGCCGTCTGATCCGCCTGAGGTTCCTTATGGACGACCTTAAGCTTCCTTCCAGCATCTCAGGAAGGGTGCGTGGCGCAGTGGTCATTGCAGTTGCTTTGCCACTGCACGTCGACTCCACGCTCACAGCCCTCTAAGTGTAGTGCCGACGAAGTGCCAAGGAGAACCTGCGTCCTGAATCGCTACGGATTGCTCGGGGATGTGGCTGCCATGGACAGGTCGTAAAAATTCGACCCTACATGGTAGCCACAGAACCGTAGCATACGTAATGAGAGGTGAGCACCTTGTCTGCTCATTTCGAACCTTTTTTTTTTTTTTTTGATATTTTTTTGTTTTCCTCTTGCATACCTTTTGGGTCGCAGACTTGGGGATGGTGTGAAAGGCGTCGAGGTAGACGCAAGTTTGGAACGCCCCGACAGCCTGGGTTCGAACCTCGCTGGCTGCTCTTTTTTATTTCCTTTTTTATTTTTATTTCTTTTCTTACCTTCGGCTTTCCACCAGTATTTCACCAGTGACTGCCTCTACTGCTGCTAACCACCTAGGTACTTTCTCTAGGGCATGGTCAAGAACCTGGTTGAAAAGGGCCCTCTCTCCAAGCCGCTGATAGTCTATAACAGGACGCAATCCAGAGCTATCGACCTTGCAAAGACTCTGTCCCAGCAGATAATCCCAGTATCCACTGTCAAAGAGGCGGTGGAACGCTCTACTATCATATTCATCTGCCTTGGTGATGACCCTGCTGTCGAAATTACCATCGATACTGCAATGAACTCAACAGACGTCAAAGGTAAACTGTTTGTTGACTGCTCTACAGTTCACCCTGATACAACCAGGCGTCTGGCCCAGCTCCTCGAATCTGCAGGTGCTTCCTTCACTGCTTGTCCTGTATTTGGAGCGCCGTCGGCCGCGGAGGCAGGTCAACTTGTCTGTGTTCTTGCCGGGCGCAAGGAATCCGTTGACAGGGTCAAGCCATTCTGTACCGGCGTGATGGGCCATGCCATCATCGATATGTCTACAACATCAGAGGACCCAGGAAAGGCATCCATGTTAAAAGTCCTTGGCAACAGCGTGATATTCCGGATGGTTTCTGCAGTTTCTGAAAGCCTGGTTGTTGCTGAGAAGTCTGAACTTGGTGTCGATGCACTACATTCCTTCCTTGAACTCGTCTTCCCAGGGGCAGCTGTGGCTTATGCGAACCGGATGATATCTGGCCTGTATCACACACTAGAGGAACCCCGTTTTGCAGTCGACTTGGCGCAGAAAGATACAAGGCATGCCATGGATATGGCGAAGGCTGTAGGCGCCAGGATGAAAGGGGTGGAGGTGCTGGATGAAGCATTGCAGGCTGCCAAGGCTCGTTCAGGAGCAAAGGGAGATTTGTCTGCCATCTACGGTGTCGCAAGGGAGGATGCTGGGTTGAAATTTGAGAACAATTAGGCGGGGTTAAGACAGGGTATAACCGAGAATTCTTTCGGGATTAATGAATTAGTGAATTATTCTATTTGATAATTAACTAGCCAGCTAGGTGTTGTATATACTTGTGGGTATCCAAGTATCCGCCACATAGAACTTAGACAGGACGAAATGTCCGTAGGAGCAGCGTCTGCTGCTGTTGAGATCCTTGAGAGGCTATGTCCTCGGCCTCTTCCATGGCAAAGAGTAGAGTGCTAGATCGAACTACGAATTCTAGTATAATGTGAGTAAAATGAATACCACAATAAAGTGTTAAAAGTAGTAGTAGACTTACCATCAACCTCAATCGTGTAGTATACTATGGACTCCGCTAGGTTGCCAACTCCACGAAGGATCCCGCAACTAGCCACCTCCCTAGTGCTGCCAATATGCAAACTCAGCCCAGAATTCATCTTTGGGTCCACCCATCGAACATCCTCCTCAGTCAGGGAATGATCATCTTCATCGTCAAGCGGATGATCGTCCGAATCAGAGTCACCCTCGTAAGGGTCAGTGAAGTGTCGCGGTGCTTCCAAAATGGGCTGCTGAGCAAGCCAGTCTCTCCGAAGCCGGACCACACCCTTGGAGACTTTAACGCCAGAAGGTATCCGGTCACCAAAGAGCTGAGCATTCACACAGACTTGCGAGAATGGCTCTGCAGAGTCCACGAGGAGCCTGAAGGGCGTAACTCGGCCCTGGCTTATGGAGCTTTTGCGCGGAGGCCTGAAGCCTGTCTTACTGGCCTTGTGCTCGCCCAAGATACCCCCTATTCTCCCTGAATCCTCGGCCTGGTCGTCTACCGTGAAGATCTTCCAATCCGGCGAAATTCGCGATTCAAAATGCTGCATTACCTTGAACCGAGTGTATTGCTCTCGTAGAACCCCTAGGTCGCCAATTGAGAAGACATGCTCAAGGGAGAGTAGCCCCTCGAGCTCTTCAGGGTGTTCGCTGGGGTTATGGGGCAATGTTCTGGTATCAAGGTATGTTCCTATTGTGCGTCCCTGCAGCGCAACTCTAGAAGGGAGATGGCAATCTAGTCGCAGCGTATAGTTCCCCTTCAACTGCCTGATAGCCGAAAGGCGGCGACTGAGTATATGGCAGATTATATTGTAGAACCGAGAAGAAACCTTCGTCCACGGCAAAAGCTCACGCGACGAGAAAGCTTCCAGGACGGTGATGAGAAGCTATAGATTCAAGGAGTGTTAGCTGTCCACTGTCCACTAGGCTGCTATGTCCTTCCATTCGCAATGGCTTACCTCATAAGGAAGAGTGTATATAGGTGGAGAGACGCCGCTAATAGACTCCATTGTCTGTTCGCTCCTTGGTTCCTCTGCTATTTAGCTAGATCAAAGACAGCACTTCGGGCTCCGAGCAGTAGTTCACCCACGTTAAAAAACAAAATATGACGCTGTGTGGAGAAATTAACGAAAGGAAGGGGAAAAACAGTTACCAGAGAGAGAGAGAGAGAGAGAGAGAGAGAGGAGAGAGACGCCAAAGCGAGTCGGTTAAATAGAAAA
>NW_003345195.1:801418-816262 GCF_000150975.2 Nannizzia gypsea CBS 118893
CGCCAAGAGCCAAGTGTTAAGCGGGAGTATTAGTCATCCTACTAGTAAACAAACACTCTGAAACCGCCGACGAAAAAAGCGACAAAGTTGACGGCGTTAGTTCGGCCTCGTCCTGGCTGTCAAGCATTCTTCGCCCGTCTTAACCTGGTCGTTATGAGCTTCTTCTCACGACGGCGAGGGGCCGTTCACCCTCTGACCCTGGCCCGATGTGCCCCTGAGGACGGAGTAAGGATAATGGCGGAGATATGTATATAAGCTACCGCGTCGAATTCACCATCAAACTAGAGGTTTCGCACGAGAATCGTCGCCTCTGATGACCAATGTGGCCCTGGCTGGGTATCGAGCCCTTGCATACCATGTGTCAGCTGTCATGAGCGCCGTTGTCTGGGCAATTTACTCGTACGACTTGATGGGCTATTCGGCTTGGGAGTCCTCACGGCTAAGAGTCCTGGTTGTCGCCTGTCTAGATTCTGATTCTAGAAAATAATAATGGCTACTGCATCCATGGTCTCTGTTGGCACGCATCGCCTCTTCATATCCATAAGTGGACCCCCACGGTCTGTCAGGGGTCCTATTGCCGTCGTAATAGCCGGGGCTGGGGATGTCTCCTCCTCATATGTCGCGGTCGAGAGACTAGTTGCACCCTTTTGCGGAATTGCCTTGTTTGACCGGTCTGGCCTGGGTCGCAGCGAAGACGGGCCCCAGAGGCACACGGCCACCGTGGCTGCCACTGAATTACACACACTGCTTAACCGGGCAGGCATTCACCCACCATTTATACTTGTTGGTCACTCCTACGGCGGAATAATTGCGCGCGAGTACCTCCACCTATATCCAAGCGATGTGGCAGGTATGGTTCTCGCGGACGCTGCCACAGAGAGAACCTGCCATTACTTCAAGATACCAGACCCGAACATCGAGGCGGTGCTGGGATCTCTCAAGTACTCGCAGGTTACGGGGCTAAGGGACGACTCGGTTCTCTCTCGTGATGAATGGAGAATGCGGGCCGCAGATATCTCTAGGGGTGGGGTAGCCACTCAAGCTGAAGCAGCCGCGTCTACAGAAGTATGTGAGACTCTCAGACAGAAGGAGCAATATAAAAAATGTGCTCTGGGTGCCAAACCGTTAAGTGTAATCCGCTGCAATAGTGCAAGGGACTACGAACGGATCTATGAGGCAGGCGTCGCGGCGGGAAATGGCACGGAAGCGCAGCAAAGAGGATTTCGAGAACTCTTGGATAGGTGGGATGATATTGACCGCTTGTTAAAGGAAGAACAGCTTCAACTGTCATCAAGGAGTCGGCTCAGGCATGTTCCTGACTGTGGCCATAACCTTCATCTCGTTCGACCAGATATTTTTGCGCAAGAAATCCAGTGGGTACGGGGGGTAATCATGATAGAGCCCCAACTTTAAACCTGGGCTCACTGACTGTTCATAACGATGCTTCGCTTTGTTCACTTGAACGCCATGACCATGGGTGTGTAGCGCCCTTTCTGCCCATAATATCCTACGGTGATGATGATGATGTCTGCATAGAGCTCTCGGGTGATTGCTGAGCGATATCAAGCCTGTGTTACTAAGCAAAGCTTATTTTAAGCATAAATTTATCTTGGTCACGTCAGCCAAGGTTAGCCAAGCTTTGCTGTCCAACAGTGGACCAATTAGAAAGCCGTTAAATTCGAGAACTTCCATAGGCCGAACAAAACATATATATAAACAACCCAGACTTTTATACCGACGGTGCGAAAACGTCGCACTGGCCGTTAGGGTGTTCCTAGAGGACCTTTATATTAGGGGTAAAGGAGGAAAAGAGCAGTAAATGGTGACGGGGACACAGGTAGAAAACACAGCCCCAAAAGAAGGGGAGCTTTACCCGTTGTGGTTAGATGGTCGACAACCTCGGCAGCGGGCCCACTCGTTAGTTAGCAAGCGTGGCATCAAGCAACTTAAGCTGGCGTCAGCACCGACCATCAACAGAAAGCGTTTCTCCCACTTAACTACTCTGTAGTTATTTACATATCTTCTTGCACCAACCACCTGGACTACGGACACAATGACTCGCCTAAGCTACCTCCTCCTCGCCTCCCTCTCTGTCTTCAATGGCGTTCTCGCATCCAAGTCCGCCGTCTTGGACCTTACTCCCGACAACTTTGATAGCGTTGTCTTGAAGTCTGGCAAGCCAGGCCTCGTCGAGTTCTTTGCTCCATGGTGCGGGCACTGCAAGAACCTTGCCCCCGTCTATGAAGAGCTCGGCCATGCATTCGAGTCTAGCGGCGAGAAGGTCTACATCGCGAAGGTCGACGCTGATGCCCACCGACCTCTAGGCAAGCGATTTGGCGTACAGGGCTTCCCCACGCTCAAGTGGTTTGATGGCAAGAGTGATAAGCCAGAGGACTATTCCGGTGGAAGGGATCTGGAGAGCTTGAGCGAGTTCGTTGCAAGCAAGACTGGTCTCAAGCCTAAGACGAAGAAGGCTCAGCCCAGCGAGATTCAGATGTTGACAGACTCTACTTTCGATAAGACCATTGGTGGTGATAAGGATGTTTTTGTTGCTTTCACTGCCCCTTGGTGCGGACGTATGTGGCCTTCCCTAGCCCCTGGATACGAAGTTCAACTGCATTGATGCTAACATGCTACCGAAACAGATTGCAAGACCCTTGCTCCAATCTGGGAGACCTTGGCCACCGATTTCATCCTAGAGCCTAATGTTGTCATTGCAAAGGTTGATGCTGAAGCTGAAAACTCCAAAGCTACGGCCAAGGCCAACGGCGTTGCTTCTTACCCAACCATCAAGTTTTTCCCCCGTGGCTCCAAGGAGGCCGTTCCCTACACCGGTGGACGCACTGAGAAGGACTTCGTTGACTTCTTGAACGAGAAGTGTGGAACTCACCGTGAAGTTGGAGGCGGCTTGAACGATAAAGCTGGCACAATTGAAGTTCTTGATGCCATAATTGCCAAGTACATCTCCGGAGCCAGCTTTGAGCCCATGGTTAAGGAGATCAAGGAAGCTGCTGGAAGCCTCTCGGCCAAATATGCCGAATACTACGTCAAGGCTGGAAAGAAGCTGCAGGAGAACTCTGAATATGCTCAGAAGGAGCTTGCTCGTCTGCAGCGCATCCTGAACAAGGGAAACCTCACTCCCGAGAAGATCGATGATTTGGTTTCTCGAAGCAACGTCCTCCGTCGATTCTTGCGTAAGGAGGAGGCCAAGGACGAGTTGTAATTGGTGTTCAAAACAATATGATTTCAACGTTTCTTGATACCTGCAGGGTAAGGCTTATGTCGAAATTCGGAACAAAAGGACTGGTCGTTTTTATGCTGTTCTATAGCTATGAAAAATTGCCTATATGATTAGACGCTATTTCCATATATCTAGCGATGACTTTAACAAAATATTATGTTGTGTCTTTGATCTTGAACAGAAATGGACATTCAGTGGGGTATCTAACTAGCTAAATAATAACTTCAAGTAATCCACCATTTCATAAAAGGCGTAAACCGTAACTTGGCTTGCTCCAAACTTGCACTGCGTCTGAAAATCTAACGGGTTCATCGTTCTGAGCGATCCTCTTTCACTGGTTTCTTTATCATGACCCACTCGGGATTTCTATTACCACCTGGCAGCTATCGCATTATTACTTTATAACAGTAATAACACAAAAGCATCAAGCCGACTGGGTAGAATCTCGAGCGGAAGCAATCGAATTCTCAAGCTCGTCAATCCGCCGTGACATATCATCCACTAAAGGTACCCATCACATCAGATATTTGGTCAAAAAAGTTCAAACGACAGCGCACGTTAAGTATGGCTGGTTATATGAAAGGGGAAATCTCTCACATTTCCCTAGTATCTCCGTAGAGACATTCTCAAAGCGATTTTGTAGCTGATCTAACAGCTCGTCAACGGCAGTCACGAGTTGTTGGGCACCGCTCTCGTCCGTCGCCTGTCAAGAGAAAAATTACCGATTAGCAGGCCATTCATAATACGGTACAGAGTCGTGATACTAGATCAGTCTATAACTTACTCCTTGTGAAGACTGCTGGTCGCCGTTGGGGGATGCGACGTATGAGTTTCTGTTTGAAGCACTCATGTTTTCTGCTTCCGTAAGGTTCCAAGGAATAGTCTAAGTCACTACTAGGCCCCGCCAGGTATAGGGATGCTGATATAGTAGAAAAGGGGGGGATGATAAGGCGATATGGCCGGCTTGTGCCTGTCTGACCAAGGTTGATGTGTTTATCGTTGGCTTGCAAACGTCCAAGCGGGCGGAACCTCGAAGTGGAATCAGATAAGATAAGATTAGCTCTGCTTATTAATACAAACTAACTTGTTTTGATCTAGCTCAATATCCAAAATTTTCTAAGCAAAAGCAAAAGATTTGAAGATAGCAAATTCGCTTTAACGCACCAGGAACGCTTTTCTTTTTCCTATTCTTCCTTGAAGGGTGTTGATTTTCTTCATAACACCATCAATAATAATTGACAATTAATCATGGCGAAGAAAAGCAAGCTTCTTTCTGCTTTGGACGCGCATAAGGGGCGCAATTTCGATCTAGAGCATCAGAAAAAGCTACAAAAGGCAGCAAACAAGAGGAAAGAAAAGCAATTGAAAAACACAGAGGGTGAGGAGGAAGAGGAGGAAGATGCTGAACGATTGGTAAGATGATTGGCAATTTGTTATTTGAAGAATATGGAGCAACCGCTAATAGGTAATGTTCATGCAGAATGGTGTTACCCTTACCAACGGAAAGGAAAAATCAGATACCAAAAAGAGTGCAAAGAGCCAACGAGACGGGAAGAAACCCAATAAGAGGGATGATGACGAAGAAGTAGAGGAGGAAGAAGAAGCAGAGGAAGAGGACGAGGACGAGGACGAGGAAGAGGAAGATGACGCAGAAAACGAAGACGAAGACGAGGAGGAGGAGGATGATGAAGAAGATATCCCACTCTCAGACCTCTCTGGCGACGAAGCGACAGATGTTATCCCCCACCAGCGGCTAACCATTAACAACTCCACTGCCATTCTATCCTCGCTGAAGCGAGTAACCCAAATAAACGACCAGATGCCATTCTCCGAACACCAGTCCCTCATCTCCACAGAAACAATGGACGTCCCAGACGCAAATGATGACCTTAACCGGGAACTCGCATTTTATAAAGTCTGTGCCGCAGCAGCGAAAACAGGAAGAGCGCTATTGAAAAAAGAAGGAATACCGTTTTCAAGGCCCACAGACTACTTTGCTGAGATGGTGAAGGACGATGAGCATATGGACAAGATCAAGAAGAAATTGTACGAAGAAGCCGCCAGCAAGAAGGCCAGCGCCGACGCGAAAAAGCAGAGAGACCTGAAGAAGTTTGGAAAACAGGTGCAAATCGCCAAGATACAAGAGCGACATAAGGAGAAGAGGGAAACTCTGGAAAAGATTAATGACCTGAAAAGAAGTATGTTTCATCGTCCCCTCCTACTTCATCATTTGCTTTATTCAGTGGATGTAAATGCTAATATGATATGTTTGCGCTACAGAACGCAGAGGTGCGGGTAACGGTGAGACAGAGGAGAGCGAACTATTTGATGTTGCGCTTGAAGAGTCGAGCAAATCTGAACCACGCCGCGGAGGTCGAGGTAAGGATGGAGAGGGATCTCGCTCCAAGAGACAGAAAAAGGATGCCAAGTTTGGCTTCGGTGGTAAAAAGCGCTTTGCGAAGAGTGGTGATGCCATATCTAGTGGTGACCTGAGCTCGTTCTCTACTAGCAAAATGAAGGGGAAGAAAACAGGGGCAGCAAAGAGGTTAGGCAAAGGTAGACGCCAGGCAAGACGATAGGAAAGATATAGTATCCAAATCCATGGCTTGATACTGCAACTTGCTCTATATTATTGTACAGTCGGACACATCTTCCTTGGCTGGCAAAAGTTTGGGTCTTTGGTAGCGTCGAGTTACTCTTTGTTTACATTAGTTCTGGTTAAGGAGTAAAAATAATTAGAAGCTTTTCTCACGGCACAAGCTTGATCTTTTTCTGGGGTCCTGTACTGCATATAAAATAAACAGCAAACAACATATCATATGCAACCCCTGCCCCCTGAGGGGGTAAACAAGTATGTATATACCAGGCTCTTAGTTCCGTGACGACAACTTCAGAAGTCCAGGATGCCTGCTGTATACAGGATGCAGGCCCCGAAATGCGTCTGTTGCGTTCTGTAAATACTCAGAAGCAGGGGACACATTTATATATTGGAGGTTGGTTTGGGCGGATAGAAGCCACTTTAGGGTAGCTGGTCCGGACCCGAGTTCATGACGCAGTGCATCTTGTGATGCAAGGGCCTAGGCAAGCAATACGCATTGATCTGTCGAAGCGAATCGATGGGGATTTTCTCGGGGAGAGTACGAGTATTTGCGGTATATGGTCTTTCATATGTTTATATTCGTAGGCGTCGGATCAGTAGAGTCTCCTATAATATCCTGAAGCGCAGGACCGCCTAGACCACGGATGCGGCTTAACAGATTATTCACGGAGGCATTCACGTTCAGGCGTTGCTCCGCAAATACTAAGTCAAGTTTTGATTGAGTGTCATCGGCATGAACGAGGCTATGGTCATCAATTGCTCCCTTCGACCTCTTCAACGTAGCTTTTGGTATTTGTTTCCCACATCCGGCAACAGGACAAACCCATGTATCTGGTGGGATATGTCCGTTCGTGGTTGCACTGTCACCCTGATCGACCTCCCCGTTAAAATAGGGATGGTCTCCATTTTCCGCAGGTGGTGAAGATTCATGAATCAACTGTGCTCCTCCTTTTGTTGGCGTGTCTTCTGCAACAAGGATATCCTCCATATCATCTTCGGAGTCCACGGAGGCATAGTCTCGATTTCGTTTACCAGCTTTTTCAGACGTCTTTGGCCGAAGAATTGATTTTCGGTTCCTCCGCTTTCGATTCTTCTTTACTGGAACTTCTTCCTCATCCTCATCCTCATCCTCATCTTCCTCTTCGGGTTCTGAGCCCGATTCAGATGCGTCTATATTCTGTCGGCGTTGGAGAGGCGTTGCGCCAACTGGCGGGATATCTGAAAGTTCCGTGGCCTCTTGCAATTGCCGATATATTGCCCTTCGATTCCAGTCTGAGGATGTTCCCTGTGCTTCGTCCATAAGTTTTATCACACTTCCTGCCCGTGAATTTACTAGATTGATTGCATCCTCCAAAGAGCTCATCTCATATTTCTCCAGCAATTCCTCGGCCACACTCTTCAAGTGTAATTTCCGCTGGGCTAAAAGACCCGCATCTTTCATATCTAGGATAATTTCGAAAATGGCATTGGCCTGCGATTTTTCGGGTTTAGTGATATCTTCGAAAAATGAGTTTCCCATCACCACGTCTGATTTCGAGTCTTCTTCCGAGTCATTATCGTTAAACAGATCCTGAGGCAATGTCAGATGTTGTTATAGAGAAGATATCAGGGTAGGACTTCGGTACCGGAAACTCTTCACGCAGATGAGAATAGACCAAAGTGCTAGGCCAGTCAATGTCTTCCCTCCCTTGAACCATTTGTCTTATTAGAAATTCATGGTGTTTGTGAAAGACCTCCAACGATTCTTCAGCATCCTCACAGGCACCATGTGTATGTCGTGTGTACTACAATCAATTTCATCCATCAGTATGTCGATATGCTTGGCCGGGGTAACGGTAGGCGACGGACCTCATCCAGCAGAAGTTCCCAGGTCAGCTTCCGATTCTTCCTCTTCCGCTTCTTAGGCTGGTGCTGGTCAACTAGGAAGTATAGCAGATCAACAGCTTCGACAACTTCGTTGAACATAGGCTTGTAGCCCTTTGCAGGAGAAATAGAAAACCACCCCGCATCGCCAGCTGCCCAAATTCCAACTCCGCCATCACCATCTTGTCCATATGCATAATGCGTCACATTTTGGATGACCACGCGCTTTTGAAGATAATCGCCGTCGAGAACTGCAATGAGTAATAGAGCAAATTGTCAGCGTGGAAGCTCTATTTAACGGAGAGGGGTGTATGAATTGTAAATTCCGGAACCGACGGCGGGGAGATAAGAGTTCGCATTCTTCTTACCGAGAGATTCTTGACCTTCATCGACTTCCTCCAGCTGCCCGGTGACCGTCAAAGGGTTGTCTTCTGATGCAGAGAGGATGTTCGCATACCGCGTCTTGCCAGGAATGTAGACCTTGACATCCTTCAAGGTAAACTCCTCCCAGTCATTTTCATCCGTCAAGGCGGGATCCTTGGAGGCTAGGACCTTTTCTATGCGTGCTGTCATGTCTTCGAAACCACCATGATGGCGAACAGTGTTAACGCAAAGCTCAAGATGCTTTGGATGTTTGTCAAATGTTGAAAGCACAGAGAGTCGCATCGGCGGCTCTGATAAATAAGGTTGTGTCAACGTAACTACCGTAATTTATCTGATTTACGTAGATCTTTCTGATAAATACGGTATGTATAGTACACAGTTAACCTTCTGGATTGTTTGATCTTCCAAAGCTTCAAAAAAGTCGCAACTTTCAACTTTCAAACCTGCCATTGAGGCACCAAGTACACAGAATATCTACTTTATATCAGAACTATTTTTGGAGAATTACGAGGTGCTACAGTATTGCCCGTGAAAAATCTGTTCCTCGATGAGCTTTCGCCGCCTGAATCTGAAGCTTCAATCCGCAATGTCTGACGCTGCCAGGACTATGGACGGCGTTTTTGGTCAGTCAATGCTTATGAAAATTGACCCTTTGCGTACCCAGAAATATTCACTAATACTATATATGTGCAGCTGTTCATAAGCCGGCAGATATTACCTCCGCGCAAGTCCTGCGCGACCTCCAGAGGCAGTTCAATAGATCCGAATTCTTCAAGCCGTGGCTAGCAGCTGAGCGTCAGCGATTAAAAGAAGAACCCTCTTGGAATAACCGGCGTCGAGGAAAGAAGTCGAAGTATATAGATGTCAAGCTTGGTCACGGCGGAACTCTCGATCCAATTGCGACAGGAGTCTTGATAACAGCCGTTGGAAAAGGCACCAAGCAGCTCAATAACTTTCTTGCATGCACGAAGACATACGAAGCTGTCGTTCTGTTCGGTGTAGCAACGGACAGCTATGATAGAGTCGGGAAGGTGGTTAGCAGGGCACCGTATGAGCACGTTACAAGGGAGAAGGTTGAAGAGGCATTGAAGAAATTCCGCGGCAAGATTATGCAACGGCCATCTATCTTTTCGGCATTGAAGGTTAATGGAAAGAAACTATATGAATATGCAAGAGAAGGAAAAGAGCCGCCTGCCGAAATATTAGAAAGACCTGTTGAAGTTTCGAATCTCGAAATTGTGGAGTGGTATGATGGAGGTTCGCATAAGTATGTGTGGCCTACGGAAGAAGCTGAAGGCCCAGAGAAAGATATTGCGAAGAAAATGCTAGCAAAGGACTCAACCGCTATGGAAGCCGGAACTACAACCAAAACTACGAGTGATTCCCTTGTTGGTGACACATCAGGGCAGGATGGAACAAGCCAGAAAAGGAAAACTCCGCCTCCGCCGGATACAGCAAACGTTGATACACGGGAAGATACAACGGCAGCGGAGACAAGTATCCCAGCAAAAAGACAGAAGCTGGACTCCGAAAGTCAAGGGGAACAAACTACCACTACCGAAGACAAAGAGTTACCTGCTTCAACCACACCCGCAGCGGAGGCGGAGCCATCCCCAAAACCACCAGCTGTGAAGCTGACGATGACCGTGTCCTCGGGGTTTTACGTCCGGTCTCTATCCCATGATTTGGGGCTTGCTCTTGGAAGCAATGCTATCATGAGCGAGCTAATAAGGACACGACAAGGCGACTTTGAACTATCTCCTGAAAAGACGCTCGAGTATTCAGATATGGAAGCCGGCGAAAGTGTATGGGCACCTAAACTCCAACGGTTCTTGGATGAATGGAAGAATAAAGGAGTCCAGCAAGAGGAACGGGCTGAAGATAAGTCTGTCGCAGCAGATGCTAAGCAGGAAGCAGAAAATTAAGTTTCCGTCTGTATATAACTACCTTACATGGCTCTATATATGTAATTAGACATATAATTAAACAAGCACGGTGGATATATGATATGCAACATGGCAAATTGAATTGCAAGTAGAATCTTGAACGGTAATGCATGTCTGTCTATATTCGAAGGGAGTAAACAGGAGAAACACGATCAAAAGAAACTGAATCGCCAACCCAGAACAAAACACCCTCAGAAAAAAAAAAAGCACAAGTGGGAGAGCAGAAAGAGATCAACAGAGGAAAGTAGATGGTATATGGGGTTTGATCCCAGCCACGAGAATCAAGTAAAGACGGACGCCAGATAGCAAGAACAAAACACACACAAGGACTGGTATAATAAGTAAGAAGAAAAGCGAGTGGGAGGAAGTGGGGATGAGAAAGAGATAAATGAAGCCAGGGCACAGATTAAAGAAGAGCGCAGAGAGAGGATTCGATAGAATGACGACCCTGATTATTTGTTTTTTGTTTTTTGTCCGGTGGATCAGAATTGGGGGGAAAAGGCACACAAGTTCAAGGAGAATCAATTAGGAGATTGAGAATAGTAAATGAGAGAAGTAGATTGATGGGGAAAAAGTGGGGGAATAAATGAGTGTGTGGAGAAAATTAATGTAGAAATACAGGGTAAATGAAGGAGATATAGCACGGAGGAGGTTTGAATCCTGGAGGAATGTTCGGTTAACCTGAGGTTCTTCCAAAAGCGTCTCATCTTGGTCAACGGTGTTTTGTTTCCTGAGGGTTTGGGATGATAAGCCAAAGGTGTATGCAGACGCACTAGGAGGCCGGGGAGAGAAGAAGGAAAGAAAGAGTATCAACGACGGTCAACGGGGTATGAGTTGGGTTGTTGTGGAGCCACCAGAACAGGATATCATAATATCATAGAACTCATGAAATAGGAGGGTCTCAAATTATCTGAATTAATCACCTGCGGGGTGTACTTTAGATCAGGGAAGAAAGGCAGTAAATAAGGAAAGAAAAGGAAAAAAAAGAAGTGCAGCGAAAGG
The DNA here is from genome assembly GCF_000150975.2 of Nannizzia gypsea CBS 118893. NCBI lineage: Eukaryota > Fungi > Ascomycota > Eurotiomycetes > Onygenales > Arthrodermataceae > Nannizzia > Nannizzia gypsea. The sequence goes on from NW_003345195.1 coordinate 812,454, forward strand.
AATATGCGGAACAAACGCAATTTTGCAAGGGGTATTAAGGAAAGGAAGGCGACGCAGGTCTTTTGAAGGCGATTATTGGGTATAAGCATGATGAGCATCGATCAAGGCTGTTGGATCTAGTTAGTCACCGTGTTGGTCAGGTTAAGAGAGATTGAGGGAGCGAGTTGACTTACTTTGGAGAGTTATACTCTGACCTTGCTTTGATTCACAGGCGCATTGGAGTGTATTCCCATCACAGAAATCAAGGAGGATGCTATTAGGTAGCTCCTGTCTATCATGATCGGGCACGTACGGTCTTCGGAATTCAGAAAGGTGGTAGCGCTTCACCGTGTTTCGAGGGTTTCCATCGATTGTTCCGGGAGTGAGAATCAGATACCCGCCTTCATCAACTCGCATAAATCTCCGCTTCCACAGCAGGGTATCAGGGAATTGAACATTGACTTCGCCAACATCAACAACATGGACTGGTGCACTGTCCAGGGTTGGAGATTCTTGTATTATTGGTGTTTGGGGAGCAGCTGAGCCCTTTGAGTCTTTAGCTGTTGATTTTCGTAGGGAGTTTGTGGTAATGGAGGACATGCGGCGAATGATTCGTGACTTGCGGGAACCCTTTTTGTCTTCCTTTGTCTCATCTGTGCTGTCAGCGTTGCAGTGTGCGGTGTCGCTTGAGGAAGCAGAGTCGAGCATCGGTCGAGTGATGTGGGCTTTGTTGTCGAGCGGAGCGGGCCTTGATCCGGTGAAGGAGTTTCGTTTGGAACCTGTACTCGAACAGATCGAATGGCGTTTTTCGGGGCTTCTGATACTCAGGTTCGAAGGCTGGGCGGACTTGTCACCATTTTGGTCGACTGTGATCTCGCTTCGATGTAAGGCTGGCTCTGAATCTGACTGATTTTCGGACGGAGTGCCTGATGTACCACGAACAATCCTGGCAGTTACAGACACGGATTTCGACTTGGGTCGATTGACTGACTTGGAATCTCCGTTCTTCCCCGCTGCGGCCTCAGCAGCTTGTGGTAGAGCCAGGTTGCTGGGAGAAGGGGAGAGGGATCCTGGAGACTGAGATATAGAAGTGCGCTTTCTGAATTTTTCGAAGGCAGAGGGTGTAGCAGTCTTTTGTGGTTCAGGTCGGTTTGAAGCTTTATCTGGTACCTGGCTAGCTTCGCGGCTGGAGAACATTTCCAGGGCCTTGATACGTTTCGAAATGCCCGAGGAGACATTTACCTTCTTAGCAACGAGGACGGGAGCAGACTTTTCCGACTCGAAGAAAGCTCTGGAGGAAGCTACGCCGACCGGAAGGGCCTCAATATCTGATCGAGCGGAGGAATTAGAGACCATGCGAGAACCGTTCCAACGTTCAGAGGATGAACCCTTTCCGCTACTGCTTGTAGGCGTACGGGGAATGGCAATTGGCCGAGCCTCCTGTAGGGTTGCACTACCCAGCTCATCCATGAAAGAATCGTCCGAAAGGAGAATTTCCTCGTCAGCGTTGCTGGCGCCAGATGGGATATGGATAGGCTCGAGCATTGCAATTCGCTTTTCCTTCTGACTGGCTACTGTCGTATCAGCATCCTTGTCAGTGTTGGATTCCTCAGCAGCCTCAGGCTTGCTATCGGCGACCTCTTTATCGTCGATCTGAATAACTGGCGACGAAACAGCGGCAGGCACCTCCTCTACCTTTATATCTGAAGGTTCATCGGTCGTGCTTCGGGGTGTGGGAGTCTCTCCGCCAAGATCAGATTCCGAATCGGCAGCTGGAGCCGCCGCCGTCCCGTTGGTTGGGGCTACAGCTTGTTCGGGCTTAGGAGCACTATCGTCGATAGAATCTGGAATTTCTTCAGCGATACTCGACTGAGAGGAGTTGGCGAATACGGTATGTTTTGAAAGGGCGTCAGACTCTGTATCCGAGACATTTCGTAGGGTTGACGAGGAGCTGGTGTCTACCGATGATTTTTCGATCGATTGAGACGTGACGGAGGAGGACATGAAGGTCTCAGGAGAAGCTTGTGGGCGGTATGGAAGTATGGAGGAAGAGCTGGAGGGATCTTCAGCGACAGGTTCAACCATGTGGTCTGCCTGTGGTGAAGGAGCTGGAGTGACAGCTGCCATCTTCGGTGCAGAGTATGCCACTGGTTTAAGGAGCTCCAATTCCTCAGGAGGTGTCTGAGGAGGTGTGGGCTCCAAGTCCACCTCCTTTTCGGCCAGGGGAGCAGCAGCAGCAGCAGGCGAAGAAGCGTAGGCCTTCTTCTGCTCAGCAGCAATTGAACGGTGCGAAGGAGACAGCTCAACAGCTGAATCGGGCGTCGACGCCTCGGAAGAAGGTGTTTGAACAATCTCGTGCAATTCTGGCGATGTTGTAATTTTTCTGTTCTCAGAGACAGCTGTCTGTTTGGCTTGTGGTGTATTAGCAGCATCCTTGTCAATAGTTGGGCCCACCGACGCCGATCCTCCCTTAGGAGAAATTCTGCTTGGGACTTCCCCATCAACGCTCCTTTGCCCCTTTGGCTCTGGTAATTGTTCTGGAGTTTTCGATTCAGCCTTCGATTCCGCCTTCTGCGGCTGTCGAGCCATTTGCTGTTTGCGTAGCTCTAGGGCCCGCATTAGACGCTGTTTCTCTGGCGTCATTCCGATGGTCGTAGCACAGCTTCTGACTGATCTAGGAGATGAAGGCGCGTTTCTTGAAAAGGCCCCAATAATCGCTGGTGGCGGGACTAGTAAAGGAGGAACAGGGGGTGCCGTCCCTTGAGCTTGGGCATCTCCCTGCTCATAGTCTGGCTGTGATTTGGGTCGTGATGTAGACTGCTTTCTTGACCGCATTCCAGCAGGCAGCGAAGCAACCGGTCGTGGTTCATAGGACCTAGTCATGGAGCCTGCTGTCTTGGGCCGTCCGTTTGCATCCAGCGAAGGCCGCGGACCAAGTCGTACTTTCGGTCTCCGTATGCTGATCTGATCCAGATCGTGAAGAGACGGTCTGACGGACTGAGAGGAAGTTCGTGCCTCGGGAAGCGGCTGAGATAGCTGGTCAAGGAGATGCTGCTGGGCAATGCCATTTGCGCGAGTTGGAGTGTTCAAAGTGGGGGCTAAGGGTAATGGTTTGTATGCGAGTGCGTCTGGGGTCAACATGGCACCACCATTTGGCTGGTCTTTCGACGCTGCGTCCCGCAACATACTGCTGGGTACTGCGGTGGCTTCTGACATCCCGCTGAAGACACTTCCTGCCCTGCTATGGCTGGATGAGGTTGGAGCACGCTTGGAGCGCTCCTCTTCGTCTGCTCCGTTCTCCTCGGCATCTTCGGTGATTTCTCCAAGTCGTCGTTGTCGCAGCGAGCTGGTCGAAGAAGTCATGGAGCCAGATGCGGCGTGCAGCATGCAGGTGGAAGAGAGCGCATTTTCGGTGAGTTCAGATGGGGTAGTAAGTGAAAAGACAGTATCATGAGGCGAGAACCGGTCGAGAATCGACTGAAACTGGACAGTAATCCGAGCTATAGAGGCAGAGTCAGCGCTGTACAGGTCCCATTATGCAGTTGATCGAAGATAGAAAACATCATCGTGCTCATGCAAAAGGAAGGGGAAAAGAGCAGATATGAAGTACCTTGGATGAGTCTCGAGATTCCTTCGGGCACGTATCTGAGTATGATCTTTCTCCGGCGATACTGTAGGAAGCCATACAGCGGCGACTTCTCCTCGTAGGCGCTTATGGTCGAGCGAATCTCCACGACGCCCCCGGTTCCCTTGTGTAGTAAAGCAACGACATCTCGCGAGACGTATTAAGCAGAAACCTACATCCAGCCAGCCAGTCAGTCAGTACTAAG
>NW_003345195.1:816401-845072 GCF_000150975.2 Nannizzia gypsea CBS 118893
AACTCACCATCCTCCGGCTTCAGCGAGCGCACTCTGGTAAGACTCGATGATAGAGGGATCATCTAACCCATTGAGCGACATGACGGGTTCTGCATTGGAATAGGATGTTTGCAACGCCGGAAGGACGAGAGAAGCGAGCAGAGCAGCGAGTTCAGTGTCACCAGTCGAGCAGCGGTCGAAAAGAAAAAAAGAAGAGGCGGAACCAGGCACAGGCACCAAGTCAGGGGGCAAGCGACGCCGTCAAAGGAGAGCGTGCGAGACTAAGTACTCCGTAGCGAGACCCGGCGATGACGAGAAGATGAAGGCGAAGAAGAGAGACGCAAGGAAAAGAGGACGAAGAAAAAGGCGGACGAAGATGGGGAAAAGAAGAAAAGACGGAGGAGGAGGAGGTTGTTTTTTCTGGCGGTGGTTGCGGTGGTGGAACCGCAGGCCTTTTAGTTAAAGAAGCAGCAGCAGCAGAAGGACAGCAGCAGCAGAAGGACAGCAGCGTCTCTCTTCTCTCTTCTCTTCTCTTTTCTCTTCTCTTTTCTCTTCTCTTCTCTTCTTCTTCTTCTTCTTCCCTTGCTTACGGTGTACAGAGGACGGCTTTTTCTTTGATGGACGACAGGCAAACGGCTTCTTTGCTTCTGCTCCCCGGCGGCTCTGGCTGAAACACGCATCTACTACACAGCTACAGTCTACACATCTACGTACTACAGCAGCAGCAGCAGCAGCAGCAGCAGCTACACTACAGCAGAGAGCCATCACACACACAAGACAGGCTTGCTGACCGTCCTTAAAAGCAGATCTGAAGAGTACGCGCTCGCCCAAGGTGACATGTCACCGGCCTCGCCTGCGCAAACCCTGCTAGACGAGCTATTTGCTCCCTCTGGACCTCTCTCTTGCTGTGTGCGTGTCTATATAAAGAATAAAGGGTGGACTCGCGCCTGGTGGGCGAAGGCAAACACGCAGACTCAGGGGTACCCTTTTTCTGATCCCTCTCTCTCTGCTTCTCTGCTCGTTCGTCTCCCGACCTGCTTGCTTTTCACGAGAGAAAAGAAAAGAAAAGAAGAGAAAAAGAAAAGAGACGAATGTGGGAACGGATAACTATTGCAGAGAGGAAAAAGTAAGTAACCAAACAGACGAAAAGAGAGGACGAGAGATCCGATCCACCAGCGCTAAAAGATTCATAATGCGACTCGCCATCCTCGGAGGATAAACCATATCAATACTTTGCGTTTGGCATATATTATTCATTCTGGGTCCCAGAGACGGATGTCCGATTGAGAGAGAGACGAGAGATCCTGAAACGTGGCCGCGTTCCAGCGATATCGCCTTCGATCAGCTCTCTGGGCTCGCTTTTCCTCCCTGACCCCCTGGACCTTGGAGACGCCTTTCACAGATATATTACGACAGCACATCTCATAGACCAGAAAGACCATTTACTATTTATACGGGAAGAACCAGCAGCAGAACTGGCAATTGGCCGGCCTCTGGAGATCGGCAGGCGTTGTCAGGCCTCCCATGCCGCGCCCAACTCGCCGTCTCTCTGTCTAGTTATCTCCTTGCCTGTCTGTCTGTCTGCTGCCAAAGCTCCAGCCTCTGCCATCTCCATCTCCATCACTTCGGTTTCACGCCTGTTTTGCTTTTTTGCTTTCTCCCACTCTCTTCTCTCCTGTCTGGAGTCTCTCCCTCTTGCTTCACTTCTCACTGTTGGGCCCCCTCGAACATGCGTACATGCGTACATGCGTAGGACTTTTTCTTTTTTTTACTCTTTTTTAGCCACCTCCGCTGCCCAAGGCCCTGCTCGGGTCCAAACTTGGATGCTCGGAGCGCGTGGGAACCCTTTCCCCGATCTCCCCCCTTTATGGAGTAGTTAAGGCAGATTCAGCCATCACCTTTCATCTCATGGCTTGCTCCTTGACTATTTGCCTACCTAGCAGGCCGTGTCTTGTCAACTAACGGCGCTGCTAATCAAGGCACAGAGCTCTCCTGCAATCTCTCTCTGCTAACTGCTCCAGTATATAATCTATCTCTTGCCAGGGGCCATCACATAGCTCGATCCCTTTTTCTTTTCTAGCTCCTCCTTGGCCTCCGGTGTGGGGATACCCCAGTCATACAGGGCAGACGCAGACCCCCAGTGATACATGTGTACTTATACACACGGGTCAAAACAGCTCCGTGAGATGGTTTCACAACCCCTCTAACGCCTTTCTCCTTCATAGTTATTTACTCTGTGATGTCTTGATGTGGACGGAGTATAAGAGAGCGATCTTATCTGCCGGGATAGGGCGTGGTCGTCGATGGCAGCGAGTCAGGGGGGAACCCGTAGCCGTAGCATCGCGCGGGGAGGCGTACCGTACGAGGTCATCACAGTAGTTCACTGCAAGGGATGTCATTAGTTTGCCGACTTGACTTTCAACGCTGTCAGGGGTCAGTCATGCATGTCAGTTATTCGGTGACTTCTGGCTGGCTGGCCTAGCCTGGCTCGGGATTATCTGTGAACGAACAGGCCAGCCTGCATAATTTAACACTCGAACAAGTATAAGCTCCGTCATCGGTCAGCCTGGCCTATATAACGTATCAATATTGTACCTCTTCAAACTACGTGTCTCTCGGCATACTCCGTCAGTTTTATAGACATCCTGACAGCAAGTCAACGGGTGTCGGTTAATTAAATGTTGACACATATGCCAGAGACAAAAGTAATTAACCATCTTTTCCATGTGGTCCAAGTTGAGTAAAATACGGTCTATGATTCTAGGTAATTAACCACCCGGGTGATTAGCAACTCCAGGGTCCTTAGTGGTAATATGTATACAGGAGATCAAACGACAGGTGTAGGCTCAGGCAGCTTTCCCTTTCGCCTTTTCCGGTGATATCTCTTCGCTCATGATCTTCATGTACGTATCAAAAAGATACTCGTTCCTACCTCTCGATTGGGACCCAAGTTGACCTCTGGTCCTGGACGGTAACTAGTTAGCCTTTGGGTGGCTGAAGAAACTCTAGAAACTGCACCTGTGTACATAACGGGCTTATGTATATGTCGATTAACTGCTAATTAATCACATCTTTATTACGGTTAGATCGTCAAGGGAGATATGTATATTTCCAAACGGAGGTCGTTATGCTAAATGACTGAATCTGACCAGTTGAGTATCTGCGGATCCTTCGATAAGTAAGGGAGTACCTTCGTCGCCTAGGTAGCAATTGAACTCACATGGCCCAGACCCGGGGGAAGTGGATAAAAGTGATATTCAGGTGGTAAGGAATCTTCGCAGGAAAAGACTGTTGTATGCTGGTAATTCCAAGCTCCTGAATTCTGTTTCCATTCCACAATTCTGTTAATTATCTCGTAGCATCGCAAGGAGTTCATTGATCAACCGTCCAGGGGTATGTCTAAACAGATTGCCCGGGCCGTGCGTGTTTAGCTCTACTATCCACTCAGTTTATATAGGTAAATCCAAACAATATTGGTAAAGGACTACGCGAACTGGTACCTGAAGCAAGCAAGTGTATGCTTTGGTGCTGCCAATTGAATTGAGTGTGCAGTCTATTGCATTTAAATTTAGAAGTCAATTATCGAGGCTCAAAAGTGCTACAGTCATACAAGCCAATAAAAATGGGCAGAGGGAAAAAAAAAAGTAAAAAAAAAAAAAAATCCTCCCCTGTTTCTCGCCGTCGTCAAAAGACTTGGTTATCTACTTCGCCGCCTAAAATATGACAAGTATCCAACCTAGTACTCAACCAGTTAACTACGGCGTACGGAGTACTCCGTACGCTCTGGCAATATACTTACTAGTTAACTTGTTAAGGAGTTAAATAAAACTCTAAAAGATCCACCTCAAATCACTAACTAGTTAGTTGCTGGATAACTAGAGAAATGAAGGTGTTCCAAAACTCCCCTAATATTCCCTCGGCAAGAACCAAGTACTCCGACTATTTGATATCAGAGCAGTACAATACACAATGACATCCCAGGATACACCACAGTCAGCACGGTGCCTGCCGCTAGATGCAACCAGCATCGCCAGTAGCTCACCGGCCAACCAGATCGCTGTCTTGGATATTCTCTTTGAACCATCCCAGCATCTTCATAACCTGGCTCTTCCCTTGCTGCAGAACCCCTTTAATTCATACAGCGAGCTCATCAGCTGCGTGCAGACAGAGCTCCGCCAACTAGCCGAGAAAGCTGCCTCAAACGATGCCGACAAGAAAATCCTATATGATATCCTAGGCTCCCATCCCCGGCTTGGAGCCCCAAAAGCCTCGCATCTGAGTGAATTTAGTAGACGGGAACAGGCAAATCTCGCTACCGCTGCTGCTGCCGCTATGGCCTCAGGACAAGGGGACAAGGATGAAGCTGATCGGTTAGGGAGATTGAACGAGGAATATGAAAGGGCTTTTCCTGGATTACGATACGTGTAAGCATGTCTTATTTAAATTATGCACATTCATCTCTCATGCATGCATGGACGGGTGTATTGATGTCTTGCTTTTGTTCCTGCAGGGTGTTTGTCAATGGACGGGGGAGGGATGTCATCATGGAGGATATGCGTCGTCGCATTGATGCCATTGATGTCGCTTCTGAGATTGATACGACTATAACAGTGAGTTTGTCCCCATGTTACTTGACCCACTGATCCTCATTTTCTATCCCATTTTCGAGCCAAAAGAAAATGAATATAACACCTACCGTTATTCTAGGCCATGTGCGATATTGCGAATGATAGAGCCCGTAAGTCAGGGGTACATTGAGGATGGATCAAACTTTGGGTAGATTGGAGTACATTGCAGCAGACACTGCAGAGTGCTGAATAGATGCATACCAGCTCCCTCATATAGCTAGACGCTATAACGTTCCCTTGCCATGGCCTTTCGTCTTTTTCGTCTCTACTACCCCTTCAAACATACATTCAAAAATTATATCACGTGGCCTGGTTGGATCCGCGGATGTATCTGGGTCTCGTGGTAAATTATGCTTAATAAATTAGGTTTATACTAATTATAGAAGCGTATACAGCTGACTTATTGGATATTACGGAAATACAATAAAACCACGAAAAGACCAATAAAACATTGATTTATAAAGTTTGATACATAACAATACCAAAATTACCGGATTAATATTCTTCCGCTATTATCTAATCAGATTAAATCGACGGCCCGAATGTTACTCCGATGGCGGGTATTTCCCTTCTTGGAATGTATTTACTTTTTTGTACTATTGAATATTTTTTTTTTTTCCAAGGATGTTGAACGAACAAGCAAAGTGGTCTCTCATTCTTCACAGTTCTCCTTCAACCCACTATAATACAATGAGCGGTTAATGCTCGCCAGCCCGGTATGGGTCTTATAAGTCCTTCCTTCTTCATGCCATGCGTCTTTCGAGCATCGTTGAATAATGGCGGATACTACGGACCCTGTGGGTTCTCAGCGTCGTGAGACATCGGATGCGCTACGGCGAGGTTCAGGGAGTTTAGACGGGGCGACTATCGTGAATCAACCGCGACTATTAGCAGCTGGGGATGCAAGTAAGCGGCCCACGCCCTGTTGACATATACTTAGTTCACTCTCCCTCTGTCCGATCTGCGCCGTCTCAAAGTCTGGGGGGCTGATCCACGTTGAGCCGCTAAGTCAATACGTGCGCGATAGATATAATATATCTCAATGTCTATTGTCTATTCAACATACGGAGTATATTAACGAATTTTTGCATCGGTACTGCTAGGCTCGGCGAATGATGGCTCTATCTACGCGAACAGCCACCATAATTCCAACCCTGAGGCGCCGAAGGACGCCGGCCTTTGGCCTCAGCCAAACACAACCACAGGCTTGAGAAGCCAGATCTCGCAGATTTCAGCCTCCGGGCGCCAGAAGCAATCGCCGGGGCCTTCAGCGTCGCTTTCACGGCATGATACGCAGGATCAATCGCCTATCGACCCTTTATCACAGGTACGTCATCGTTTTTATACCTGTCAGGGTTTGCAGGGATATCTACTTGTTACCTGTGCACCTTTTGCTTGCGGTCTTGTGTTTCAACCACTCGGCGCCAACCCTTTGCTGCTTTTATGTCCATCCGTATCGTCCCTGTAACTAATGAATGCTGTTTCCACTCCTCAGCATATATTGAAACGAACCAATACGGAAAGATCGTTTTCCTCTAGGGTCAGACCGAGGCTCTCCTTTGAAGCAGAGCCAGTGGCCTCAGAGAGCCATTTACCATCTCTATCCGAAGACGCACCGCCCGCCAATAGGCCCGACGCCGGCACCAGCCAGGCACCAGCAAAAGACAAGAAGTAAGCGGGCATATATATTCGTTGAAGAGGATATAGTCACAGGTTTCTAACACTGTATGCTAGGAAGGGAGTTTCTTTTCTAAGTCGGATAATTGGAGGGAAGAAGAAGGGATCCGTTTCAGAGCCGAACGATGATACATCAGAGCTTGGTGAGCCACGGACTACTGGCTTAGATAGTGAGCTCTTCGCACACCCAGTAGGGTATATACCGCGATACCCTCCTCCGCCAAAATATATTAAAGTCCGGTCAAAGCACACAAAGACAAGGGCATTTGACAGATTGTTTCTTGCCCAAGAACTCAGGGGAAGCCCAGCAGAGGCCGAACTGGATTCAGCTGAATTCGAAACGAGTGCAAAGGGGAACAAGGCAGTGTGGGCCGCAGAATTCTCTAAGAATGGAAGATACCTGGCAGTTGCTGGACAAGACAAGCGGGTTCGAGTATGGGCTATCATTTCAAAGGCTGAGGACAGGCATGCGCACGAAAGCGAGGAAGAAGCACGGAATGGCCAAACGGCTGTGAGACTAAGTGCCCCGGTCTTCAAAACGCACCCCATTCGGTTGTACGAAGGCCATACTGCGAGTATTGTTGACTTAAGCTGGAGTAAGGTATGCTTCCCATCGCAGCCTCGCAAATCGATTGTAACTTGCTGACCCAACCACAATAAACAGAATGATTTCTTGCTCACTACCTCTATGGACAAAACCGTGCGCCTTTGGCATGTTACACGAGATGAATGTCTATGTTGTTTTAAACACGCAGATTTCGTCACATCTATTGAGTTCCACCCCCGTGATGATCGCTTTTTCCTAGCAGGCTCTTTAGATTGCAAGCTACGGTTATGGAGCATTCCTGACAAGGCCGTTGCCTATAGCGTGACTATCCCTGATATGATTACTGCTGTAGCCTTCACTCCTGATGGAAAATACTCTTTGGCAGGGTGTCTCAACGGACTTTGTGCAATCTACGAGACTGATGGACTGAAGCCGTTATCACAACTCCACGTTCGATCTGCTCGTGGAAAGAATGCCAAAGGAAGCAAAATCACTGGAATAGACACCATTGTTCAACCACCTACCAACGAAAATGGCCCTGTGAAGCTCCTTATTACCAGCAACGACTCACGAATCCGTCTTTATAACTTTAAAGACAGGACATTGGAAGCCAAGTTTCGTGGGAACGAGAATGCTTCCAGCCAGATTCGCGCTAGTTTCAGCAGTGACGGGAAGTATGCCATCTGCGGAAGTGAAGATGGTCGGGTTTACATTTGGCCCTTGAATTCAACGGAGAAATACCCTGACAAGCGACCGGTTGAATTTTTCGACGCCCACAGCTCAACCGTGACTACCGCGATTATGGCACCCACTGTTAGCAAAACCGTATTAGGGTCTACTGGGGACTTATTATATGACCTATGTAACCCCCCTCCCGTTACCTTGGTCAGCGCTACAGCGTCAGTTATCTCGAAGGACCAGCCACGGAACGACGAGGAGCCTGTACCACCACAGACAACGCAATCGCTTCAACCTCCTAGCCAGCAAAAAGTAGAAGAATCCCCAGCATACGTTGCACGATCTGCCCATCCTGGTGGTAACATCATTGTGACTGCTGATTACCATGGTAGGATCAAGATATTTCGACAGGATTGTGGCTATCACAAACGCCGGCACGATCAATGGGAGACGAATTCGACCTTCTCTAGAAAACTCCTAGGTCGCACGAACTCGGTATCTACACGGCACAGTATAGCATCTTCGATTGGGAGGGAGTCAAAAACTCCCTCGGAGCGCATCTTGTCGTGGCGTAACTCTGTAGTTGGCGGCCCTGACAATCGCAGCGTCGATAACCTTCGTGGAACACCTGAATCCGCCGGACGTAGTGGTTCTCCTTCCAAGCCACGTAAGGAATCCCCTGCCGTGGACACATCTAAGCCCGCCACACCCAATTCAACAGGCTCACAACGATTTGGTGGTACAGCGTTTCTCCCCTCGAACAACCAGCCCATACAACCTCCTAGATTGCTCAGCACCATTAACTCCGAGGAATCTACCCCCTTTGGCCCTAATGATGAAACTCCTCGACCCTTTGGGTTTAACTTGAACAAGGAAGACCCGAGCTATATATCATGGAAGAAGACGCCAGCGGATACACAGCCCAACTCTATGCATGAGGGGTACAACAGCACAGGTGCATTGACGAGTAATGGCATTACAAGTGATGATGATGTCGAGTATGAAGAAGAATTGGGGTGTTCTCAGTGCCAGGGCACGAATTTTAGAGCCACCCGGCTTAAAAATGGGGAACAGAGGTTGATATGCACACGATGTGGCTGCGCTGCATTACAACCCTCCTAACCTGGGCACGTGTGTCTACCGCACCGCTTCCCCGACCCGCTTACCGTTCTTTGAATATAGCTTCTATTTGTTTTTGTTTTTCTCTTTTGGACGCTTGTTATGACTTGGTTTGGCGATTATTGCATGAGATGAGCTGTTGTCATTGATTATCTGTTGAATGGCGACGCCTGTAATATATATGGGTTCATATTTTGACTCTGGTCTGTAAAGCAGGCCTATGTACTTTTGCTGTTTTGCGTTGAAATGAATAAATGAGTTACTAATTCTCAGCGAACCAAAATATCCACGAGTTATGAACGTCTATAGAAGCTGTTGAGGTATTTGATATCCACAAAGTATCTGGGTTATGTAGCTAACTTGGTATAATTTAGCGGCCAAAGTAGCTGTGTTTGCTCTGTTTGCTTACGACTCGCAAACCACAAAAAAGTCACGACGTCACAACGATAAACGATAAACCAAAATATCACATCCAACACCCACCGCGAAGGCTACTTGCAAACAAATATACGGACTACTAGATAACCACAGCCACTGCCTTCGAAGAAATTATATAGATAACAGTGTCGGATTCTTACACCTTGATACCCAAGCTCGAAGCCATGGTTTACCTAGCGACATCACAAGACTATCTCAAGCAGTCGTCACTATTACTTGAAGCATACCCAGACACAGTACGTTGCACCTTCCAGCATATATATGACATTCGTATCTATATACCTTTTTAGGGGAATTATGAACTCGGCAAGCTTTATCGCACCAGAAACAAACGGCGCTCCTTATCTATTGCATTGTTAACCAGATCGCATCTAGACCCGAATAACCACAAAATACTCCTACCCTAAACGCCCCTCTGCGAAAGAACGAGCCAAAGCAAAGTCAAAAACAGCCGCTTCAGAGTCCACAGAAACTCCGGAGCCTACTGCCGCACCCGCAACACTTACCTTAAAAACATTCCACCCCACTACAGGAATATGTCTGAAATACCGAACGAACAAAGCCGCGGAAGTGGGCAGGCTGATCGCTGGGTTGGGTAAGCTGGCTAGTGGTGCTCCCATTGAAGATTTTGTACCGGCTCCAGTACCAGTGAAGTCGGTGGCGGGTGACGCGGAGGATGTTGATATGCCGGATCCATCGGCGGCGGCGGCGGTTGACGAAGGTAGCAGGAGTAATACGCCGGCTGTAGGTGGTGCTGGTGGAGGAGGGGGCAAGCCAGCAAAGGGGAAGAAAAAGGGCAAGGGCAAGAAATAGAGATAAATAGACCAGTGAAATTGCGGCTTTATACGATAGATGAATTATTGATAACTACTAGCTTCGCGACAGGAAGTCAAGAAGCCAACTAAAAAAAAAAAAAGATCGCCGACGTGCGGACAGTCAGGATTCGCCGGTGGTCACCCACCCAACGGAGAACAGCCCTTTGCGCGTTTGAGGTGACGAGCAAGCATAATTGTTGGTGACAGAGGGATGGGTTCATAAGAATGTAGAAGAGAGAGTCAGAAAAAAAATAAAGAATCAACCAATCAAAAAATTGCTATTGAGTCTTTTCAAAAAATCAACCAATCAAAAATCAAAAAAATACATACGACAGTCGGGATTCGCTGGTGGTCACCCACCCAACTACTAACCGACCGGCAAGTGGCTTAAGTACAGCTGAGCGGACGGGAAGCTCTGTTTTCCACTTCCTGTGGTCGTATGTGCTAGACTCTTAATTGACAGCATTGATATAGAGATGAACTCATGTCGTGTCAGTTGAGGAACTCAGAGCCAGTACACTACTTGGTTTAGTCCTTCGATAATAACCATGCAAATATGTCTGACGATATAATTTATATCTATACCAGGACGCGAGTATATACTTGAAATTGGTATGTGGACACAAGGGAGATTTAATGATAAACAATAATTTTATTATACGCATGACATTCACATTTCCAACCCATCCGAAGCGGACTTCCGCGTGTAAAACCAGGGACATCCGTCTTGGATAAAATACATAAGACATAAACCACATCCAAATAACGCCGAGCCTGCATGAACATGAAGATAGGAGATTAAGAAAGGAAAGAGTATTATAGCATCAGAATCGGATGCTTGGTAAGAGTGGGAAGGTTCGTGTAAGGATATCTAGGAAGCGAAGAGAAGGAGTCATAGCATGGTAGGGGGAATCATTGAGTAAAAGGGAAAAAAGGGAAAAAAAGTGGACAATGAGTTAAGAAATCTAGAAGTCCTCGTCAAATCGGAAAGCGCCGCCGTTCTCAGGTTCTTCGGTAGATTCTTCTTCCTTCTTAGTACTGGCCATGACACCGGCCTTCTGGTAGTCTCCAACACGCTTCTCGAAGAAGTTGGTCTTGCCAGCTAGGGAGATGTTGTCCATGAAGTCGAAGGGGTTGGTGGTGTTATAGAACTTCTTGTTACCAAGAGCAACGAGAAGCCTATCGGCCACGAATTCAATGTACTGGCACATGAGCTTAGCATTCATGCCGAGAAGGGCACAGGGGAGGGCATCAGTCAAGAATTCCTGCTCGATGGTGACAGCTTCAGTGATGATAGCCTCGACGGCACTGGGCTCAGGACGGTGATTGAGGTGAGAGAAGAGTAGACAGGCAAAGTCGGTATGTAGGCCTTCGTCACGCGAGATAAGTTCGTTGGAGAAGGTGAGTCCGGGCATAAGACCACGCTTCTTCAGCCAGAAGATAGAAGCAAAGGAACCACTGAAGAAGATGCCCTCGACGGCAGCAAAAGCAACAAGACGCTGTGCGAAGGTGGAATCCTTATCTTGGATCCATCGGATGGCCCAATCAGCCTTCTTGCGGATGCATGGAACTAAATGTCATTAGCGGTTGATTCTGGGAACAGAAGGTGGCGTAACATACTGGTGTCAATAGCTTCAAAGAGGTAGGTTCGTTGTTTCTGCTCCTTAATATATGTGTCGATGAGGAGGGAGTATGTCTCGGAGTGAATGTTTTCCATCATGATCTGGAAGCCATAGAAGCATCGGGCTTCCGGTACTTGGACTTCATTGCTGAAACGTTCGAGGAGGTTCTCGTTGACAATACCATCGGAAGCGGCAAAGAAGGCCAAGACATGGGAAATGAAGAATCGTTCATCGTCATTGAGCCTGTTGTTCCAGTCATGAATGTCTTTGGAGAGATCAATCTCTTCAGCCGTCCAGAAAGAGGCCTCGGCTTTCTTGTACATTTGCCAAATCTGATAAGATAACGCGTTAGCCACCAATCTTGGAACACTTTAACAAGGAACGCGTCGAAAAGAATTTCTAACATACCTCGCGATACTTGATTGGGAAGAGCACGAAGCGTTGAGGATTTTCCTGGAGGAGAGGCTCCTCTGCCTCCAGTTCCTTGGGAGTCTTGGCCTTGACAACCTGGGCTTCGGTAGGCTTGGAGGTCTCGAGCTCAACCTTCTTCAACTCTGGCTCAGCAACAGCTGAAGAGATAGGAGTATTCTCCTTGTTCCCGAGGTCGAGCTTGAGTGGCTTCATTGGTGAATCGTTCATCTTCAGCTTTTCCAGAGAGGAAGCAGTCTATATTAAGTCATAATAGGACGCGTCAGTAAACCACTTAAACACGCG
This sequence comes from Nannizzia gypsea CBS 118893, assembly GCF_000150975.2. NCBI lineage: Eukaryota > Fungi > Ascomycota > Eurotiomycetes > Onygenales > Arthrodermataceae > Nannizzia > Nannizzia gypsea. Next base: position 828,619 of record NW_003345195.1, read on the forward strand.
TGTTGGAGGGGGAGATTGGCATCATACCTGCTTCGATGGAGTAGATAGGGTGGCCATTGTGACTGCTGGCGTGCTTTTTTCAAGTAGCTAGAAGGCGAACAAAAGAATGAAGCGTGGTTATGGGAGTGTTGTTGATGGGAGTTGAAGAAGTGGAAGAAAGAGAGTGAAAGCTTTCTCTCTTTGCCTTCAAATACTTTTTTGCCTGGAGTCGCGCTAAATCACGCGATCCCGCGCTGGAGCGCGATTGCTTAGTCAAATTGTGTGTTTGGCCTGTTTGCCTGACGCGTTATCTTATCTGATCGAATCTCCGCTTTTAGTTCCTCCAGAAGTCGCGTTATCCCAGCCAAACGCTGCAGCCCAACATGCAAGACGCACACCAAGTCTCCGACCAAGATGCGCTAACAAGGGCGCAAGGCACAAGGCTGGGCCAGTCACAGTTGAGATGTGTCTTTTGATGGTTCCTTCTCCCGTTTCCACCAGGCAGTTCCTACGTGTGAGTGGCTGACTACGACCTTGTTGATGCTAGATCCGCTCGACGCGACTTGCTTTCGAGGCTATCAACTGGCTTTCAGCAAGCAATTAATCCTGCCGTCGGTTCCGCCTTATCCGCAGTAGCCTGTTTTTGGCGATGAGCTGTCGGATGCGGTCAGTTTCGGTGTCAATTATGGCCGAATAATGGCGCGACATCAGACGATGAGACTGGATTTTGCCGCACTAGTTATATTGAATATTCCGTCTTGCCGTAGGATCTAGAAGTCTGGAAGCTCGAGACGCTGGCTTCAGCTAAAAAAACACGCGGTTCGCGCCCCCTGTTAGCGAGTGATTTAGGATTTACTGAACCTGGCCCTGTTCCTGCATTCGCCTGCAGCTTTGTTTAGCCTACGGAGTATAAAAGAGCGGGCAACGACGCTTTTCAAATACTCATACTTGGCATCAAACAACCACCTCTCTCCTTATATTCACCTTTTTCTTTTTGATACCAAGGCAAATTATCTAGTCTATGTTGTCCTCCAAGAAATCTATTTCGATGAAACGCTCTCCCAGACGAAGCATACGGTCTATATTTACATAAAGGAAACGCGAATATACAGATAGGACAAAACTACCTATATCCAGGCCTTTACGGACTCTGGAAGGAAAGTATCTTCAGCTTTACGCATGATCTTATAACATTGCTCCATGAATGTCAGTGTCAATACCTTGGAGAATTCCATGTTAGTAAATATACTGCGAAGTGTGAGAGGTGTATGCAAGAGGCCTACCGTATGAGGTACTACACGAGCAAGATGTGCGGAGACACCCTTGTAAATGGCAAACAGGCCCTCGGCCTTGATCGTCTTCTTGACACAGTCAAAAACGCCATTGTACAGGTTGCCGGTTTGGTTATACATTCGGGACATAATAGTGTCTGGAGGGTGCATAGCAATACAGACCACAACACCACTGACAGCACTACTGGCAAGGTGAAGGGGGAGCCCCTCTTCCATTCCAAGATGGCGTATCAAGTTTCGCTTCGCAAAGAAGTATGTAGGTAGTTGAACGGAGCTACCGAAACCCGTTCGGATCATAGAAGCCATAGCACCACGGTATAATCCTGGTACGCCCTCGCTAGCGAAGATCTTTCGTAGTCCATCCGTCGAGCCCTTGTAGTTGTGCTGCGTGCCAACTGGAAGAATTGGAGAGTAAGATTGTAGTCTTGTCTTGACTAGGAAAAACGGCGAGGCAACGGCAGCGCCGATAACGCCGGAGGTGGCTCCGGAGAAAACGTTTATAGCCATGGACTGGGTCTTTGGGTCGTCATAGAAAGAAGTGGTGAGACTTTTGCGAATCGGTTCGTAAAAAGAGAGACGACAGCCGTTGAGCAGAAGTTGGTATGTATACTGCATATACAGATTTGGATCAGCTACCGTATCGTTATAGATATATTTCTAGATATAGATCGTACCGCTGCGTCAAGGCCACGGAGTAGACCTCGGGGACCTTCGTTCTTTAGAATGACGGTGATTCCGTGGAAAACACCCTTGTATTGCCTAGCAACATTTTGCTTTGCCTGCAACTCTCCTTGCAATTGCAATCTTTTCCGCTTTATCATTAGCCTCCGCGAACCTCAACGAGCAATTGGTACAGCGGCCGACATATTACCGAATCTTTACAGTTTCAAAGCTGTGTGTCAGGGTGACGGCACCACAAGCGGCAAGACCACCAGCAAGGAATGCTCTATAGTCAAATTGAAAGTCAGCTGATGGCATCAAGCAATTGGTTTTTCATAACAGACCTACCCGGTAGCGGTGGACATCGTTGTTCCTTACACCCGATATCCTCTTGGGGTAATTGGGTAAAGGTACGGGGAAGTTGAGCGGAGAGGGGTCTTCAAATGAGAGAGAGAAAGAGAGATTATTAGTAAGTAACCCGCAGCCACATCAACATAGTCCCTTATTCCGCTCAATGGCAATGTCAAACGTTAGGAGGAAAAAGAGTCTGGGGCAGAAGAAGAAGATGAAGCAATGTCAACACTTTAAAATCGGCGTCTCAATTGAAAATTCCAGCGTATCAGCTGGGATTACTAATAAAGTTTGATGAAACTGTTTCGGGTTTCGGATCAATATTTATCCTCAATGATTATATAAGCAAAGTGTTCTTTATCAAACTCAAACTTCCATGAAGCTATCGAAATATAAACGCAAGGCACATAACCCGAGCAGTGATTGTGGAAGTGGTGAATATGGCGGAAACAACAGCGACACCGACACAGCCGGTAGAGAAGGTATCGGATGTGATAAAGAATTATAGACCTGCGAAGGTAAGTTGATAGTTACCACTGGCTTTGGAAGCTCTCGCATAGTTTTAACAATTGGTGGTTTTTTCTTTCCAGGCATTCAAAGGTAACCCAAAAGCTGATAAGCAAGTCAATGTCACTTCGCTGGACTTTGATGATCAGGGCGACTATCTAGTTGCGTCCGGCGACGATGAAATGATCCAGGTTTTCGACGTGAAGGAGGGGAAATCCACGAAGACTGTTCCCAGCAAGAAGTATGGCGTACACCTTGCTAGGTTTACCCATCACTCACGGCAGATTCTTCATGCTAGTACAAAGCTCGACGGTGTGTACTGCTATATTTCACACATGTTTGTCTGGGCTGGGGTGCTGACGCGAGGTAGATTCACTCCGATTACTCGACCTTCACAACGAGAGCTACCTTCGGTATTTCACTGGCCATACGGATAAAGTGGTTTCCCTCGCCGTGTCTCCCGGGACCGATGCATTCCTATCTTGCTCCAAAGATGATACCGTTGCTTTTTGGGATCTTAACTCCAGGAATGCTCAGGGTAAACTCAAGCTGGCTACTCCGTACCTTGCGGCATTCGACCCGTCCGGAAGTGTCATTGCTATCGCTTCACAATCTACTTCATTTGTCCTATTATATGATTTCCGAAACTATGACAAAGCACCTTTCGCGTCATTTGATCTCTCCCCTCTTGAAGATAGATATACCCCAACTACCAAAGGGCGTGCCTGGACCCGTCTGGAATTCTCCAATGATGGGAAAAGTCTACTAATCGGGACGGATTACCATGGCCATTTCGTTCTTGATGCATTTGAGGGTCACCTAAAGGCTTTTTTGGTTGGTAAGCAAGGACCGACGGGCCGTGCCGCGCCAGTTTCTACAACTGGGAAGCCCCCAGGCCAAGGGGACGTATGTTTCACCCCCGATGGGCGATATGCAATAGGAGGCGCGGGAGAGCAGCCGGATACATTGGTCTGGGATCTACATCAACCTCCAGATGCAAAATTTTTCCTTGAACCAATGACCCACCTACCTTACTATCGGTCACGGACTACGCTAGTTCAGACAAACCCTCGATACAACATGTTTGCAACAGCGGATAAGGAAATCGTTTTCTGGCTCCCAGAAGACCCTGCAAAAATGCCTGAAAAGTGAATTATGTGCTGCACCATATATCATCGTATACTGTCGTTTTGAACGCTACCAATACGTCTATATAGCTCTGCTACTATCTTTACCAATCAGACTGCGAGCAGTATCACATACCCACACTGTCGGGCCGCAAACCTCATCATCATCACCACGCTGCTCCTCAATCCAGGTCTCGATCTGTTTTACCACAGTTCGGTTACTTGATATTGTTGTTAACTCAGCGGCCCATCCATATAGGAACACACTTCGATTAATATCGCTCAGGTTTTGTGCAATCTTTCTCGCAATAAATGGAAGAGAGCCGTCTTTCCAACCACGATCAATGTCACTCTGAGCATCCACCACTTTGATAGGAAGTTTCCAGTCTAGCGGGATGGTATAGTCGGACAGATTTTGAAACTTGGATATGAGGGTTTCCCTGTCAGGGACATCTTCAGCCTCTCCCATCAATAGCCTAGTACGCTCCTTTTCTCTGGGCGTCCCTATTGTCTCTACAATCTCTCGCATTCTCTTTGCTGCCCTTGTAGTGCAGACCAGGTTCCTGTCTCCTGCAGCAGGCCATAATTCAGACAACAGCAACGGTTTCTCGGCCTCGAGCTCGATTTGGCGGTTAATAGCCGGGTGGTATGATGGCATACACTCAAGGTCTCGTGCGTGAGACAGATCAGACACAAATGCCAGCAATAAAGTGCAATCAACGTTCAAGGTTGATGTCATAGGTGGGAAAGGGCTAGGAAGAAGCGATGAAAACATGGTGGCTGCATCATCAATAGCCTTGTTGACGGGTTCGTTCCTGTTTACCACAAAGTCAAGACCGGATGTCTCAGCGGTACCACATTCGACGGTAACGCCAACCGTACGGACTTTACGAATGATCTTATCAATTTCTGCAACCTGTCCTTCCACTATCTTAGGCAGGACCAGCCTGACACGCGGATGTTTATACCTGACCCGTACCTCTGCGGCTGCTTTCTTCATGTCAACAGCCAACTTTAGTAATTCGATCATGTCATCTTCGTCTTCACTATCATAGGCGTCTATGCCGGATATCGACGCGACATTACTCCCATCATCGTCATCTTCTGAGCCTGAATTCAAACCGATCTCCCATCCCTGCTTTGCAAGGTCAAAGAGCAGTCTATTTGGTGTGACGGTTGATACTTTAACCCACTCTTCACCATTGTCAGCTACAATGTCAATTAAAACACCTCGCTTGCGCATTTTAGGGGTGGCCTCTTCCGCCCCTGGCTTGAAGCGGGGTTCAATTCTTAGTTCAGCAATATCTGCTTCCAGGTCTTTATAATCCCTCTGCGTGCCACGATCTTTTTCAGGCTTGTAAAAATAGAATTTCTTGTTGAGAGATATAAGCCCCGTGCAGCTCGTCTTTGCGGTTCTCCACACGTTGGCGTAAAATGGGAAGTTCGACGACCGTAACGAATGCACCACTTTTGATTCCGCCTGACCTAGGTATTCCTCATCACTGTACTCGCCATCCTCTTCGTTGCCACTGGCTTGACCTTGTATCCTAATATCCGTTTTATCTTGCTGAACTCTGGAGGCGTCCTCCGCATCTTCAGCAGCGGCTTCATCAGCTCTTGCGGCCAATCTTTGTAGTGATTTCAGCTCTGACTGGACGATGGATTTGAATTGTCGTAGCTCAACCAGATTTGGCTTTCCTAGAGCTACAAGGTATGCCTGAAATGAAGAGATCTCCGAAAGTAATTTATTGCATTCTTCAAGCAAAGACGATGCTAATTCCTGACTGTTTTGGGGCCGGTTCACCGGACTCTGCGGTTTCATGGCCGTCAGATTCTCCATAATAACAATAAGCGACGTAGGTGTATACAAAAGCGTGGAAAAGAGGGACAGACGCACTGTAGACGGAGGAAGAGGTATCAACAACTGGTTGTGATGTAAGTAGATGTTGAGTGACTCCTATCTTTCCATAATTGGACGATAACAATCCACAACTTTCCATGGTCACGTGGCGATAAGCCGCGGGTCCATGTAAATAATGATTGAAGATAGCAAGAACAACCGAGAGCCTCCTTAGTAAATATCAATTCTTTAACTGATGATAGTACAAAAAGAACCAAAAAGCAAAAGGGGGATGTAACGATGATACACAAACAAGAGATGCAACCTAGTAGTGGAAAATACAAGAAGAAAAGTAGGAAATCGGGGGACTCATAGGGATAAAAAATAAAAACAAAACATCCCCCTGGATTATCTCCCAAAGTACTGTGCCTCGTACAATGGTATTAAAAAGTCATAGGTACTGCTCTGAGGTATTCTCTTAATCATCTTTGCGTATCAACTTCTTCCTATCAGTTGAGTTTCGTGGAGACACGTCGTCATCGGACCACCGGTCCACATCGTCCCCAACAGCGAATATAGTCTCTCCATCGAGGGAATGACGGGCTTGAGAGCCGTTATTTCCCTGTGTACCTGCAGGGGGTCGGCTGTTGCCACGCCCATTTGGATTCTCAACTGCATCTTCCTCATCCAGGGAGCTAGTAACAGAGCGAATTTCGAAGCCGTCATCATCTTGAGCAAGCTGTGGAAAAATTTAGTAGATGATACCATTTAGAAAGGTTATGGATCTTACCTCATCACTCATAGCAAACCGTTTATTGTTGGCAGTGGGCCTCCACAAGTACGATATGTATGCGATATTGAACAGATAAACAATGTTAAGCCAGCCATCCAGAACAAACCATCTGCTCTTCCACTGAGCAGGAATCAAATCAGATACGTTTGTGCTAGCAAACACGAATGAATTGATGAAGAAGAATGCAAAGATAACAATTATGCTGCCCAGAAGGCACCACCAAAGTTTCTTATACATCATTGCCTTCACGTGCTGCTTTCTACTAATGAGGTCCTTCATGGTGGCACTTAAGGAGTTGAGGGTCCAGACATAAAATGCGGTCAGAGAGCCTGCGAGCGGAAGAACAACAAGAAGTACTAGCGGGCCGGCGCTATCTGGGGTAATAGAGAGACTGGCAACGGAGTATATCACTCCAAAGACGAAGTGAGTAATGGCGAGAATACGGACGTAAATCATGGTTCGACCAAGGGAGGGTTTCACGACTCCGTAGCCCATGCAGACAATGAGCAGCAGGAAAAAGGAGAACGAATTGCGTCCTGCACTTAAGATGGACACAATGACCATTAGAACCTTGCAAACGGCATTCGTACCGTACCGGTTTTGGTAGTCTACGTTGAATTAGTACTAATGAGTACAATTGGAGATCTGTGCTTATACATACCGTAGAAACCCCATGTGATTAGTTGTTCGACAACTAAGAAGACGATGATTGCGGTGATATAGTTCTGTACAGGTACTATTGATATATTAGAGCAAATTCCAGAGAAATGGGTAGACCTTACTCACAGATATCATGGCGGTGCTGAGCGTATAGGAAACCCCAGAATCTAGACAAAATGTGTCAGAGAAGACTAAAGTTGAGCTTCGAAGTAATCGGGGAACATACACTCCCATCAGGGCATATAGTATGGTCAAACCACCGTAGAACGCTAATTTTGGAACTTGTGTGGCAGGCAGTTCTCCGTAGGCGTTTCTGAAGGTTACAACTCCTTCGTATTCCATATCCGTATAGGGGTAAGTAGTAACACAGTAAAATCCAGTCTTCGACACTGGGTACTTTATCGGTTTAGGGTCGCTCATGTTTATGGCAAGGGAGACGAGGGGGGATTTTGCTCTCTCGGTGGCATTTTCCGCAAGGATAAATGAGCCTATTTCCTTTTCGGTGCAGAGCTTCGCCTCGACACTCGGGGGACCGCATATCAGCTTTTTTTGTATCTATTTTCGGTTAGTAACAAGGTACAAAGTAGAACGCAACATTCCTTATAATTGTATTTCCAGGGAGGATATAAATACCGATCCATCCTTCGCTGTCAAGTCACGTCCGATCAAGGCTTCATCTTTCCATTCAAATATCGCCAAGCTCATAATCGGGTCTTTCTTGTCCTTGACGGCCTCCATCCGCAGCAAGATAAATGGGTTGATATCACCGCCCCAGGCCTTCTTCCCGTACATTCCAGAGCATTGTTGTCGATTAACATTGTCCTGTGCCTAAGCGTTCAGTCGTCAGCGTCGGGGCATGAACTAACAGAAAAGCCATATATGACTGCATTGATGACTTACTAGTTTAACATCGTTTGAAAACACGCCAGTTGCGAATAAGGCACCCAGCCAAAAGGCGCTATGCTGCCACCGCATGATTCCGGCTCACGTTATCTGATTAATTTCCAGCGGTAATGGTCAGAAAAACGCCCTTGAACCCGTCAAGGGCTTGGGCAATATCGAATATAAGTTAGTCGAGATGGTCTTTGTCCCTTGCCACAATGCTCATCATGCAGCGCGCGACAGTAGGCTCAGTTGTAGCGGCAAATGCTGAAGCCTTTCGAAGGTGACAACTTTTAAAGCTTTAAACGTTGCGATGTTTGGGCAAAAGGAGTATGACGTAAGCAGAAACCTCGGAATAACACTCAGAGTAATTAGTTAAACTCAAAAGCTTTTTTTTTTCGCCTTATCTTGACATTTCTTAGATGGAGTTTGAGGGGAGAACACTGCCTGATTTTATTTGATTTATCATTTTCATTTTATAAATGCAGATTAACATGGATAGTTGTGTTGATTGTAAGAGAGAGCCAGCGTGCCTGGCTACTCGAAAACGCAATTTATGCCGGTAGGTGTCCTGCTATATATTGTCAACGGTGTGCGGGGGTGATGGCTGACCACTGTCAAAAGAGAATGTTTTATTAAATTTATTCATACAAAGGCTCGGAAGAGAATGGATAAGTATAAAGACGGGCCAAAAGACAGGCAGCCGACCCTCCTTTTACCGCTGTCGTTCGGTGTCTCATCACTATCGCTGCTTCATCTACTAGATGACCAGCTCGCGCACCAACGAGGGAACGAATATAAACGCGTCCCCTACAAACTACATGTCGTATCCGTGAAGTCGCCTACATTAAATCCCCCCGAGGAGTCAAAATATACCAGGCTAGAATGTTTGAGGACTGCATTCCCGGAGCACACCTTCACGGAAATCCCTTTGCATTCTATCTTCCGCTACGACAAGAATGTGGCAGAGTTTATGTTGCAACATTCCGCCAGGAGAGAAATAAATGACCCATCCATATCAGACGAGGACCGGCTCGAGGTATTCCGCGCTTCACTTTCCACAGCAACTTCTCGAGCAGATTTTGATGGTGTACTGCTGAGAAAGTTGGTTGTTGCCTTTGCGATCTCTGAAGGCTGTGATGGTGTTCTCTGGGGGGATTCAGACACTCGGCTTGCGGCAAAAACTCTGGCGGGTGTTGCAAATGGCAGAGGGACTGCCTTGCCGTGGGAGGTATGTGATGGCCCTACTCCGTGGGGAGTACATTTTACATTTCCTGTCAGGGATATTTTCAAGTCGGAACTAGTACAGTATGCGTCCGTCCGGTTCCCCGATATACTCTCAAAGATAGGGTCAAAGGAACCCAAAGTTTCCAATGAGCAGGCAACAAAGAACATGTCTATCAGCGACTTGATGACGCAGTACGTTGAACAGCAGGGAGAGAAGTACCCAGGCGTCATGGCAAACATTGTACGAACAATCGATAAGCTACAGCCGCCGCAATCACATACTGGGCTACAATGTGTTTACTGTGGAGTGCCATTAGAATCAACCCAGATGGATCCAGCAACTCTCAGCATACTTGAAGAGCGAGATCTCTTAGGTGATAAGGATGTGAAAACCAATCCTACCTGTTATGGCTGCGCTAGGACCTTTCTTGATTTCAAACAACCAGCTCCTTAAGTCTAATAGCTTAAAGTGACAGGCATAACTCAGGGTTATAATGCGAATTCCTTGGCCACTAGAATCGCAGCAAACACACCCTGTGAACAGGGCTATGGGCATATTAGACTGAGAAAGTGGTAAAGCTCCAACTGCCTTGACCAAGCACTAAGTTCGGATCTCAGATGGCAGGTCTAGTTATGGGGAACCGATGGGTAGAGGCCAAATCTAAACCCTCTGAGCCTATTGAAAGCAACAGCATTTATGGAAGAACAAATTAAAGGTTATATAGGTGGTATCTCAAAAAAAGAAGGACATGCTTGCAATAAAAGCACGAAAACAGAAACAATATGAAGAGACCGCAGTATATCCAGTCCGAAAAGAATCTATCGCCGATGGGATCGTGATGTGTTTGATCGCCGGTTCTCCCTAGGCAATCTTGCAGGTGAAGGCCTCTGGGGTTCGTCGTGGTGCATAGGTGGCTCGGTGTTAGTGCGGCGCACCGACGGTCTTCGGCCGCCTGAAGTAACCACCGTCCGGTTTCCCTCTTCAAGCCGCGCCAAGTTATCTTGACCCTTTTCTTTCAGGTAGCGCTCTAGCAGTACCGCATTTCGGGTATTGCATTTATATAGCGCGTCTATGAGATCACCGAGAAAGGGGATTAATCCGATAACGAAATCGAAAAAGACGTTGAACACCATTTGTAATTGAATATTCGTCGGTAGCCCGCCCTCGACCTGTCTGCATGTCATGACCACCATCAACGCAAAGAGCGCATCGACAACGTCTCCAAATCTACATTGGAAATGACAATGTTAGCCATATGTATATTATGAACGGGAGAGAGAGCGAGGAAACGAGTTTTCTTACGCAGGCACTAGGCCGATCACACTTCCCCATCCAAACCGTATTCCGCAAAAGTTGCACAGAGAGAGGTCTAATCTGTATGCTCGTCTTTTGACCTTTGTGAGGATCTTTGCATCATGAGCAGATATTCCTTCTGGGGCAGCCCTGCGGCGCTTTTTCATCTTTTGCTGCCCAAACATGTTTGTAGCGGGCACACTTTCGAAGTAAGGGTCCTGTGTGAAAGAAGGGCATCTTGTTAGCATATCTGGAGTCGATGGTTAGATTGTGAATCGATGAAGCTAACTTACCTCCTTGCCGAAGTGGTTTTCAGCAGACTCCTTCAACACCCTCTTCGACAACGCTCCGATGATATAGGATGCCATGGTGACTAGATTTTGATGCTTGGGGCGAAAAGGGGCTCAGAGGAAGTGGGAGACGGAATTCTTGTGATTGCAATGGGGGAAGAAATTGTTGAATCAAGGGAACTGGAATATATAGGTGAAATGGAAACAAAAGAAGAAGGGATAAAGCAACGAGCGGATTGGGTAGAATGAAACGGTCTTTGGCTGCTCCCGGCGGTTAGCTGGTGAATGCGATCGGTCAAGCTGTTAGTTAGCGCCCCTTGACCAGCATCCAGAGCAATCAGCGCAAGGGATAGAACATATTGACCCTTGGAGAGGGAGCTGTATAAATAAATCTCACTCGCACCATGGGGCAGTGTCAGAGAACCTGGATGCGGAGTGCCCGGCGCGCAATCCTATTGACTGATTCAACTTGCAGCGGACGTTCTCCTGGCGGCAAACAAGAAACGCATCAAAGAGAGCTCGACGTCATAACGCTTGAATGACTAAGCAGAAATAAACATTTTCACCAGCCACATATGTGGCTGAGCAGAGTGAGGCGCGGACATAGTTACATAAGCAACGCCTGAACTGCGACCAACAACTTCGAGGACGAAGCAACAAGGAAAAAAAGCGAAGAAGAGGTGGAAATAAACAGAAACATCGACCATTTTCGTCGCGAGATCTGTTCTGCATCGACTAGCGGACCCTATTTTTCCACTGTCTCTGCGCAAGTGAATCCGTTGTTGAGGCAAGGCTAGGTTTCACTTGTAGCTGGCTGGCTCGTAAGCTTATACAGCTCAGCAACGTCTTCCGACTTCGAGCCGGGACTTACGCCCACACCATCACAGTTTGAACGCCCGGGAATGCATTATTGCCCTAGGAGCCATGACAGAAATAAATATGCGACTAGAGGACTGTAAGGAGTGCTACCGGACAAAGTCTCTGGTTCGTGGAGAACAAACTGATACGTTTATTTACAGGGCTGGATGACCTATGCGTTCGGTTCATTGTAAACCTCCCCAGAGAAGAGCTCGAGTCCGTTGAGCGAATATGTTTCCAAGTCGAAGAAGCTCAGTGGTTCTATGAGGACTTTATCCGGCCACTCGATCCAAACCTGCCGTCTCTCAAACTTCGCGAGTTTGCACTTCGCATCTTTCAACACTGCCCTCTGATGTCGCAATGGTCCCATTATCATCATTCAACTGCATTCTCCGAATTTTTGGCATACAAGACAAGAGTCCCTGTGCGTGGAGCTATTCTTCTCAATCAAGAGATGGATGAGGTCGTGCTCGTCAAAGGCTGGAAGAAAGGCGCAAACTGGTCGTTCCCTCGTGGTAAAATAAACAAGGAAGAGAAGGATCTGGACTGCGCTGTCCGAGAGGTCTTTGAAGAGACTGGCTTTGATATTAAAGCTTCTGGCCTTATTAAGGACGAGAAGAACGTTAAATACATCGAGATACCAATGCGTGAGCAGAATATGCGACTTTACGTACTTCGAGGAGTGCCTAAAAATACCCACTTCGAGCCTAGGACGCGAAAGGAAATCAGCAAGATAGAATGGTATAAGCTCTCCGATCTTCCGACTTTGAAGAAAAACAAGCAGCAGGAAAACGTGCCTTACCAAAATAATAATAAGTTCTACATGGTTGCGACGTTTCTAGGCCCTCTCAAAAAGTGGATTGCGAAACAGAGGAAGCTGGACCAGGCCCGGATCTCACATCCCCATATGATCATTCAGGAGGAGTTGGGTGGAGCGATAATCACAGAAGATGAAGGAGTTGAAGACCACCAGGACATCACTGGAGGGTATCCGGCACATCATGTTCCAAGCATGCCAACTCTACCACCTGTTCATTCAGATTTACCCGAAGTGTCTGCGCCACTTGATCCCACTATTCATTTGAAACGCCTGCTTAACATTGGATCAGTTGCTCCTGCCACTCATAGCAAGCAACCCGACTCTGACCATCAACAACAACAGCAACAGCATATTTCGAATATTGATAAAGGGAATGCCCTCCTACAATTACTTAGGAAAGGGTCTGAAGCACATCCTCCCGAACATCCACCTCTTGCGCCCATACCAGTACATCCTAGCAGAGCACTTCCGACTGTACACTCGCAGCAAACAACACCACAGCCAACTCCCGGTCAGGCCGTTGCCCCTCCCCCAACACACCTTGACTTCGGAAACCAGTACTTGCAACACCCACAGAACCAAACAGACAACCAACAGCTATATAACTATTTGGAACGGAAACCTGCCGCCCGACCCCAGGACGGCTATGTAGGGCAAACACCTCACCAAGCATCCCATGAGCCAGCTAAACCGCCCTTCACTGCTTATCCGCCACCGTTGCGTCAAATTGGCCCGCAACCACCATCCCACAGCACTCAGCATATAACCCCGCCTTACCACCGTACTGGAGATCCTCAGTTTGTCTCGGATCCCCAAAAACTGCAATCAAACATGCCCTCTGTACCTCCAGCACATGCGCTACCTTTGCCAAAACTTAACAGTCACTCACTTGCGCTGCTTAGTGTTTTCAAAGGTGATAGCCTTAAGAACACTGTAACAATTCCAGGCTCCATATCTACACCGTCAGTTGAAGCATTTAAACAAGAGGATGCAAAAGCTCAACACAAAAGTCAACTCCTGGAAATGTTAAAGCAGCCGAGTAACTCATATTCTCAAAACGGTGGCAGTTTGCACCTGCCAGACCGTGCTGAACTTGCGACTCAGAACAGCCCGAGGATTCAGGGACAATCAGGGATGCAGCCTCCAGGCCTATCTTTAAGCAGTCAAGTCAAGGCCCCAGTGATATTGCAAAACCCGCATCGACCCAGGACTCCTACTCAGCCTACTGTAGGGAAGACAGGAGCCACCTTGTCCGCACCCTTGAATCTTCCTAACTTTGAAGGGATCGCCAAGTCACCACGCAGCCCACGCAGCCCACGCAGGGAGAAGAAACACGCCCCCGCCCAAACATCAATGGCGAAGCCAAATATCAGAATCCTCCCTCGCCCAGCGTCAAACAACAATGAGGGTATACCGCAGACGGTGAAAGTTCATAGCCCGTCTCCCGCTCCGCCTAGACCTAACGTCAAGCTTTCAGAGGTAACAAAACCGTTCAAGCCCAAGATTCTTCGTCGTCCGGACAAGGATAATCTTGATGCATACCTTCCTACTTCTACGGTTACTGTGAGTGCTTTCTCAAAGCCTGAGCCACTGCCGGTCAGCGACGATGACGTGGTGCAGAATACCCAGCCACAGCCTCAATTCGATCAACGGCCAAGCCAATCGACTGCTCAAAAAGAAGCACTCCTTTCCCTTTTCAACAAAGACCCCTCTTCTCAACCCATTGGTGAAAAGCAGGATATCACGACACATACTAAATCTCCAGTCCTCGTATCTCCTCCATTCTCAACCCTCATCAGCCCTACTACTGATCCACTCAACAGCCCGAAAGAAACTACCAGGGGAAGTGGGTTTGAGAAACAGAGTAGTGTGGCGTCTTCTTCTAATCAGGCGTTTTTACTTGGATATCTAGAAGGGGTTGCCATGGGCAAGAAATAGGCATGAGATGTAGGAGAGTTTATCTCTTGGTTTGGCTATCTCCCATGCTATGTACTTATTTAAGGACTCCTGTGAATTGGAAGGCCTGACCGGCAACTACCCCTTTTAATATCAGGATGAAGATACTACGCCATGGTTATGGAGCATTGACCCTCTGAAATAATTGAAAGTACCAACTTCCTCGGCCGTGTGGTCGATCACAAATCCTGGAGTCTTGGTTTGAAGTAAGCCCTGGTGGCTGAATATAAGCTGAGATCATGGCGCAAGCTGTATTCATCAAACTTAGCTTCCAACCTCTATCATACTATAGTTAAACAGGTATAGGGAAGTTTCTTCTTCTACCTAATGGTTAGATGGTTCGTGGTAGATTGCAACTGCGTAGGCTGCAATTGTCAAGGAGGATGCCGCTAGTTTAACCGGTATAAATAGTAGTTTAATGTTGTGCTGTTGCAGTGCATTTATGTTGCTGTTTTGGGGCTAGTTCCAACCCAGACATTCCAAGGTTGCTAGCTAGATAAGATTGATAAGATTTGGTTAAAGGGCAAGGAAATGTTTAAACCTAACAACAACTCAATTATCCAAACCACCGCTCGTCGATAGAGTACTGAAATGGTACAAGGCCTTTCGTCAAGCCCTATTTGCGGGCGATGCCTGCTGCAGGCACGTCGTCAGCTATCAAGAACCCGGAAATACTCTCAAATACGCCACAATCACTCCAACCCTCCGGCACCACCTCCCTCCGGCTATTCGAACCTAAACAATCGGTCTCTCATTTCCCTCTCCGGAGTCGATAGTACGGGTTTCCTTCAGGGCTTGATAACACGAAACCTCTCGGTTCCGAAGAACTCTCCTCCGGTTACCTCTCCATTCTACGCAGCCTTCCTTAACTCCCAAGGAAGAATCCTAAACGATGTGTTCATATACCCGTTTCAAACTGCCAATTCCGCTGCAGGTGAAATGGAGTATCTAATTGAAGTGGATAAGGAGACCTCTGGAAGTTTGCTTAAACATTTTAAGAGACACAAGCTTCGTTCAAAGCTGAAGTTTCGGGCACTTGATGAGGGAGAGCGAAGCGTTTGGTCGCTTTGGGACGATGGAAACACCTGGCACGAGAATGAGGCCTTTAAAGAAAACAATATAATTGCATGCCCTGATGGCCGAGCACCGGGTATGGGATACAGAGTCATTGCCAGTGGGGATAAACTACCCTCGCGATTCATAGAAGCCTTTCCCGGCGACGAAACTTCGATCCAGGCATACACGCTACGCCGAATACTGCAAGGTGTTGGAGAGGGGCAGGCTGAAATGGCTCGAGAATCTGCCTTACCCATGGACAGCAATATAGATATCATGAATGGCATTGACTTCCGAAAGGGCTGCTATGTTGGTCAAGAATTAACCATTCGTACCCACCATAGGGGTGTAGTACGCAAGAGAATTCTACCAGTCCAGCTTTATGATTCTACGCTAGAACCACCCACTTCAGATACTCCAGTTTACAATCCGGACACCAATATAACTCTACCGCCTTTCGGGATTGAAGCGAATATTTCGAAAGTCGGTGCCAGTAAGGGCAGAAGTGCAGGCAAGTTCCTTAATGGTATCGGAAATGTTGGGCTGGCTGTTTGTCGACTAGAGATTATGACGGACATTACCTTAACTGGTGAATCAACTCAGTATGACCCGAGCCAGGAGTTCAAAATAACTTGGGATTCATCTGAAGTGGGCAGCGTGCAGAATGCGGACCAACCCAAGGTAAAGGCCTTCGTTCCCTCATGGATCAAAGAATACATTATTAGCGGCGGTGCGCGACATCATCAACCGAAGGCATAAAGGAAGCCAGATATGGAAGAAATGGAGACAGATATTACGTCAACTACCATTTGAGATCTCAAGTGCGGGATAGAAAGCTGTGATAGGGCCTGTATTTTTTTTT
>NW_003345195.1:845265-855364 GCF_000150975.2 Nannizzia gypsea CBS 118893
ATTCGATGAGTCTACAGTTTCTTGAAGGAGATTGAACTCCAGAAGAAGTGGCTTAAACATTATGGTATCGTCTGTTCCACTTCATTTGACATAAGGCATTCACAATCTAGGAGAGAGTCCCAACCAAGAAGTGTCCAGATTTCTTGAGTAAACCACTCTCCTGGGGATTCCCGAGGGTTGATCGATGGCTCCGGGCAGTTAGTATTGGAAGATATCCCACAAGGGAAGTTCAATGAAGTCCCAAGTGAAAAATCATCAGCGCCAAATACACCTTTGAGAAGGGTGTTTTGTAGCTTGGTTTTAGCATTTTCAGCTAAACTTCTCTCTAGTGTGGCATTTTTTGAATCTGCTGTTAGCTCGGACACTTTCCGGTGCTCATCCAGATATAAAATCGCCTGCTTTAGAAGCTGTATTAAATGTTTCGAGTTCCAGACTGCGGCTATTTCTGCGGTATCAGGACCTGGAGGCCTTGTATCGTTGTAACTTGCTGTTAAACATCCTGGGAGGGCCAATTTGGGATTGACAGTAGTTGGTTCTGTATCGTATGATAGGTCTCTGAAAGTGAAAAGTCCGAGTATCATTCCAACATGCTCTAGGATCACAAATGTGAGGGCTTCTAGTAAGTCTTTGTACTCAAGTTTTGCTGGATCTAACGATCCAAACATGGTAAATGCCATTTTTGCAAACCAACCGAGCGTACTCTCGATCTTTGGAGCGGGTTTGATAGAAGCTTTCTTCCTTTTCTTTGTTGGCCTGGCTTTTGATTTTTGACCAGGTTGTGCCAGAAACCTTTCGTATGCTTTCTCCGGATCTGCTTCCAGTAGTGCATAATCATATGATTGCAGGATTACTCGTTGGAATAACTTGGCAATGTGATAAACAATGGATTTAGTGCTTGTGGTGGCATCACGTAGACCCGCTGTTCTGCTTAGGCCTTGTAAAATAGTGGGAAATATAACATCGAGGAATCTGGAGATGTCTTGTATGGGGAACTTGGTAGTTTGCTTGCTTCCTTTTGCCGGTGGCTTTTTAGTTATTTCTTCTTGTACCGCTAAAAGCAAAGCTGTTTCAGCTCCTCTGCATACGGATTCTATAGCTAGTGCTATAGCCTCAGGGTTTGTTTTCTTCCGAAGTAGAGTCTTCAACGTATGGAAACGTCGCACTAATGGTGTCGTGACTAAATTTATATTAGCAAAATGTTAAAATGAAAATACTATCAAGTGCCCATACTGTCTTCACAAAACTCAAGGTTCCTAGAACCGTGGCTTAGCTGTATTTTATCAGGGGATCGAACACATGTCCATGATTCTATACTCATTGTTTTCGCCCTCTTTTTCGGGCGGTTTGATGACGGAAGCTTAGAGTTACCTGGGACGCTTTGTTCCGTTATACTAATAGTTGCATCCCATTTACCCTGTAACAAACGGGCTTCATTGCGTTGCTCCAATTCATATATTTTGTCCAAGAGTTTGCTCTGTGCAGCTTCTGACTTCTCGTATGCCTCACGCCAGAATTTGGTACTGTCAATGTGAGATTCCGGGCAAGCAGGTTCAGGCCTGGCTCTTTTCCCGGCAGTGATGTAGCTTCTGAGACTCAGTATATGATCTATAATATACCCCGTTAGGAAAACCATGAAGCTGGCGTATCGCCATGACTGTGACTAGTAAATTCGAACCTCGAACATTCGTGCCTTGGGGTTTTGACTTAACCATAGCCAGCGCAAGCGCTATCTGAAACTGCCAAGGGCAGCTCTGGTCCATGAATTCCATAGATTCACTCTTTGCTCCTCGTATAAAGGGCAGGAAAGGTTGGGCAAAGTCGCAGATGGATGTTGAATGTCAACACTTTGGCTGGCTGTCGTCAAATTAAGCAATGCGCTGGGGTACACCGCCTTTCCGCATTGGGCCATCATCCAGCGGCAGATTTGTGTCTTTATCGTCAAAGAATAAAAACTTTATGAAGCAACTTGAATGTTGGCTGGCATATATAATGTTGGTTATATATGCAAAGAAGAAGGGTATAGCTTTAGCGGTGATTGCAAACTCAGATGCCATTGCAAAGCCCAGTCTGGCCTGCTGATCAAGTATGTGAACCTAACTGCAAGAAGTTTGTATAATGGCGCCTGGTAATAGTAAATTAGAAATTTGTAACAGCGGTGGTGGTATAACATGTTCATACGGAGAGCTCGTTGGTCTTTTACTCCTTGGTTTACGGAGTACATTGAAATAAATAGATGGAGGGTTAAGAATAAGTTGGTTGGCTGGTGGTTGATTGGTTGAGAGATGATGACTAAGTGAGGTTTAAGCTATTGAGGCTCTGTTGAAAGACGGCTTTCTTCGAGATCCAAACAATTCCATAAAGCACACATTCTCAGCTTACTTCAAGCTTTTACAAGCTGTACCCGACACTATGGCGCCATCCGATGACCTAAAGTCGCATGCTGCGTCCTCTCATGACTTCTATGGCCTATTGGGCCTCGGCCCTACCGCGGTTGACAGTGAGATCAGACGAGCATACCGAAGGACAGCTCTCAAATACCATCCTGATAAGATCGCAAATCCTACGCCGGCAGATATCGACAAATTTCATCTCCTCCAAATCGCATATGATGTTTTATCTGAACCTTCGGTACGTCAGCTATATGACAATGCAAGGGAGGCCCGAGAACGAAAGAAACGGGAGAATGAGTTACTTGAAGGAGCCCGGAGGAAGATGAAGGAAGATCTGGAGGCAAGAGAACGAGGGGTTAAACGGCCCTGGGGATTTGCTGGGCCCGGTGGAGAACGTGACGATTTACAGGCAGCAGAGGATAAACTGGAGCAGGAAATAAGACGACTTGCAGAAGATGGGAAGAGAAGGCGACGGGAAAAGGAGGAACTCATGCGGAGTCAAGTCTTAGAAGAGGAGGAGAGATTAGAAAGAGAAGCGGAGGAGCTGGAGGCTAAAAAGCAAGGAAAATCAAAGAACAGTGCACCTCCTGCCAATATAGGCGGAACAGCCGTGCCAGAGATAGATCGAACTGTAAAAGTTCGATGGATAAGGGAGGGAGTTGGCCTTGATGTGGATAAGGACCAGCTAGAGTCGTTATTTTCGACGTTTGGCAAAGTGGAAAGTACCTTCACTTTAAAGGATAAGCGGCAGCGGGTGGGTGATCAGCGAGAGAAGAAAACTGTTGCTACTGGCGTTGTAGTTTTTACTTCTGTAGTTGGTGCCCATGCAGCTGTTGAAGATCGATCTAAACACCAAGGTGGTGCATGGGATGTTATCGAGTCCGTCGCTTGGGCGTCGAACAAACAGCCGGATTGGGATGCCTACAGGACCTCTTCCCCTGGGCCCGCAGAGTTGCACAGCAAGGCAGAAGAGCCAACTGCTGCAGCTGCTTCTGAACCTGATAAATCGCAGCCACAATCGGCCAACCGGCCAAAGCGATTCACCATGGCCGACTTAAACCCACAGAGGGAGAAATCGGAAGATATCAAAAAAGGTGGCAAGGCTCCTTCATTTGGATCCTTCTCATCCGCTGGTTCTGGCGCTAGCCTTGGAGTGAGTGGCCCAAGTTTAGAGGAGATCACATTGATTCGGCTAAAAAATGCTGAAAGGAAGAGGCTTGAAGAACAAATCCGGAAAGAGGATGAAGCTGCCGCCCTCGGAAATGCTAATTCTGCGCAGTGATTTCACTTTTGATAAATTGTATTATATATTACCTAGTTTCCCCCCTTTTTTTGCGATGATACCCCAATTTTTATTCACATGTAGACTAGGTAGTAAGGTGATCAGACCTTAAACTAACGGATTTGATGATGTAAATTGCTGGCATTGATCCCCTAAGGGCAAAGCCAGCGTGATGTATAGAGTTGAAAAGGAGCATTGATATGGACATTTTACCAAAGTGAATGTCCTTTCCACCAAACTGCCCACATAACTGGAACGGCCAGACCCAACACAGAAAAGCCGGCAGTCATTTCCACAACTGCCCATACCCATAAGGTGCCGAGGGCCGGAGTCTTCTTCATTGCGGCGTAGTAAGATGCCTCATTCGCCATGGCAATTAGCCTCGAACCCAAGAAGATGGAAATCGTTAAAAAGATAATATTGTGAGGAGTAGGTGGGAATAAAGCCAGTATCAGAGACTTTCTTGTCGTGAGTTGTCCGGATGATTCACTTGCAGTTTTCTTGCCTGACCCGGGATATAATGAGCGCAAGGATATCTTGGGAAATGTAACTATGTGTCCGTGGACGAAATGGATGAGAAGTGTCATAACTGGAAATGCCACAACCAAAGTTTCAAAAAGTATTCTATTAAGTTCGATCTCCTGGGCGAATTGATGCGCGGCAAGAAATGATAGAGTGAAGTGAATGCAGGAAAGCGACAGAGAAAGAAACATTGTATCTGCTATTGGTGGCAGTGACTCTGAAGATTCTGATTCTGCGGTGGAGGGTGTGATATCCGAGGTGCCTGGGAGAGGGGAGTGGATGATTTCGCCGTCTGCATTCATATGAACGTATTGCATTTTGGGAGGTTGTTTCCCATCATTGAACGATGATTGCTTGCCCTGGGATGCAAGTAGTTCGGCCTGTCGTTCTGCAGCAATTTCATATAACGTTTTCTGGCCTGAGGGCGCCTTTTTGTTGTGGTCAACAGGGGCAAGGGGTATTGATGGGCCATCAGAAGGCTTTGTCTTTTGACGTCGGGTAGCCATATTGGATATAGGGTAAATGGAAATGCAAAAACTTCAATACTTTGTAACTGGCGACTTATTGTCTTATATGGATAGGTACTGCCAAAAAGGGCTGCTTTCTATCAAGTTTGGCCTTGGTAACGGGAAAGCGAAGTTTGATGTCAAACACGATTATATAATGGATTGCCATCATCCACGTGACGCTACCACGTGATGAGTATGGGGAAATTAAGGTTCAGATTGACGGGAGCTAGAGCTAATACGGTCAAGACTTTCTGGGCATAATTCATGACTAATATCATCATCATTATCACGTGATTTATTTATGTAATCATTCCAACTCGGCGGTTTCGCCAAAAAGTCCGTGATCGCAGACATAACAAAACATTGTACGCTGAGAAGTAAAAATATCGGATCTCGAGTTAGCCGCCAGGGATTGTGCAGAGTGCAGGAGAAGTACCTGCAAGGAAGCGCATGCTGCAAGGGGTTTCCGGCATCCGAACTAGGCTTTTGAGGTCCGCTGCACCTCTTCAGATCAACTAGCAGCTTATAGTTAGTGCTTCACCCCCCGCTCCCGCGCCCCCTTATTCCTTTTCGCGGGATTAGATAGTTACAACCACCAGGTTAATGACACGTTACATCTTCGCGCTTATCCTTGGTATTGAGTCGCCATTACAGCGCTTCCCCTGCACATGAGGATCGTGTGGGTTGTTTTTCTATCTCAAGCAATCGTCCTGCGTTGAATGTGGTTGTGGAGTGTTACTGCTATGCAGTGCTTGTTGACGCATACTCAATTGAAAGAGAAAGCTACTATACTGCATTGCTATAGCTACGGAGAGGTCTCAATGCAATTTTAGCGCATACAATTGCGTCCGTTACTTGACTACCTATAACGGGAGGCCATTACCTTCATTTATCTACCCACGAACTGTCTGCGTCAATTGAGCCTTCACATTGAGCCTTTGGAACATAACGGGATACGAAATAGCCATGAACTTCACATTTACCCTGTTTTCGGTAGCCATATTTCCTCTGGCTCTGTTTGCTATCTGGACTCTGTCGGCAACGGGGCCGTCATCACCCTTTGGGCGTGGATTTCCAACCTTAACCAACAAACGGATATGCCTCTTGATTGCCCATCCAGATGATGAAGCTATGTTCTTTGCACCGACCCTGTTAGCCCTTACAAAGCCTGAGCTGGGAAACCATGTTAAGATACTTTGTCTAAGTTCAGGTATATATACTCATCAACCCTTGATTTGACTGCGGAATGCCTAATTAATTGAATTGTGTATATAGGTGATGCAGCTGGTCTCGGGCACATTCGCAAGCAAGAACTCCAGAAGAGCGCACTCCGACTTGGCTTGCGCAATGAATCGGATGTTTTTATTGTAGATGATCCAAGCCGGTTCCCAGATAGCATGACTGCTACCTGGTCCGAAGACAATGTTTCTGGCCTTCTCGCTTCTGCATTTGCCCCTAATATTGCCGCTCAAGCATCATCTCAGTCGGCGCCGGTAGCAACTATCGACATACTTCTTACTTTTGATCAGTCAGGTGTTAGCAATCATCCGAACCACCGGTCCCTCTACCACGGGGCACGCGCATTCCTGAAGGCTCTAATGCGTGGAAGTTCTAACCACCCTTGCCCTGTCACTTTATACACCCTCATTTCGACAAACCTGGCAAGAAAATACATAGGTGTCTTTGACGCTCCTATAGCCATGCTAAATGGCGTAATAAGCTATGCATCGGGTGGCTCTGGTGCGAAGGACACACGTTCAACATCAACATCTAAAACCCAGGAGCTAAGAGGAGTCCGTGAACAACCACCAGCAAACAGGTTACTTTTCGTCAATTCTGTAGCCGACTGGCTTTCCGGATGGAAGGCTATGGTGTATGCACATAAGAGTCAGATGGTCTGGTTTAGGTGGGGATGGATTACGGTAGGAAGATACATGGTTGTTAATGATCTGAAGAGAGAGGTGGTATAAAGCCAATGTTGGTTTTATCTATACCCAACATTTTACTTGGAAAGGCAGTCCAAATAACTATTTTGTCAATACTTTCTATCGGATACCACCCCTTGACCACTTCAGAAAAGGGTATTGAATTACATTTCGTATATAGCAAGTTAATCTTATATATAATTATATCAAGAGTCATGAGGACAGTATCTAGCTAATAATGATGCCATTAAGTGGCATAAATTGATAGTGTATTCGCTCCTATAAATGGCATGGATATCGCAAAAGAAGAAATAAAAATTGGGGATAATATACAGGTCCATGAATTGGTATATAATAGTGCTAAGCCGACTTAAAAAAACACTGGAAATGGTGAATGGTGTACATAAACGGGAGAAGACAGTAGCTGATTCAAATGCGGCTGGAACTGTGAATAGACACTTCAACGATGAAGAGTTGCTCGAACTGGCCTGTCGTCTCCCCAAAACTGGGCTGGGTCGAACTCGACCATTCCATTTGTAATATGATAGCGCACAACGTGTGGTAGGAATGTTTTCCATTCCTTCACAGTATCCGGAAGCCCGCGTCGCTCCCATTCATACTTGGTGCCGGTCCAACGCCTTCGAAGAAGCATGAATAAAGCCCAGGTCTGAAGATAATCAAGTTCTCGGCATGTGGCCATATGAACGACCTGGAATCGATGGTATAAATCCCAATAAGACTTTGGTGCGGTGGGGGGAGGTGTAAGAGACAGAGGGTTGACACGGCGTACGCCGCGCGCTGTAGTCTGTGCTGGGCAAGAAATGTTCTCACTAGAAACATTGTTGTCTCCAAGCTCTAGATCCTTCCAGGCCTGAATGAGCTGTTTCGCCAATACTCGCCGCTTGGAGAGGGTCGTTTGGAACATTTTTCGGCCATCACGCATGAAGTCCTCGGTAGGGTCTATCGCTTGGCGACCCCAATTTAACTTTGCAAGAACATCGTACACCTGTAGCGTGGGCTTCATGTTGTATGGTTCTGAAGTCATTGTCTTGAAAATTCCAATCACAGAGTCCTTGGGGATGTGGCCGATCATGTTCTCTGCCACATTTTGTCCATATCTGTTGGTAGAAAGAATATAGGACCACACAAACAGTTCCATCCAGGTACGTTGTGGTATAGGGACGTTGTAATTGACGGAGATGAAGTCAACCAACTGTAGCGCAGTAGGGATATCATTGTTCGTACAGAATATATGGGCCACGGCAAGTAAAAGTTCTTCGGTAGGGTGTAGGGGAGAAGATGGGTGATAAAACGTTACTGGGGGGAGGTCATCGTCGCCTTTTTGCAAACGGTTCGCATCAATATTCCAGACAGTTTTCAGAGTATCCTTGACAGCTGCAATGTCCCATTCACGACCCGATGCTATCATCAGCTGAATGAATGTGGACTCATTAGCATCCAGACCATCCACGACCATGTCTTTAAACAAGCTATGCACTTCATCACGCACGCCATCCTTTCCCGTTTTGTATCCTCTATAATTCGGATTACTGGTTTTAAATCGTCTTTTCCTGTAGATCCAAGGTGTTGATCTCAATGAATGGTTCTCCTTGGGAATGAAGGCCATATTCCAGACTTTAGCCTCCATGTAGTAGTTATAACACAGTACATCTGGTGTGACTCCATCGGCAATCATTTCCTCCCATAGAGTATTTGCCATGGCTTCATCTCCCATAGAACGAGCACAATTCAGCAAATGGGTATACTCTGCAAGCCCTAGCGTATGTCCGGCGCGACGCCGCGCTTCAACAATGGTTCCTAGGTTTTTCGCAAACCTATCAAAGATTTGTGCGAGCGGTTCAACCTTGGCATAATGGGCGGCAGAAGTATGGAAGCTCCGTTGGATTTTCCTCCATGGCTCAACAAAATATGCTGGAGATAACAGCCGGAGAGCCTCTATGAAAGTGGTAGCAGGCAATTGACGCATAACGTAATCGTAATTTCCCGGATCAAGGAATATAGCCATTACTTTGTCCGGTTGTCCTTCTAAGAGAGCGGCATGAATATATTCTTCCCGTCTTCGAATGGCGGCCTGAGCTGAATCCTCTTTCTTGGACCCAGGAGTCTTGACCTCCCAGGCGAGTTTATCATTCTCCAGCGGCAATAGTGTTTGATCAGTGTCAAATGGGCTATCCTGGGGCTCTTTCGACTGCACAGCGGAGTGCACGAACCGGGTGGCTATAAACTTCCATTTGTGTGTGCTGGAGGGGCGTAGTTTTCGAAGAGAAGGGCGAGAGGAGGTATGGATAGCCTGTAGCTGATTCCGCGAGACCTGAGAACGGCGGATGCTGGATCCACGGCCGCCATTGAAGCCGACTATCCGCCAGCTACATGACGGGCATATGTACTGGGAGACGAGGTTCTCGCCTAGTAGAGTTGTGGCACGCATTAATTCACGAGGACGCTCTCTCCATGAAAGTAGCTGGCAAGGCAGAGAACAGTGGGCAATCGGGGAGTCTGTCTCCTAAAAGAGACGACGAGATCAATTGCTGGCGTGAAGCAGACCAACTACCAAAGATATCGACGAGGAGGAGAACGTGAATGCGATGTTGAAGAGCTTTTTGAGTTGCCGTTTTTGGATTTTCGCTGGAGCAGTTGCGCTAGTCCCTTTTCGGCGATCGCTCGTCTTTCTTATCATTTTGTCTGTTGCGGCTTCAAGCAAGAAGAAGCAGAAGAAGACATTCAATTTGTGCTTCGTCTTGAAACTTCGACTGCGCAGTTTACGATTACGATGGCAGCTGTAGACGATGATGGAGCTGCTCCCTCCTTTTCGGAGCCGTTGGATCTCGTTCGGCTGTCGCTTGACGAGGTCGTGTTTGTGAAGTTGCGCGGGGACCGCGAGCTCAAGGGTCGGCTTCACGTACGTTTGATTGACAATTGCGTTGCACTTCAAATTAAAGCAGCGGTCGTACTGATGTCATGATGTTATTTAGGCCTACGACAGTCATTGCAACATCGTTCTCGGTGACGTGGAGGAAACCATCTATATTGTTGAAGAAGATGAAGCTGGAGAAGAGACCATCAAGGTATATAGAGCCTCTAGCGGCTGTAGATTGAAATCAGGAGCGGAAATTAACTGCTTTACAGACGATCAAGAAGCAAGAGGAAATGTTGTTCGTCAGAGGTATGCTATATCATCCCTTAGTGTTCCCATTTCGCTATATGCTAATTGTATGACTATTCAATAGGCGACTCAGTTGTACTGATATCACCACAGTCTCCATCAAGCTGATAGGAGTGGAAATGGTGACAAGCATCAGAAACCGATACCGATGGCCAAAGCCAACGACTCATGACTGTGAAAAAACTGAGTATTATCTGTCATCACAGGGCCCGTATTGGGACACCCTGAAATCAACCAACAAACTCCTTAGTAACTCGTGGCGAGACTATATTTTATATTCTCTTGAG
>NW_003345195.1:855547-1052523 GCF_000150975.2 Nannizzia gypsea CBS 118893
CACTTTCTTTTTTGATGACTCAACCTCCAACTGATGACTCCCAAGGCCGGGCTTGCTGGCGTTTCCTGCAGCAAACAGCTGGCATCTCCTCACAATATAAATACTCAAGCCATACACAGTCGGCTCTCTGGCGAAATCATCCACTCTTGTACTATTGTTACTCCTTATAAATCATGTCTCTATAACCTATACTATCTCCGGTCACACCACTCTTTATCCCATTTACAGAGAGAGAGAATGATTGTACGAATACGACGGACTTGAACCCATCTGCGCTGAGCCGCACATTATGATATCTTATATTAACTCCCTATAACTGCGAGTTAAACACCATGAGTCACAGACAGGCGGAGTTGACGATGGAGGAGAGATACAAACGGGAGCAGGCATGCATAGTCCCCCTTCATGCACCTACAAAAGTTTCCTGGTGGAAAACGCGGTTTACACACTTGAGGCCACCATATCTAACATATATACTCTCTGCCTAGTCTCTGAACGAGTTTGCCGAGTACGTTGAGAAGCAGCAGGAGAGACGGTATTTTCGTAGCCAAAACCGAGATAGTTCCGTGGCTCCAAGCGACAGCGGCTATTCTACTGCGACTATATCCACTGCCCATGACGACCACTCCGAACTCGACATTCTTGACCAGCTTGGCTTGTCAGACCATCCCACCAGTGTCCAGCTTAAAGACTTGCTCCTTGACAACTCTCCGGACGCAGGGAGCACCCTTTCTCGCATAATCAGCCTCGTGAAAGGCCGGTTGGAGGAGGGACAGGGAGAGACGATATTTGACCTTGGTCAGGAAGACAATGGCGACTGGATGGGCTTCGACAAGGAGCAGTGGGGCTATGCCCTCGATCGTCTAAAGCGGGCTGCTTATGCGCTTAGGGCTCATTGTCGGGTCTTGCTGACTTACAATGTCGGTGGGCCTGAGGAGGCTGAGACGAAGAGTGACCGTATTAAGTGTGCCTACGGGAAAGTCTTGATACGGAAGGCTCCCGAGACGGTAGAGAAGGTTATTGAAACCAGGATCGCGGTGGTTGGAAACGTTGATGCCGGTAAAAGTACCCTTCTGGGTGTCTTGGTTAAGGGAAAACTGGATGATGGGCGAGGCAAGGCACGGGTGAACCTATTCCGCCACAAACATGAGATCGAGACCGGGAGGACCAGCTCCGTCGGTATGGAGATTATGGGATTTGATACCCATGGCGAAATCGTGGGTCATGGTCAAGCCCGAAAGCAGACATGGGAGGAGATTGGGAAACAGTCTGCAAAGGTGATTTCATTCAGTGACCTCGCCGGCCATGAGAGATACCTACGGACTACTGTCTTTGGCATGCTCAGTAGTAGCCCAAACTACTGTCTACTAATGGTTGCCGCCAATAATGGACTTATTGGAATGAGCAAGGAGCATCTGGGCATTGCACTATCGCTCAACGTCCCTGTTATGGTCGTTATCACAAAGATTGATATCTGCCCTCCTCAAATCCTGCAGCAAACAATCAAACAGTTGACCGGAATTTTGAAGTCTCCTGGGGCTCATAAGATTCCAATCTTCATCAAATCCCGAGAAGATACCGTCAACACGGCTACGCAGTTCGTCAACCACAGGATATGCCCTATCTTCCAAGTCTCGAATGTGACCGGGGAGTGCATTGATCTGGTACAGATGTTCCTCAATATGCTCCCACATCATGGCCGGTATGACTCCGGCGCACCCCTGGAATTCCTGGTGAATGATACCTTCTCCGTGCCGTTCGTAGGGACGGTGGTGTCTGGAGTTGTGAAAGCTGGAGCTGTGCATACAGGCGATCCGGTGCTTGTTGGGCCAGACTCACTTGGCCAATTCAAGAGCACTGTCATTAAATCCATTGAGCGCAAACGGATCCATGTGCACGCATGTTCAGCCGGACAGTCGGCATCCTTTGCTCTCAAGGGAGTTCGCAGAAAGGACGTGAGAAAAGGAATGGTTGTTCTGCCTAAACTAGACCGTCCTCCAAAGGTTTATCGTGAATTTGTTGCCGAAGGTTTGTGCCTTCACCCCGTGTTGTTTGTGGATGAGTTTTTGACCTCTGCTGACTTTAAAATTTTATCTTAGTATTGATACTGTCACATGCCACCACAATCAAACCGAAGTATCAAGCCATGTTGCATGTTGGAGCTGTGAGCCAGACCTGCGCTATCATCGATATTGACCGGGACTTTATCAGAACCGGAGACCGGGCTCTAGTCGCATTCCGGTTCATCCAACGACCAGAATTCCTTTCAGTAGGGGACCGAATCCTGTTCCGTGAGGGAAGGACCAAAGGTCTAGGCATCGTTAAAGAGGTTTGCTACAATCCCAGTATCCCTCTGAACCCCGAGAAGAGGATGGCACCCTCAACTGATCAGGGAAAGGCTGGCTAACCGGGAGCCTTCCGCGTCTACGATTACGCAATGTCTTACGATTAATTTATGTTCATGTTTTTTATCCTTGCGTGCCATGGGGGACCCATGCATATCGTTATCTGCTAATTATCATTATTCCTTGATTGGACGTTTCTGTTTCTCTCTCTTCCTTTCTATTCGATTCCTGCATATTATTTCCTGCTTTCAGCTACGGTGTCAAGTGGAGGTATGACGGCTGTGCTTGTATAATACTTATGTTGGTCCCCACTGCATATACCTGAATCGCTTTCTGCTGATCACCTTGCCACAACCGCCGTTCTGGATATCCTTCTTCTTGCTTCCTCGTTCAGCCCGTATCCCTTGTCTTCTTCTCCCCAGATTTCGCGGCAGAGATACATATCACGTGATAAATATGCTTTATCTATGATGTCATGACCCCAGGTTCTGCCAAGGTACGTCACATCTGAAGTCATATCGTTTGGCAACAGGGGCGAAGAGCGCTCCAGGAGACGGCCTTGCAAAGGCTTGCAGACAACCATGAGCCGTCTCGCCACAAACTGTGGGACATGTTACTGCTGGCGGGCTGGCCGTTGAGGACGGCGCTTCTATATAAGAGCCTTCCAGCCGTGGAAAAGTTGAGATAATTCATCAATAACATCAAAACATTTCAAATTTGCTTACCCATCTAAGTATCTATACTTCAATTAAATTTGCAATTGTCTATCATGGAGTCTCTTAAGAGCGGACTACAAGCTGCAGAGGACGCCCTGCTTGGACACCACAAGTCAGGGCATGAGCCTGCCTCCGGTGTCCAGGGCAAGGGCACCGCAACCGACCCTTACGATGCTGGCAATGCTACCCGTATGTATCACCTTTTGTCAGTACTTTTAGTACTACATTGTTCGTTTGGACCACTTTCTAACTACTGATGGCTTTTAAGACCAACCAACCGAGACCCACGGCATGACCGGTAAACATGGGACCGGTCAACACGGCCACGGAAA
This sequence comes from Nannizzia gypsea CBS 118893, assembly GCF_000150975.2. Classification (NCBI taxonomy): domain Eukaryota; kingdom Fungi; phylum Ascomycota; class Eurotiomycetes; order Onygenales; family Arthrodermataceae; genus Nannizzia; species Nannizzia gypsea. The sequence continues at coordinate 858,941 of NW_003345195.1, forward strand.
CAAGATCGATGAAGGAATTGGAGGTCTTGACGACACCGCTAGAAGAACTGCCGGAAAGCCCACCACCGGCGGGTATACATCCCAGGAAACCGGACATATCCCTGGAAAGACAACTCAAGGTACCGGAAGAGTAGATGAGGGTATTAGTGGGGTTGGTCGAGACAAGGCCGGATATGGTGAGAAAGCCTTACGCTCAGAGATGCAGCAAGGAGATCAATATTCCTCTACAATGGCTTCTGGTCAAAAGCCCTCAACGGGAGCTAAAATGAGTGGCGGGCTCACCGATGACACGCTCGCTGGTACCGGTGGTGCTACTGCTATCGGTGCTGCTGGCGGTGCAGCTGGAGCGGGAGCTATGGGTCGTGGCCAGGAGCCAGGCATGAGCGGCATGAAGCAACAATCCGGAATGACTGACTCAACCGGACGGACTCCTGGAACAACAACATACGGTTCAGACATGCCATCTGGTACTTCTGGGGGATACGGCCAAACAAAGCATTCACAACTTGGCACCGAACATGGAAGAGAGATGGGTGGTGGAGCTGCCCTTGGTTCTGGAGATGTCACTGGCACAGGTCATGGCAGTCAACACCAGCATCATCTGGGTGGCACGACAGGAAGAGAAACAGTTGGTGGAGGTATCCTTGGCTCTGGAGATGCTACTGGCACAGGCCATGGCAGTCAGTCCCAGCATCATTCGGGTGGCACAACGCTTGGAAGGGAGGCAGTCGGTGGAGCTACCCTTGGATCCGGAGATGTTACTGGCACAGGCCATGGCAGTCAATACCAGCATCATCCGGGTAGCACTACACATGGACAGCATGGTACCACCGGTGGCCTGGTAGGAGGTTCTACCCACGATGGTTCCTCCAAGTATACCCCTGAAATGAAGCAAGGTCAAACAGCTGGAAACATGCCAGGTGGAGGAAGCTCTGGTACTAGTGGATTCGGATCCTCGGATATTAAACAGGGAGCACCGACTACTGGCCATGGTGGTTCCCAAACTGGAATGTCACAAGGAATTTCTACTACCGGACACACCGGCTCAGGCTATGGCTCTTCCCAACATTCAGAGTTGAATCAAGGAATCCCATCGAGCCAAACAACTGGTGGAAACATGGGACGTACTACTGATATGGGCCATGGAGCGTCCGACCCTTCCTCTGCAATGAGGCATGATGCGCCAATCGCCAGCACCAGTAGCCGCACAACCAGCAGCGTACCAGCACATGCGCCAAGTGGCACTGGGCAAAATCCCGTTAAAAGCACAGGGTTCGCTGCAGAGGGTGGGAACTTTGACGCCACGCAGCCAGGGGCAGGAAGAGAGGCAGATCGTAAGTTACAAAGCCCCTTGAAGCTAAACATTAAGGATAGTATGCTAACTCTAAAATGAAGGTCTTCTGGACCAGCGCACCTCCAAGGCTGGCCAAAGTTCTTCCACGACGGGCCATGGAAATACTGGTACTACGACGCACGACCCTCTCACTGGTTCACATGAGACGCATACCTCCCATAAAACTAGCAGCATCACACAAAAGGCCAAGGATGCACTCCATATCGGAAAGCACTCCAAGCCCTAAGTTTGTGCGGAAATGGTGCTTAACTATGTTTTATGAACCATATTACGTTTTAACACTTTAATATCCCATATGTGGAACTTTAGTTATGATGCAATTTAATCATGTTTATCTGTCTTATTGAAATCGTATATCCCAAGTGCATTGCAAATGTATTCTTTGTATTTACCAATTTGGATGAATAGCAGTTGATTGTTTAACTCAATTGAGAAGTAGCCATTGGGATATATTTCAATGATATTTTCCACTTAGTTTGGTAGGACCAAAGTCTTGTCTAGCTGCCTTCTAGACAGATAGCTCAGCTGTAGCTGTGGACATAATATACTCCTTATACTGCTCTAACTTCTTCTCGACGGGCCCCCCTACGCCCGCATATCTCTCGACAATCTCGGGAGATCGGCCAATAAACAGCTTCGTGTCCAGGAGACCATCTATCTCATCCCAGACTGGTTTCTGTTCAATTCATATATTAGTCATCTCGTTCAATGCAGGAGGGGGTGTCGGGAGTACCATACAAAGAATTCAGTCTTCTTGATTCTCTCAATCAGGTCATTCTTTCCGCCTTCCATTTTAACAACATGAGCGGCTTGATGCGAAAGAACACGAATCTCCTCATGGGCTTCTTGTCGGGAAACTCCATGGCTGCACAGCTTCATAATTATGTTCTCGGTAGCCATAAATGGCAACTCCTCTCGCAGCTGAGAGTTGACAATGGCGGGGTATACCACAAGGCCGTTGGTGATATTATCAAGGCTGATTAGAATGGCATCTGCCATAAGGAACATCTCAGGGATATCAATACGCCGAATAGCGCTATCATCCAGAGTCCTCTCAAGCCATTGGCCGGAGAATGTTTCGGAGAAATTGGCCGATACGTTGCTCAGTTTTCCTGCCAATGCTGCAGATTCTCTCCGAGCTGTTTGATAAACAGTCAGCACTCATCCATGAAAACATATCAGGCCCATATAAACATATTCGACCCGTAGAAGTACTCAAAACATACCCGCATTGGGGTTGCGCTTGTAAGCCATGGCAGATGAGCCAATCTGATCCTTCTCGAAAGGCTCTTCCATGACTTTATCGTGGGCGAGGTGACGAAGGTCGGTTGCAATGCGGACAGCGGTTGCTCCGAGAGCTGCAAGGGCGTTGGCAATGCGCAGGTCCACTTTTCTAGTATACGTTTGAGTAGAGATATCATAGCAGCTGGAAAATCCGGCTTTCTTGCAAAGGATCTCGTTCAACTTGTCAATTTTAGAGGCATCGTTTTGGAAAATCTCCATAAACGAAGCCTGAGTTCCAGTGGTCCCCTGAGCTCCTCTGAATTTAAGACCAGCTCTTACATACTCAATGTCCTCGAGATCCATAACGAGATCTTGAAGCCATTGGGCGCCTCGTCGACCAAGGGTAATTGCCTGAGCGGCTTGGTAATGACTGATTCCGTGGATTAGTCAATATTCACAGAGTGTGGTTAAAATTCAGGTGCGTACGTGAAGCCTAGAGCCGGGAGATCTTTGTATTTAAGAGAGAATTGCGCAAGGTTGTGGATAACTTTGGCAAGTTTTGGTAGAATCAGGTCAAGCGCATCGCGGATAAAGATCAAGTCAGCGTTATCTGTGACCTATAGAGAGAGAGACACGTTAGGCTTCCATTCAGTGGAACAGGAATGTTCATATAGCGAGGAAATCCGGTCGTACTAAGGGCACCAGCAGTTAGCAGCGGAACAAACAACAGTAGCCAAATTCAGGAATCCAGGCATACCATAGCACGAAGTAGCACCAAGATGAATAACTCCTGCAGCCGCAGGAGCATCTTTTTCCAACGCATAGACATGAGCCATGACATCGTGTCTGCGGCGGCGTTCTTCAACAGCAGCAACTTTGAATGCCTCGTCGCTCACGGTGACATTGGCCTTGATCGCTTCAATTGCCTCATCACTGATCTGCTTGATCCCCAGCTCCTTCTCAGCTTCTGCTAGCCAAAGCCAAAGTTTGCGCCATGTTGATGCTCGCTCGCGGGCAGAAAATATCGTTTTCATCTCATTGCCTGGTTAGAGAGTAGCTGGTTAGCTAGTGTATGCATGTGTTATAGCGGGGGGATTGCGATGGCGGGGTTGATAACAGCCGATAACGTATAGGGAAAGGACATACTGGCATAGCGAGACGCCAATGGCGTCTGATACTGGTCATTAGCAGACATGATGGGCTGTGAGCTGGGTTACGAAGCTGTAAGGATATATTTGAAATGTTTTGTTTGTTCGTGGACCTGGGAAGTGAAAGAGTGACTTTTTTTGCCATAGGCGGAGAAAAAAAAAAAAAAGCTTGCATCATGAACTATAAAAAGACCTTAACTTTAGCAAGAACAGTTGAAAAGGGAACAACGAGATACAAGATAAGCAACACAATGTTGAGTGAGGTATGTTTTCATTATATTATAGCTATCGTAATAGGCGTTTCTTCCGTACGCTGTTATTATAAGGCGCTCGGCTTTGGAACAGATAAAAAGGATAAGATGCTATGCTGCTGGATGGCCAAAAATCTCCAAGCGTGATAGTATACAAAAAGGACAGCGTAGCCGTCGTTGCTGGGTATCAATGCGATGGCTGTGTGCTATTCAAACAAGAGTTTCAATTCTTCGATGCGTTGCTCTCTCTTATCTTCGTCGCTCCCATCGCCGCCAACTCGTAAACCAAGAGAGCCGGCAATCATCATTTTCCGCTCCTGAATTTTAAGAATTCTCCCTTCAATACTGTTTTTCACCACGAACCTGACCACTTTCACATCCCGTAGCTGGCCCATACGATGTACACGATCAATGGCCTGGGCTTCCACGGCGAAACTCCACCAGGGGTCCATCATGAACACGTGGTTTGCGACTGTCAGATTCAATCCAACACCGCCAGCTCTCAAGCTGATCAAAAGTACACTCGGAGGGAGAGTCTTCTCTTTCTTAGGCTTACTTCGGTATCCCTTGAAAGGGTCCGGGGAGTTTGTAATATCTTCATCATCGTCAATGTCGTCTTCGTCAACTATAGGGGCATTGAACTGCGCAAGGACCGTAGCACGAGCCTTTTGACTCATCGTGCCATCAAAGCGAAGATGTGCAATGCCCGCTGTGGTCAGCTGTGGGGATATTAAGTCCAGAAAGGAGGTGAACTGAGAAAATACCACAGCTTTAGTGCCTTTGGGAAGATGCGAAAGATGGGTAATAAGAGCGTGTATTTTGGCAGAGGTTTTCGCAGAGGGAGAAAGGGGATTGATTCGACGTAGGGATATTCGGCCTCCTGGGGGAGTGGGACAATCCAATGCAGGAGGGTTCTGTGTTGAGGGAGTCTGTTCTGGCGAGTCATGGCGCACGACTTCAAAGATATCGCGAGAGCTTAGCTCCTCGCGGCAGCAGAAACACCGCGGAACCTCTCCTTTGTCAGTCTGGTGTTTAATATAGGACTCCAAACAAGTTTTGCAAGCACTATGCCAACATGAAGTAACTGCTGGATTGATCATTGGCTCCTCGGAACAGATAGGGCATTCACCACTAGATTCTGCCTGAATTTGTTTGAGTGCATGAGTTGTGAAATTGGCGGTAGGATCCCGCTCCTCACCATCCGAAGACTGTATAGAGCTTGAGAATCTGTCAATAAGCTCCTGAAGATCCATGTTGTCTTTCAAAATGTTTATTTCATCAGCAGCAATAGCAGCATCTTCTTCTTCCGCGACGATAGATTGGTTTCTAGTAAGAATAGGATGGCAGCATGTTTGCCGTAAACGGAGAATTTGAGCAAAAATAGTGGTATAAGACTTTAACAATGTCCCTGCGGCTATATTGTCGTTGAAAGTCCGTTTGGCTCTGTTAAAAATAACGTCATAAATATCTCTCTCTTGTTCAGACAGTTCAACCTCTTCTACTGTGATGGTACGAGATGGTAAGGGAACAAGGGCCTCTCCCTCGGGAGTTTTCATTGTTTTCGTGCGCCGAAGAACCAGTGGTTCAAGGACAGTCTGTACAACGCTTAATGCGCGCGCAAAGTCTTTCGACTCGAATGGAACAGTGATAAAAGTCTTCCAGAACGAAAAATTGCACCACGGTTCCACCTTGAGGAAGCGTACGAGACTATAAAGGTCTTCAAGCCGGTTCACAATGGGAGTACCCGTTAGGACCCATCTATGTTTGGCACCGATTCCATAACACGCTTTTGCTGTTTTGGAGGCCCGATTCTTGATATAATGAGCTTCATCAAGAATTACACGGAAATATTCGACGGAGAAGAGGCCGTTATCACTCATGTTCGTGCGGCCTGAAAGAATCTGGCTATGCTCTGAGCGAACAACTCCATAGCTGGTGATGATTACATTAGGAGCTGCCGGGTTTGTGGGAGAGCAAATACTCCTGAGGTTGACTGATTTGTCTGTTCCGTAATAAACTAGAATTTTCATGGTCCCCGGCTTTGACGCCTTCAAAGCTTCACTTTCCCATTGTGACAAAAGGGATGTAGGAGCAACAACAAGTGTGGTATGTGGAGCATGAAAAATTCCTGAAGCGTTTTGTGGCCATGTAATACCTCGACTCGATGATGGCAATGTAGTACCGTTAATATATCCTTGGCTAGGTTTATGAGAATGTATCAAGCTCATCATCTCGATGGTCTTACCTAGCCCCATCTCGTCGGCAAGAATTCCACCCAAACAATTCTGTTCCTGTACTGGAAAGTCAAGGCTTAATTCCCCAGAGTATGGGTTAACGTAGAAGTAATCTTTACCACGTACACGCGGCAGAGAATTATCATCAACATCTTTTATAGGCCAGGAGTATTCTTCCCATAGAGGATGCATCGACCTTTGCTTGGTTGAATTTTCGTCCTTCTCCTTAGAGATAAGCCAGTAAAGTGCCTGTTGTTGATACTTTCGTAGCTCCAAATTAAAACTTTCACTTGGAGTAGCTTCGGGCATGCTGAAATCAAAACACTGAGCCTTGTGATACAACGCATCTAGCTGGTCTTGATCGAGGTGTTCACCATCATCACTTTCGGATGCTTCTTCGGCATCTTTTGATGGATCTCCAGTCGATTTCCCTGGTTTCGTATTCTGTTCAACAATTTCTGCAGCACGCAGAATCCCGCTTTTCTTATGCTTCGCGGTAGTCTCATCCCCAGAGGTTGGTGAGAGGCAGATCTCATCAAAAAGGGTCACTAATGCAACTTGACGTAACCGAAGTGCCTTTTCTTCCGCTGTTTCCTCTTGCTCGAAAAGACGAGGAGTGTTATCCTCCAATCCCGGCGAGAAGCGTTTTTTAAAGGCTGAGTTGAGCACGTAACATCTAAGTTGCAAGTATATAGTATCGTTGATGCGGATTCTCTCCGGTGCAAAGACACATACAGCTGTAAATTTGCATATCTTCTGATCGATCAAAGTTGATACCCATGATGCAGTTTCTTGTGGTAATCTTCCAATCTCGTCACCTTTGGAGTTCGTGAATCTCGTTATAACATCCGTTTTAGAATTTGATATCACTCTTTTAGGCTTCCCTATTTTGAGCTGACCCTGGGGTTTCGTGCGCTGAATTTTGACCTCTTCCCCATACTTAAGTGAGTTTGTACTCGACCTCGTTGCCCATCCACCAACGCCAAAGGCGCCGAGATATCGATACTCAGGATTTTCCGAAGACAAGGAGCTGCATTCATTGTCATCCTCGGCAGCCGTCACATCCATGTCCTTCTGAGGCGAAGAAGCTTTGATTGCAGAGGCTTCTTCAGTATTATTGTCGCTTGATGGCTGGGAGACGTCTGTTATTTTCGCATCATTATCTTCCTCCCAAGAGCTATCCAGGTAGATATTGACGGCTTTCTCCATATCGTCCCCTGCACGGCGGCGGAGTTGAACGATAACATGAGCTGGAACCTTGCGCCCAACGATGGTGGAGAAAAGCTCGGTATCAAAATCAGATTCATTGCCAGTCACTTTATTCACCTCTACCGCCCGTCTGTCTGCAGCATTGTCCTCAACGGGTGTGGGAGCCTCCTTCGATGAGCTTGACAGGCCGAAGGTGGTGAAGGCCGACGCGTCGCCATTGGTGAATTTGGGCGGAAAGCTGGCCTCGTTCTCATCTTGGAAAAATCGTCTTTTTTTGACAGGGCGCTGCTCAATATCCCTGGAATTCATATCCGGTGGTCGTCATGGAAGTCGGACAACAGGACTCCCAAAGCCGACTTTTTATCTACCAGCGACGCGCTTCTTAATCGACCTTAAACGCGATTTCCATTAAAGAATGTCGATGATTATTAAGCAACGCGGCAAAATCTATTTCCGATGGATTAGGTCATAATTATTTATTAGTAAGCGAAGTTTCCCTCTTGGAAGCTGTTTGAATCCATGTTGAATATTGATATCTAGACAACGGAACATACTTAAGGATAATGGCTTCAAAGTTTTCAATGCGTACTGGATGCACATTGAAACAAGCTCGATGCCAAGTTTTTCGAGGTGCATTGAGAAAACCACAGCCTATTCGCTCCCTGTCAATTTCCGCGCCTTGTTTGACGGCATCAAGTGTTTCTGGAAGCTCCAATGCCGAGCTGGAATCGGCACATAACTACTGTGTTGAACTCCTAAGGTATGCAAAAAGTCAATTGGACATTAGTATCCACTACATCCTGCTGTTTGAATGGGGAGTTAACCTCAATTAGAAAATATGATCGACCGTCCTACACCCTCAGCACATTTATTCCTCGACACTCCACCAAGTTTTATATAGCCCTTCATGCTCTAAACGTTTCTCTATCGATGATACCCGAAACCACATCTGCGCATACAATCGGCCTGATGAGGTTGCAATTCTGGAGAGATGCCATCACACGAACCCTTGCAGGAACTCCACCCAAGGAACCCATTGCTATTCTTCTGGCCTCGGCCCTCTCAGACCTTGATACTAGGACCCAGGGGAGAGCGAAGATAAGCAAAGGATGGCTTATGCGGCTGATTAATGCGCGGGAACAGCACCTGGCGCACACGTCATATCCTACTTTGGCCTCCTTAGAATCTTATGCTGAAAGCACATATTCTACACTTCTATACCTAAATCTCAGCGCGTTACCCCTTAATTCATTAACGGCAGATCACCTAGCATCCCACATTGGTAAAGCAGTAGGAATTACTGCTCTCCTCCGCGGCGTTCCGCTTGTTGCATTTCCCCCGCCACCCAGTCATCTTTCCAGCCAGACTCGGATGAGCAACGAAGGGCCTGTGGCAGGTGACAGCAGACAAGGCTCCATCATGCTACCGCTTGATATTATGGCACAAACAGGAGTAAAGGAGGAGGATGTTTTCAGACTTGGCGCAGACGCTCCGGGGCTACGAGACGCCGTCTTCACAGTGGCAACCCGTGCTAGTGACCATCTAATCACCGCCAGGCAAATGCTGAAAAATTTACGAGCTGGCCAGGATGTTGGACACGCCTTTGAACATGAGGGCGAAGAGGGCCACGAATACCAAGACGATCAACATACAAAGTCAACAAGCCTGATCACCCAGCTGCAAGAAATCGAGCGAGGGTTTGGCGTTTTTCTACCAGCTGTTTCCACGAACCTGTGGCTGAATAAGTTACAAAAGCTGGACTTTGACATATTTAAACCGGAGCTTCTTTCTACGGATTGGAGACTACCGTGGAAGGCTTACTGGGCGTATCGACAGCGAGAGATCTGAAGAAATATTCGCGCTATGATCCTATAACAACAATTACACATGTATTATACAGAATGATTATACCCCTGATTCTAGCCTTGTACCCACCTCGGATTTTGTATAGATAGGTAAACGTAACAGCTATAATCAACTTTCTTGTACCCGCTGCCGTTTAGGTATCCGCCGTCGCCTTGAACTCCAGATTAATCGTTTGTTTGCAAGTTTCATTAAGTAACGCTGTATCACCTCACGCCTAAGAAATCATGTCAGTACGGACAGAGGAGTTGTGGTTTATACTAGTACCGGAAGCACTTACATTAAGATGACCATAACTACAAAAACAAACGGGATAGCAATGGCCCAGAAAAATCTATGTTGGCGTTAGTACGAAAACGTTGTTAATATCAGAGGGAAGTTTAGGGGAATATGCTTACGCATCACTATATTCCTGGATGCTTGAGAAAGACTTGAAATTCATTCCAAAATACCCCTGCCCAGCGTTAATTCGCTCGTCTTTCTAAGCTGCGATTGATGTTTCAACTCACCGAAAGGAAGGTAAGGGGTAGAAACATGCAGGTTACTAGCGAGAGCTGCGTTATACTTTCGTTTTGATAAGCTCCTGGAATGAGGAATATTAGCGTCTGTGAATAACATTGAGAATTTTCTGGCTCGTTTCTAGACTTACCAATAGTGTTAAATATCAGGTCAATCATATTATCTGCCGAGCGCCGCATCTGATCGTAGCCGTCATTGATAGTGATACAATGATCTAAGACATCGCCCAGATAAGTTTGACACATAGGACTTATATTAACGGTTGAAGGCATTGTAATTCCTTCGGTTTCCTGACTTGAGGCAACCCGGGAGCCAGGACCAGAACCAAAACCAGAACTGTTGGTATGCGAACATGCAGTCAATCCTGTTTTAAACCCTAGATGAGGCCGGCCGTTCGGATCAGGCTTATGGTCTCTTAGGGAATTGATAACTCCAATAATTGGCTGGATGGCATTTCGCAGAACAGAAATTTCGGACGTGAGTATGTACAGACTACTCGACTGCTTGATATTCGGATCGGTAAGAACTTGAACTTCAAGATCTCCCATCGCGTCTTGGTAGGCCATTGTTACCGGAATTGCAAGATCGGTGATAGCATCAATAATAGCTTGTAATATCATGCTTGCATCACAGCTTTGTCGCAAGATAGTCCCTGGAGACCTGAGTCGTTGGATAATGGGAGTTTCGATATCGTCGGCACTCGCCTCGAAGAAGGATGTCACGGAGTTATCTGAATGGAGGAAAAGAGAGACTTGCTCAATACCAACACCGAGTCCTTTGGGTCCCAGAACTGCATGACGCTCCATGAAATCTATACGGTCCTCGTTAGGTCCTCCTCTAAAGCGCTGTAAAGAACGAATGGCTCGAGGTGGGCTAGCCGGCGCCTCCTGCTGCGGATCCGTGGGCGACCTCTTTGTACCATTGAGCCTCGGGCGTCTCTGCTGATACTTGGGAACAAACATATCCATCAATGCCGTCATTATCACACCGCGTTTCTTCTTTTTGGAATGATGACTGGGTGGTTTTGAATCATCTGTTTCATGTACCGTCTCTTCATCGTCAGATTCGCTCTCCACCTCAGAGTCTTCATCGGGATTTCTATGCTTAACCAACTTTTGCATTGCAAGGACGATAAAAGTATGGTCAGAAAACCAGTCCACCTTCGTCCGATTGACAGAATGCATAAGATCCTCTACTGCCAACCTGTGAAGGTGCTTGTGATTCGCCAACAGCCTAACGACATCCCAACTCAACCCATTGACATTGATCCAGCGGCACTGTACCCATGGCTCCCTCTCCCTCTCCAAAAAAGGCACCAGTGTCGCGTTATCCAAGTGATACATACGCATAAGATCGTGAGAGAAATCCACCACGGTGATATCACATTGTTGGTATAATTGCGCCTGTAACAAGGTTCCCTCATCTGCAAATGAGGTGGGAAGGCTTGGATCAGTAGGATCAATTCCAGGCTCTTCACCGGGATGCCAATTCGGAGAGTGCACCTCAGGATAGTATGGACGAGCAGTGGTAGAGCGCCGGCTGCGTCTTCTGAGGCTGCTTTGAGCCTCGAGCCCGATAGGATTTCTAGTAGTGGTAGGCGACGCAGACGGAAACGCCTCTAATCTAAAGGCTTCACCACCTGCCTGAGCCTCAACATCGGTTGCACAAGGACTGATATCGCTCCCGTTTAGAGAATCTGATCTCCCGAGAGCCATCCTGACGCGGTCACACGTAGTATATCGTGAAGATTCAGAATCATGACAAAAAGGTCAAACCCACGGCCAACTTCAGGTTCGTCCAGGTAGTTGAAAGCCTTTGTGAATGCAGATTTACCATGCCAGGCATGATATATGATGAGGCCTCAGACGTAACCGACGTCATGTGTAGATGGACTACCAGTTATGGAGCACACGCTAACTAGTTGACGTGGTTGACAGACGTTGAAACTGAAATGGGGGAAACTTTCGGCAGCTGCGGAGGCTTGGCGCGCTACCCCTGCCCCTATGATGAAATTAATATATCAAGACTAAACAAGATACGTTACAATCATATCTGCATGTATATGAATGGAATTTATTATCATTAACGGTGTATATTCCCCTCCCTATAGTGTACACCCAAGCGACCCAGACACCGCACACCAGAACATTTACCATATTGGACAGCTGAGACAAACATATGTACAATGAATCGAAGTTTGAGGTAAGAGAAGGGAGTGTACAAGTTAGTTGATAGCATGTGGAAATAAAAGTCCGCGCGAATAAAAAAAAAAAAAAAAGAGTAAAAGCAGCTAGAGGGGCATTCCATCATGGAATGCTATGAAACTAACACATTAAATCGGTATCAAAGGTAAGAGGGCAGAGATTATAAACATATGTGCCTAACTAGACAGATGCAGGGGATCGAGGCTTCCAACCAAACCGGTGTATCGTAAAAGACGACGATTTATTGGAGATATTTGATGACTTTGGAAGGAGATTTGGTTGGACATCCATTAAAACAGCCTTTTGGGGTTCTGCGTGAGGGGGTATCTGCGATGTTGATCCACGTTTAGGTTGCGACTTTGTTGTGCTCCTAGGTGACGAGGAGTAACTATTCTTCATAGTCTCCTTTATTAATTCTCGTAGCTCCTTATCGTCACTGGTAATCTGGGCTTTGATAAAATCCATGCTACTTGAATTTTGTAAAGATGCCATGACGGGTTCTCGCGGGGTGTAGCTGTATTTCTCTGGAACCGGCGGCGATGATGGAGTGACTGATGGGTCAAGCTTTGCCTCGTCGCCCTTGGAAAGAAGTTCACTAATATCGAGGGATTCCCCATGTGGAATTTTGTTAGGATGAGATGGAGTCACACAGTCCATGTTCACTTCTTTTCGCAAGACATGATCAATATCTACTGCCGAAAAGAATGCACACGATTGCGGTAGATCGTCAATACCCATTTGCTGCGAAAACATAGCCCGAGTCCAAAGGTTTGCAACTTGTAGTGCCATTGCAGCCTTGTACTTGTCTGTTTCCCTAACCACATACCTAATTTCATCATGGACGGTAATTGCAAGTCGTGCATCAAGATTAAAGCGCCTAATGAGATAATCCATGGATATGATAAGTAAATGGAGGTAGTCGACACCAGATGATTGAATGGCCCAATTAATCCTGGACGTCATAAAACCACCTTTATTGATAAAGCGTCGCATTAATGCCTCAGTGATACCAGCTCCCAGAACAGGGGTTCGCGGCCTCTCCTGCTCTGCGAACTCTTCCAGCTTGTTGAAAACGAACGACTCAGTTCCACCTCGTAAGAACGGATCCTCACTTAATAACCTGCGAGTTGTCCGAGTTCCCTTTGTCTCCTTATATAGTTTGGCGGCCACGGCTTTGGTCTCTGCTTCAGACATGCTCGGATTGAATTGTCGTAGAAGTGTGGCAGCGAATTTCAAGCCAGCTCCATAAATTCTGCCGTAATTGAAAACTTTTGCATTATTTCGTGAAATTCCAAGAATCTTTGCTGTTTTCGAGTGTAAGTCGGTACCAGCCGCTTTCGTACCCTCGAGTGTCATGAAGCCAATAGCATTCCCGCCGTGTAGTTGAAACTGCGCATCGCCAACTAGGCTTGCAATCCAAAGTTCTTCGGAGTCAACATCCGCTCCAACAAAGACATATCCGGGTGGTGCTCGAACCATAGCTTTCAGTTCAGAACCGACACGATTTGGTTTGGCATTGCTTGCAGTGAGCCAGGTATTTTCAACTGCCCTGCGTGTGATTGTTCCCATAGGAATAACTTGTGGAAGGATGAAGCCCACTTTTGAGTCCGGCGAAACCTCCTTGCCTGGGGAACCCGAGTTTTCCAAATCCTTTTTATAAACGACCATTTGCGATGTGATTCTATCCCTAGCGCTTATCCAATAGGAGCAAGATGCGTTCATTTCCAATGCCTCCTTCGCCAATGGAAACTGGGATGTGAGTTTCCCACTTTCGAAATATTGCAGATATCCCTTTGAGAGAGGGCTAGCACAGCGAGCGTCTGGCCCATCTTTATGCGGAAGCTTGAAATATACATGACTCTTATTCTCGCGCAGAGCAGCGTTTGTCTCACCCCGACATGTCGCATGGGGTAAACGCCTGTTCTCATATCGCTCTAGCTCCTTTTTGGGAACTTCAAAAGTCCAGCCATGCTTATCCGACCAAACAAGGGGAAAGCCGTCCCACGAAAGGTTCAAGAGGATTGGGGATATACGAGTCCGTACTGTAATGTTGATATCTGCTTTACTTGTTGGAAAAAGATCCTTGTACCATTTTGGCATCCCTGGTAGTTTTTGTCGGGCCGCCGGCCGAGGGGGGTCACCTTTCTTCTTGCCTTTGACCATCCGAATCTCTTGACCTGACCAGTCCAGCTGCCGAAGCCAAGGATCATTTTGATATATTTCTGGTTTATCTTTTACCTTGAGAGCATTTTCGCAAAGTTCCACCAACCTCTTTTGCACATTGTTCAAGGCGCGATGGTATGTTTCTTCGGCACTTTTCAAGTACTCTCCCCATGTTTCATTGACCGGCAAAATAACAGTGGAAAGATGCCTCAATGCCGCAAAACTGACGGGGTGTGGACAGGTCTCCAAGAAATTAGGGAATACCTTTTTGTAAACCCGGTGAGTGATAGCAACGTCGGCGGCACAGTAATCTAGGAGCTCGTCTAGTTGCCCATTGATTCCCTCTCGGTCGAGTTCGCCGAAATAGTTCCGTTGAGCTTTGTCTATTGTGATGTTACAGTGGAATTTGGCAACATCGCGGAGAGAGTTAACGGAGCTTCGGCCTACCCATAGCTCTTCCTCTTCCTCACTGAGCATTTTATTCTCAACCATGGACGCAAGCTCAGCTGACTCATTTCCACGCATTAGCTTGTCCCGAAGATCTCTATTTTTCTTATGTTTCATCCAAGTTGGCCGTTGCTGTGAACACATTCCATTTACCGCCACATGCAGAGACATAGTATCGATGAAGAAGTTGCGTGACTGCTTAATATTGTATTCTTCCAGTATTCTAGCTCGATCATACCCAATATTATGTCCGACAATGACTCGAGGTGTTGATGTGTCACCCAGCGGTATTAGTTGATGGGTATTATCAGTCTCTTTCAGGAGCCACGGCGAGATCCATGCATACCAAGCCGTTGGGCCAGCGGCGCAAGCCATTACAGCAAATGGATGCTCTTTCCACATAACTTCAGTGTCAAAAGTTAACTTTGTCTCATCGGGGGCATCGATCTTTTCCGCCGTTCCGTCCGCACTGTATTTCGTCCAACCGCTCTGCCTAATCCATTTTCGTGGTTGCTGGGGTAAGTGAGCCAATGCATAATGTTTAGCCTCGCTTAAAAAGGGCTCAGAAGCATCCATTCCCAGCTTATGGAAGTGTTCATCTAGCGATCGCCCTTTCAGAGCTGGAAGATTGAATCCGATCGGATCAGAGCCATCTTGTGCTTTCCCCAGCAAATCATGTCGAGATAGATGATCCCGGGCTAGGTCGACAAGTTTAGGGTCTGGAGGCGTAGGGTTATTACTGAATATTTGAGGGTGAATGACACTGCTCAATTGCTGGACTCCAATCTCGTTAAACCTGCCAGTGGATGGCACTGGTAAAGCGTTTTGTTAGTCTAACTGGTGCCGCAAGCTGTATAAAAGATAAGGGGTTAATATACATGCAAGCGTGCTCTGTTTCGGTACGAACTCTGCGCCATCTTGGGCAGCTTGGGACGCCTGTTTCGAATGATTCCTGAGAGGTGCTTTCCAAGTAGGTATCGTATGGCAGATTAATCGTGCCCTCAATGGGCTTAAAATGGTGGTTTTACGCAAACCGCGGCTGAACACCTGCATAGTTGCGCGACCAATAAGTCATTCTGGTGATGCTGCGGCACTAGACTCCAAAAGTCTCCCTCTAAATCCGACTCCTGTGTAATGTGCCCTATTTTCCACCAACTCCTCCCGTTGTCGCTTTCATCTTCTTCCTTGCCGTCTTTTTGGTCTCTTTCGTCTCTGATAGATCAGATTACATAATGAGACAGAAGGTTAAAAAAACAATCACGTGAAGATAGAAGGTCATATGATCTTATCTATAATGCTTATTAATTCTTATCAGCGATAGTGAAGCCAACCAGATAGAAAAGAGTAGCTTCAAAGAGACGCAAGAAACCAACCAACATTTTGACCTCCTGCCCATCTTCATGCTCTTATCATTCTTGATTACGAGTTATCCACCCTTAATCTGATAATGTGCATGATGCCACCGGCTCATATACTCTAAGAACGATCACATTCGCTTGACAAAGGAGACCGTTCAGTCCTGAGGTGCTTTATCTGAGCGTATAGATATATCTTTATATGCGCAGCTAGATCTCATACAACTATCACATTGCATATCCTCGTTACTCCAGGAATATTGGTACTGCGCAACTTGCCAGCTCTACAATACCCAACATCTGACATTGCATCCATATATTCGCGCCGGAAAGTCCTCGGCTTTACTTCAGTCGACACTGTCCTTTTACTTCATAATGGAGAACGATGCCTTCGTGGATCTGACTGAGCCTTCACCGGTTGCAACATCACACGGTATAAGGGGTCCCGTATCACCAACATTACAACTGTCGCGGTCTCGCCCCAGTTCATCACCTGACTTTGACGGTGCCAGAGACGAGGCCAAACGCCGGAGATTAAACAATAGAAACAATCGCGACAGTGACCTAATAGCTGGGTCGTCTTCCCATAGGCATCAAACAGTGGAGAGTACGGCTCTGGGTGACGTCGAGGCTGTGGATTTAACTAGTGTTGATGACTCCTCTTCCCTAGCACAAGTCCTTGCCAAGCAAAGAGAGGATGCAATCCTAGCTCAGAAAAATGCTACAAACGACAAGGAAGCAAAGTCTACGCTGACAGCTTACAAATGTCCTGTTTGCATGGATGTACCTGAGAATGCCACAAGTACTATATGTGGTAGGTGTTCTGACATTTATACCACTATTGAAATGATGTGTTCTAAGCATATGTTTCACCATAGGTCACCTATTCTGCCATAAATGTATTATTGACAGCCTCAAATACAACGAGACTCGTCGTACACTTGAAGGTGCTGGAAAGGGGGCCAGAGGAAGTTGCCCAGTTTGTCGCAAAACTATATCTGTGGCAGACAGTCCTGGTCCCAGGCGAAACCTTGTGCCTTTACAATTTAAATTGATAACTCGAAAAAAGGGGTAAAGGCTTTCCAGACAAACACATGTGTTATGGGGATTTTTGATAAACAAATCTCCTCTATTCTTCGGTTGCGTGCGGCGTTACGGGTTATGAATTATAATCGCATACCTGGAGTTCTTCAGGCTTTTGGCCTCCCTTAGGATATCTTTTCATTTTCTTTGTACTATCTCAAGCAAAGGTTCATGGAGAATTCACAAAAGTGGTTAGTTCCTTCATTTATAAAGGTGTAAATGCTACATTAAATCAAAAGTCTCACTATTAATCTATATTCTAGTCATTTCTACCTTATTGTGGCTATCACTGCACTTGTTATCTAATTGGTTAATTACTTTCTTCCTATCGCCTCCATAGTATTCCTCCTACTTCTTTCACCACTTAGCCCAACCCGTACCATTGCGTCCCCTTTCTTGCCCAATACAATCTCCAAGGCCTGCACAAGCCCAACAGGGTCATATTTCATTCCTACTACAGACCCCTCATCGTTCACCACCTTGCGTCCATACAACCGTAAGCACTCAATACCCATCTCACTAAGGCGTTCTCGATCCACATGTGGTGTGCCGGGTCCGTCAAGATGCAGAATGTGCGTCACATAAGATGTATAAGGCTCGTTAGGAACAGAAATTTGAGGTGCGTTGGACTTGGAGGTGCAACAACTTTTCAGCACTGAGCTCTGGCGTTTATGTAGAGAGCTTTCTTCTGCTGCGCGTACAATAGCTTCAACAAATTCAGAAGCTGATAATGACCGAGATGATGGGCCAGTTTCGCGGTCCAAGGACCCATTGAGAATCAGGATCTTATATCGTGCAGGACCTGATGCTATCGATCGACCTACTCCTCTGAGAACTATCGAAGGTATGAGAGATGTATATAGGGATCCGATGCTATAAATTATCGCCTGAGATGAGCGCAGCGCCTCTAGAACGCGAGGATTCGCCGGTGGTCTGATTTCTTGGCCGTAAGGATTGATATACCAAACACGGGATATTCGGCTGGGGAGCTCATCAACAGTCGACTTGCTAAACTGAATATTCTTGTTCCTTAGTGTTGGAAGGGACCCCGGTAAATGGCTTTCTTCATATAGCGGGTCGTCTGGTTCGAGATGGGGGTCATCTCCATCGGCTAACATCAAGCTTGGACGTCTGGAAGAGGGTGTTGATTGGACAGAGGAAGCTTCACTCGGATGAGAGATACTATTTTGGCCAACTATCACAGTTCCATCCTCCAGCGAGGCAGATATGTGATGAGAGAAGTTGGAGTTAATGGCAGGAATAACTCGGACACTGTCGATAGGAACAGAACATATACTGGCAAGAAGGTAAATGGCACTCTCAAAGCTCCCACTAAACACTCTAGCTGCGGTCAAGAACAGGTTACCGACACTGGCTGACGTGAAGTCGAATGTCGACGCAGGTGGTCTCGCCCGCTTTAAGATCTCAAGGTTAAGCAAGTTTAGAAATGACCGAATTAATTCTTTCTTTGCAGGAGTGATAGCTTGCCACAGTGACGAATTTCCCTCAACAATTGAATACCACTCGTCATGAGCATTGCTAGCATTCGAAGACAGCCGATGATTGAAAAGCGCTTTGATACCGGCCCGCTCCGGATCAGTCGGGGAATCCGGAATCAAACGTACCAACCGGCCTGTGAGATGGTTAGTAGCTGATATACAGTTAAATCCATAAGGTAGTTATGGATTAGGTACACTTACTTCTAACATCGCCAATACCTGGGCCACCAAAGAATCTTATAAGCTCGGACGAGGAGCCGCCGTTATCACTAATTGGAATGATATAGCTTAACGGACAATTTTTGGATTCTCTGAGGGCGCTGAAAACATCAACTAGATTATTTGCAGCGCTGCCGCCAGAGAACACCGTAATGCCGCGGTTGGGGCTAGCAGAGGCAGCCATTTGGCGGATTCCTTATCAACTCAAGGTATAATGTTCAGCGATGCTGGGTGAATGAGCGCAATGGGGTATCATATAGTGAGTCGGAGGTTCGCGGTTCAGGATACAGTGTCCTTATCTAACTGGCTAGCTTAGCTATTTAATGATTTCCAAGACAGAATTCGTAACCAAAAACAAATCTCTAATTCTCAAGCACGTGACACTGTTCAATTTTGACCTTGAAGTGGCTGTCTATTTGATCAACATCGTCGTCTTTCACAATGTTCGCCCATACTTCTCATGACTATCACATTAATAATTTTCTTGAAATTTTGGATATACAGGGTACTTTGATGTTATTTTGTGTCGCCATATCTCCGCAAAATAGTATGACAGAGACAAAGTTACCAAAGTTGAGCAAATTAGTTTGTGAGACCGATGCTTCAAACGAAATTGGTAGACTGCTGGCCCAGTACACATTCCGTTAAAAAGGCCACATTCTAACTCTAATTCGCAATGGCTTGTCATGTATAAATATATATGAGGTATCTCCAGAAACACACTCCATAGTAAAATGCAAACATTAGACGTACGCAGCCCAGCCTATAGAGTCAAATTAGTTCCATAACTTTGCAGGAATGCATTGTTAAATGATGTATCCACTCACCACAGTACAGGACAGCAAGATTCTTTTCATCTGTAGCTTGCTGAATCAATTCGTTGACGGTGGCTGCCACACTCAGTGATTTGCCAAGCTTCTTCCGAACAACTGTCAAAGCCCTGTCAGCCTCATTTGGCTCATTGAGATTTGACTTTTTGCCACCTTCATTGGGGGTGACTGCGCCATTCTCAGCTTCCTGGGCATCTTGCATTTTTTTCATGCGCAGTGGAGATAATGTCCAACTATACAACGGGTCGTAACGCAGAACATCTAGGATAGTCATTATACTGTATGACTCTTCGCGGAGGGCTTCAAGTGTAAATTCACAACTTCGCCGGAATACTCCTTCAGTTTTCGTATATCCCATACCATCCACAAGATCCCTAGTCAGGCGAAAGGGTACACTCTCCGGGATAGGTAAAACACGGCCTTGCTCAAAGGCAACACCCAAGTCAATATGTACCGCCTCTCCTGTTTCCGTGTCTAGCAAGATATTATGGCCGTGTCGGTCTCCCAGGCCTAGCACATGGCCAAGCATGGAGATAGCAGCAGTGCTCCTAGTATATGCCAACCGTTTACTAAACCAATCATCTGGATTTGGGAATTTCTCCATGAAGAAATATTTCATGACAGGATGGAAATGGTCCGTAACATGGCGATAGGCTTTGATTCGTTGATCGCGAGACTTGCTTTGTGCATCGTTAATAAATTTGCGGCACTGGTTGGGCTTAAAGTCCCGAGGAAAGTATCTTTGGTGTGCGGGTAGCAGGTAGTCATTCAATGGCATCGTGTTTTGGACAAACTCAATAATCCCCGAATTTGATGCCAGCGGCAGTACTTTATAAGTTCTGATACCCAATTTTCGTTGCCGAGTCTCCCTATGGTCCTGGAGAAGGTCACTAACTTGTTCAAAGGTCTGTTCCATTATTGCATCTTGTCGTAAGTCATCATTTCCAGATTTAAACTGTAATTCGTAAGAGGTATATGTTAGCAAAAACTTTTTGCCAAAATCAAGTAAGTAAAGGACTTTGAAGACTTACTAGTTGCTTATACCGTACCCCATCAGATGCCATAGCAGTAACAATTTTTGGGGCACTAATGCCAGAGGCAATGGTAAAGGTCGGTTGAAAATTGACAAGATGCGGAACCTTGCTATAGTCACAATCAGCGCGAAGTGGAATAGTCATAGTAGGCGGTGGGATTTTAGTATTTGAGATGGCGCTTTGCATCCGAGTGCCATAGATAGTTTTCTTTAACACCAACTTAGATCCACTCTTCACTTTGCCGTCCAGTGGTTCTGCTGCAAAGTTCAAGTAGTGGTAGCTTGTATTGTGAATAGCGAGCCATTCCCCAGACCTTTTGGATTTTTTCAATATATCCACAATCTTTCCTGCCGCATTATAGCGCGAAACAGCCTTTGGGTCGTTGTCTTTCTTAGACCTGCTGTTAACAAATAAGTGATACATGCCGTGGTAGGGATGATCAACACAGATTCGGAGTACCAAAGAAGATAGCAATGGCTGAAACGTATCCGCAACATCGAGCAACCTGGAAGATAACTGATTCATCAACGATGCAAACTTCCGGGTAGGAACTTCGCATAAATATTTTGATACAGCATTATTGGCTTGCTCGTTGTCCGAATTGTCAAGCCACAACGCACAGAATCGAAGTACGTCATTTGTAAAGGTGTCGCAAGCTGTTAAAGATAAGAGGTAATTTTCAAGGCATTGGCATAGAAATGACTCTCTGCTCTTCTTCAGTCGTTGGTATTCGCGGTCATCCAGATCGAACCATTGCTTTGCTTTCGTGCGATGGGAACGAAGCTGGTCTTTTGTCTTTCCATCAGATGTTTTCATCATATCTTCTAGATCAGTCACTTCTTTTAGCTTTCTAGATCGCAGACGCTCAAGTCTGACAAAGTCTTCCAGCGTATCTGGATTCTGTAGTTGCTGGTCACAAAAGGTTGCAAATTGATGAAATACAAGACCAGCTTCTTTACCAGTATTTTCTCCCTTTAGCTCTTTGATCGATGGAACAAGGTAACTCTGGATAATCGCATCCGGCTGTTCTAATCTAGCCTCTGCAATGTGATGTCCCTGTCTCGTATATTAGAGCGCTGAAACCGATATAAATTAGAGAAACTTACCAAACTGGCCAAAACCTCTGCTACACTCACGGGAATTGTTTGGTCATGCACGCCCTTTTGACTACTCAGACTTTGCAGGATCTTGATTGAAGTTTTCATTTCCCCTTGATCCCAGAGGACGTTTGCCAGGTCAAAGGCAGTCGCTGCATCAATTTTCACTCCTAATTCGGCGCAGGGCTGAACTAGTTTTGATAACGACATTGCAGATTGGAGGGATGCCTGTGGAATATCGTGTTCTCTACTAATCCTTAAGGACTCTCTGATACACTTTGCCTCTAAGATTTGAGCGTCTCTGGAGCTTAAGTTTGTCATCTTCTTCAAATGTGGCTGGCGGCTAATTGATGAGAATATGGCTTCCCTGCTGATCAATATTTGGCTTATATCTTGGAAACTACAATGACATTAGTCACAGCTCATTTTAATCATGAAGAAGCCAAGTGGAGACGAAGCACATACCTTTCTGATTTCAGCCACTCTCCACGAGTTGTCAGTCTATCCCAAGCTTCATGTAGGTGCGATGAATCATCCGACACAATTATTTCATCAATTTCAGTAAGTATTCCCAAAACTGTCATGGAAGATTTCAAAGAGGAGAGCGACTGGTTTCCCTGATTAAGACGGTCAATAATCTCGAGGAAACAGTCATCCAGAGACTTGATTATCTGAACCCTATCCTCTAAACTATTCAAAGCCTGTAAAGATTTGAATAGTGTTCCAGCTGGGGACGTTGTTGTAGGAACTGGTATGTCCCACTGTTGAAGGTATATATTTGTTGAAAGCATGTAATCAAACGCTTCGTTGCCAGCACGGGCCGGAGTACATGAGCGAAACATGGAGTTAGAGAGCCCTTGTAGGTTTGTGAAATTAAGGGCTTTAATCATTTCAAAAGCTCCACCTTCATCTACATCTTGTCCTAGCCGGAGATCCGTGTCGAAATTCGCGCTCTGGAAGAACAAGTTTTTGAGTCCAGAGCTTTCATGCTCCAGCTTTTTCAGTACAGCGTCAAGAGATTGGTCTTGTTGTATACCATAGAATGAATCTGGGTCATCAATATTTTTGAATATGCAATGGAGAAGTTCTGTAGGTTCTGACGTTGCCACCGTAGAGGATCGTCTTGATGCTCCAACAGCTTGAGAGTGACAAATTTCAAAAAATAGCAGCGATGTTTTATACATCTGACAGCGGGATGCGGCTGTAGCGGCTAACATGAAGTCTATATCAAGCCACCCATTTCTTTCACTCATAGTGTTTTCTCGCGGTAAAGGCTGGCGTCGAAGGTAGAGGATGCAGGTTACTATCAAACAAATGTGGGGTATAATTGAGTCACTGTTGTTTTGAAATGCCTCTTTAAATAATTCAGAAACTTCATTCCTCGTTTTCTGGTTGCCGTCTATTTCAGAGAGCAACACATCATGGAGGATGTATGGGAGAAGCTGGACGGCAAAGGAAGGGACTTCAAGGATAATCTTCGGCAAAGTCCCAATGACTGCATCGTGAGCCACTTTGTTGCATAGAAACAGTGCTAAGTGTTGAGCAAACCTAGAAGCCGTATTTATCACGTCCCATTGCGGTAAATATAGAAAGGGGGCCATCCTAGATGTTGAGAAGACAAGCATAGGGCATTTATATGGTTCCCATGTTAGAGCTTTCAGCAAGGTCGAGGGTATAATTTGCATACATTCGTCCGCTAAAGGATCTTTGGCAAGGTTGTTAGCAATCACTTGTAGAGTCCTCTCCGCCAGCCCAGCAGGCTCACTGTTGTTAGGCAATGTGTTACATAGTATTCGTAATATAGCAATTTTTGAACCAGCAAGAAAGCCATCCCGAGAGTAGTCCAAGAATTCAGATTTTTGTTCCTTTCGAAATGATGGATTCACTACTCCCGTTGCCGCATACGCACGGCCAAGCACTCGAGCTAACCACAGACGAAACCCTTTGCCCAGGGTTCGATTTTCGACGGAAGACCACAAAGTCATTGCATGGGAAGCAGCATCATCATCCTCACCCAAAACATCATCACGGAAAGAAGCCGGTCTTTGAAAGTTACCACACAGTTGTGATAAGACTAGGTTACTCGTGTGGGTCGTTAACAAGTTCCGCCCTGAGATTTTATCGCCTAGCAGCTCTAAGATAAGTTCACTTTCGTATGTTCCCTTGATACCATTCCCGACAAGCTGGATGTTCTGGGACGCATGGATTATTCTGCGTAACGACTCTGTAGAAGGTCCATCAAGAGTGCTATATTCCGTTGATGGACTATATGTCTTGAGAAAGTCTGAGAACCAAAGATGGAATTCATGAGCTTTGGACAATGTAGCTTTAAAATGAGCTCGTTGGGTAGTGCTTGCTTGAGGTGCAGACAAGAATTCTCGAAGAGAGGCTAATATTGAAACGGCTAAACCAGCAGTAAATGAAGGATTGTCAGTGAGATATGCTTTGCCGTTTTCGATCAGGTACCAAACCAGGCCAATTGCATCCTCTGCGCAATGAAAATCTGTAAGGAATGGGCTTAATCCACGGAGAAGCATCTCAAATGGATAATCGTATAGTGATATCTGACCCGCCACACAGATCAGGATCTTAAGTTTTCGGATGACAGAACACGTATGCAACGAACCAAGAGCAGGGTGTGTCGAGTCCAGAAGCATCCTTGCAACAAAGCAAACTAGAGATGGAGTCCACATAGTTTCAATGTCAAAGCCGCTTCTCTTGCACAGAACTTCGATTTCATCGAGAAGATATCTCGCACGGAAGCAGGGTTGTTGACTTAGTGGAAGGGCTGACGTTGAATGGCTCCGCGCATGTATATGTTGCCAGGCTTTTAACGCATGATGAAATAAGGGCCGTTTTTCAAATGCCCTCTGGATCTGCTCAGTCTGGTCAATGCTACCGAAGAGGGTAGCAACTGTCTGAGGGAAGTACTGCTCGGATAGCTGGAAAAATTTTTCTTTTCCTAGAAGATTAATCATCCCACGCTCCGCTCCTTTTGCTCCTGCCTCTTGTGAAGGGGGTATACTAATGTCACGAGCGACGCTGTATGCTTCTGCTTTATAGAATGATTCATATAATAAATCCTCGAACTTCCTCTCCAGACAAGCCTCGATAGCTTTTTTATCATCTTCCTTTTCTCTCATTGCAGTTTGGCCCACAACTTCATCTTGTATGTCAAGGAGGAGTTCATGAAGCGTAGGATATCCAAATACAGCAAATGGGATATCCGTCACAGACTCTTTGTCCATCCAAGTGTAGAGTATCTGCGGCGTAAATAGCTGGAACACCTCCTTTGGGCCGTTCAAGTTAAGTTCCGTCGAAATCTCTTGGAGGCAAGCTTTTGCATGAGGAATAGAGGTTGGCACATTTCCCGATGTTTCGAAAATACGGTAGATACTTTGGCGAAGAAGTGTATGCCAACGAGAGGCAAGCTGTGCAAAAAGGTATAGGCGTAACGCAATGCCTTCAATCCATGTTGAGTCCTGCGGTAATCTATCTATCACATCTTCGAGAATGGCATCGTGTTCTTTCAGCACAAAACGACTGAAGATATCAGGTATAAGCTGTGATATATGAAATTTCACTGCCAGGTCGCCATCACGAAGGATTCGGAAAAGGGTAGTTCGGGGAGAGGCTTGTCGTGTTTCTTTCAAGTGAGAAGGGTTTGCTCGTAAGATAGCTTCTGAGAGATCTGCAAGCCTAATGAGTATTTTCGAGGACCCAAGGCCTTCTCCTAATAAGACCTCAGTAAACCACGCATATAGCTCAGATGCAGACTCAAAAAGATTATCCCTTTCATTTCCAGTCCAAAGGTTTACAAAGCAGCTCATTAGGCTGATGCAAGCGCAAATCGTAGACTCACACCCTTCAAGCTCATAGGACTCTAGGCACTTCTCCCCGAAATGTTCGATAACCCTACAAGCATTAGCCCTTGAGATGTCTGGTCGTCCTCTGAGAATGTCAATGACATATTTCCAGCCAACAAGGATGTCTGTTTCAGTTAATGTTGTGAGATACCCAATTAATTCGTCATCAAGAGGTAGACATGGTTCCCCGGCAAGCTGAATTTTGTGGAGTACAGTAAGCTGAATGGACGTCGCAATTCTAATGGAAGTGCTATCTGGGAATAATGGAGCAACGTTGTCCCTTCGGAGTTCCTTTGAAATGAGACTTGACTCTATGGTCGCGGGTTGATGGGATGGGAAGTCCGTATCAATATCCATGGCATCACTTGCTTGTGAATTGCTTTCATCAGAGTGCCTACGCCGTTCCATGATAGGGATGAGTAGCACGCTTACCTTGACTATGCCGCGCAACATGATATCCTTTGAGTCAAATGGAGCTTCCAACGAGAGAACCATAGGAGCTAATACTTCTAGGCATGTGTTTAGGTGCTCCTCGTCCTTGCCAAATTTATCACATAAACTTGCCCAAAGTTTGTTCACAGAATCTTGGATATTTTGGCACCTTGCTGACTGTGGTGATATGAACTCCATCAAAATAATTGAGATAATGCATAAAGAAGTCAGGATTTGGATAATCTCCGTTGTAATATGATGCCCCTTATCAGTGCAGAGAGCAACCCACACCTGATGAAAAGTATCAATTTTATTTTGCAAGAGGTCAAGAACCAGGGTCTCAGAAGGGAGGTGTCTAGTGGCGGCATAGACTGGCACAGCATCCAGTGACTTTGAAGGGAGAGACATATTCTTGTCGGTGAGCATCAAGTAATTGAGAGTTTTTGAATCATGTTGTAGACGCGTCCAAATCTTTGAGATGCGGTTTGCAGGGTTTATGAAAGATAAATCTAGATTCGGTATTGACGTTCCAGAGCATGACAGTAAAATACTCAGGAGTGGTAGTGGGCGAGCAAACACTGCCATATGGTTGGTCTGAGCTCTATCTGTCGGCACTATAACATTAATCAAGAATTAGCATTGATCCATTAGTTAAACCAGGCAGATCCTAATACCTAGCACCCATTTATTTTTCAGCCACCCACACGCTTGTTTTGCGAGGCTTTGGCTCTGTGCAACATTTATGTCGGACCACTGCTCCAAAACATTGATCCAAAGATTTAATGATGAATCGTTGAGATTGGCAGGGCCGTTTAGGTCTGCGGAAGACACCAACGAATCAAGCGTACGAGCAATATCCGAGTAATTTAATAGTTTGGATCGTATAGACACGGCCATAAGATGGCAAACAGCCCGTGAGATAGTTGGGGAAGATATATTTCGTACACTTAATTCCCATGCTTGAAGCCATATTCCCTTGAGCTGGTCGGATTTGGCGTTCTCACAGGAAGTAAGGCTATATGAATGCGTCAACAGTGTTATTTAACAAGGTATGATAAGCCAGCTTACCTCGCAATTGCAACAATACTCCAAGAAGCAACCACAATGTTGTCGTCAAGGATATTTTTGATAAGCTGTCCAAGTAATGTTGAGAGAGTTCCGGCTTCTAGCTCTGCTTCCGATATGATAAAAGGTATAAGTTGCAACGCGCAAATACGACTGTTTCCACTGGGCCTTGAGGCATCACGAAGTATATCATCAGTCCTAGAAAGAAGATGTTGCTTTTTGTTCAAGTACTTTTCAGCTGTTAAACCACGTTTCTCGCGCGAGTAATAATCGTCAATAAATCTCGAGAATGCCGCGATGAGTGACAAAATAGTCCAGTTTTGAATGACTTTTGAAACCCCTGTATTTGGTGAGATAAAGTGCAGGCCAACTTGCTTAGAAACATGGTTAAGGGAGAAAATTAAATCGTCAACCTGTAGTATTTCCCTCTCAGGAAGCCGAATGTATTCTGATTGCAGCCGGTCTACGATAGCTTGAATGATTTCGATGTCTAATTCTGGCTGTAGAGCCTGCCCTCTTCTGCATAGGATTTCCTTTCCTAAAAGAAGGGTAGCCAACATCTCCTCTTTAAGCACAGCAGACTTCGTAGACCAGTATCGCCTAATGGTAGGTATCACATCACAAAGGGTATCTTGAACCAGGGTGATGTTCTCTAATATGGCAATAGAGAGAGTGGTGTTAAGAGCACTGAAAGCCGCATGCGGTGTACTCCCCATTGGATTTAATGAAGCTATATATTTTGAAAGGTTATGAAATAGCTTAGGCGCATTCTCGAGCACCGGCATACCCGGACAGGAGACCAACAGCTGAATGCAAAGCTCAAAATCCTCAGAGCTGCCCCTCGAATCTTGCTTAGTTGATGGATAAGACGATGATATTGATGTGGGATGGGGAGATGAGCGGGTACTCTGGCTCAACTCTTCTGGTGGTATGGAACGACCACGCCGGATGCTCATCTGCAATTGGCTGTTGTCCTTCGTGAGACCAAGGCCCCGCAGGCAGAAGTCAAGTACATCGCACCAGATATCCTTAGAGAGATGTTCGACGTGGGGTGGATATTGCAGAATCACTCGTAATGTTTTGATGTAATCCGCGCTAAGAGGCTCCCATAGCCCTTCCGCAGTGACGGACAATGAATCAATGACATGATTAATCAGGGCAACCACAGTCTTTGTCCTAAGACAACGTAAGGAGACTTCAGCTGCTGTCCGAATAACTCCAGCACACTTTGCTAGTCTGCTCGCCGCTTGCGTTTTCGAGACAGCTCGATTGGCTTTGCTGAACGTCGATTTCTCAATAGCAATAAACCGGAAGAGAGTTTCAAAGATGCTGTGATAAACTTTGTCGTTCAAAGAAGCCCTATAGGTATAAGTGTAAGCTATCACAAGGAATTATAAAAACCAGCTACTACTAGCAACTAGCAACTCTTCTAACATACAATCTAGGTGAGCGCCTATTTTGAAGCAAGATGTGCTTTAGATCTAATAAAAAGTCAGCTAATCAATTTTTTTTTAAAAAAAAAAAAAAAAGAAAAAAAGAAAAAGAAAAGAAAAGAAAAGAGCATAAACGGTCAAATGGTATCACCTTCAAGTCCATCTATACGGTCTTTGAGCCTTCCGGAGGATATCAAATTGACAGCTTGATCAACACTGACTTCACCCATGATGGCGCTCTCTCAACTCATAGGTATTATTGTGGATTGGTATTCCCAACAGGCCGACATTTCATACGGCGTTAATTCAAACAAAGAGAATAATACTAGAAAAATGAGCTTCAGAAAAACCTCAGTATGAGTGTCAGTTCCATCCTAGCCCATATTAATTCCATTTAACATCGCTGGTCCAGCTTTGCAGCTGGTTAGTTCGCTTTCTGTAGTTGTCGCTCGCCTGTCGTCCTTTTTTCTTTTTTAGGCTTGGCCTGTCTAGTTAAACGGCCTTGGCGTGTTTGCAACGTTTGGCGGTTGGCCCTAACTAGTTAACCTTGAGTAAACTTACTTTGACCTTTCTGCTTCAATAATAAATAACATTGAAAAAAGCAGCCCTGGGTTGCAGCAAGGACACGCGGAGTTCATAATGGAAGGAGATGAGAGCTCTAACAACTTACGGGGCCTATACCAGGACCTGTCGGCTCTGTCCAGGTTCGCTCTCCCCAATGCGGAGAGGCTCGTGGCCGAGTTGGAAGCAACACTTGAAGGCTTCCGCAGGCTTCTAGACAAGCCGGCCAAAAACGACAGCAGCAGAAAGACCGTGCTTTCAGGTAAGTATATTGAGGTCGAATGGGCGTTGCGACGTTAATACTGGCGGCTCTTTGCTGATGCTTACTTTCTTAGGCAAAATTAAGCTTGACGACATCGAATATGAGGTCAACGTGGAGTTCCAGCAAGAGGTCCTGCAGGTAGCAGATGCATTGGACGTCGATGAAATTGAGGCCGCGCGATATTATATTCGCGCGCAATCCGATTCCAAGAAGCTAGATCGATCCCCGATCATTAGCTCTATAATCCGTTTCCACGAACAGAGAGAGTTCGTCCTAGAATGCCTGAGGCTGATCCTCCGCGAATCTTTCGAGGTCGAACGGGAGGAAACCCAGCTCTTAATGAAAGAATATGTGGCATCGGTACTTGAAATTCAGAACGGCCCTTTGAGAAACGGCTCGCTTTTTGCTAGGAAATGCATGGATGCCATGACAGATATCGAAAAGTGGCTGGTTCTTTTGGGGGAACAGATACAAAAGGCATCTATCGTTGGGCAGTCGCAAGAAGCTGATATTCTTGAGGTCATTGAATATCAACGCCAGAGCCTTGGGAAACAGCATGAATCACTAGGAGCTATCGTGTCCTATCTCTTCAAAGGCACCTACACCAGCTCGGAGGATTTCCGTAAACTCATGGAGAAAACGAAGAAGGTCGACAAATTTGACATGCTGCTAGTCCATTATGTTCCTTCAATAATAATTGCAGCCTCACAATATGGCTCATCGGAAGGCCAGGGGATCGATGATGCGAGATCTTTACACAAAGTCATCGCCGAGTCAAAAGACTCCCAGGGCTGGGTACTCCCCCAATTCCACGCCGCAACCATAGTTTTTTGGCTAGCGGAGTATAGTGGCTGGTACTTTGACAGTACTGCAGCTAGTTCTCTTCAAGGAATAAATTCTGCCGATGAGTCTGCCAAATTGTCGAAAACACTTCTCTCAGCCCTTGAAGACGGCGGCTTTCATTTTATTCTGAGCATTTGCGCTGGTATTGGTTTGGATGAGTGGAAAAATGCAGAAAGAAACGAGCTAGTTACGCTATTACTGAAGGATGCGGCCCGACTAACACTCGAACCCGACGCGCCCTCGCCATATTTTCATGCCTTACTCATGGAGAATATCGAGGCTTTTGCTGAGTCTCTGATCGCAAACATGCCCGATGCTATCCGAATGCTGAAATCAGAAGAAGATACCCAGCGGTTAGATCAGATTACGGCTCTCAGGGACTCGGTTTCTCCTAATCTACATCGGGGGCCTGTGGAGGTTCGCATGCATTTAGAATGTTTACTAACGATAATTGCTTTCTCCTTTGACGGCAGGAATGATGCTGCCCAAGAATTTTGGCTAGATCCTGACGGTAATTTATACGGATTCCTTCAGTGGGTTTCGAAACGCCAAACTGTGCCTCGGGCCAGTGCTTTTTGCGAGATGTTATGTTCTATCTCAGGTGGAGAAGAGAACTCCGCTGCTGCACACAAATTCCTCATCGACGAAGATTCTCTATCTTCTGCAAAGTTTCGAAGGTCTGCTTCCATGAACTGGACGCAAATGTTCGCCGAAATTCAACTCTATGCTGTGAGAATTACAGAGCGGCCGTCTACGACACAGTCCTCTACGCTACGTCTACGTAAATTGGAAGTCCCGGATATTGAGGAGCCCGAGAATCCAATTATGCTTACTAGTTACCTACGTCTCATCAGCCACCTATCCCGGGAGAACGGTAAAATTCGTGATTGGATTTTGCAACATCCAACGACTAATTTAATCTCGGTACTTCTCACACTTTGTGGTGCATCCATTCCCCAGCATCTTCGTGCAGCTATCTTTGTGACTTTACGATGCCTGATGATAGACCGGACGTCAGCCCATTCAAATGAAATGTGGACTTCTCTCGATAATTGTATCTCTGGCTCGGGCTCGCTTCCACTGGCACTCTCTCGGTTACCTCCTTTGTCTAGTCCACAAGTACGGAACGAACGGCATGCTTTTCAGCGCATCACAGAGAGTTTTGACCAGATGAATGCATTTGTTGAAATGCTCAATCAATTGGTTGCACCTGTATCGGATTCACTAGATTCACAATTGACTCTGCCGTTCCCGGAGTCATTGGGTTCCACATACCGAATGCCCGGTATTGAGCCGTATATCGACTACGTAATGGGCCAGGCTTTTGCAAACAGGAGTGTCATGTCTGAAGATAAGGAGTCACACCTACTGCAATGGAACTGTATGAATTTTGCTGCCACCGCTCTGGAATCATTCAACGAAAATCTTGTTAGCATTGTCAGCCAGCCCTCAATATCCGCACAGCCAAACTGGAAGGTAACATTCTCAACATACCTTCGCTTACACCCATTCTCACGTGTCATGGAATGGCTTTTCAATGAAGATGTACTCAGAGTCCTATTTTCTTGCTCACACAAAGATGCAGACGTGGTTTCCAAAGCTTCGTCAGACTCTATACTGATTTCCGGTTTGGTTCGGAGTATTGATATCATGAACCTCATTCTTGATCACCAGCCCACATATTTCAATATAGTTCGGCCAATGATCAAGAGCTCTGGACAAGACTCCTCCTTTAATATCGCCAATTCTACTCTTGCCTCCTTTGAAGACTGTGTTATTGACAACTTAGGGTTGATTTCTGACCTGTGCCTTTATTGCGGAACAGGGCATCCTCAGCTGACCCTAACTTCACTGACTCTTTTGGAAAAGCTGTCAGCTTCACGAAAGCTAAATAAGTCTTCCAATGTATCATCTCGATGGCAATCTACAAACCAGATGGTTGAACAGCTGAACTCCAACGTTGAAGCAGACCGAGTTGCCCGGTCGCTAGCCTCCCAAATAGATGTAGATATTCGGGAACTAGAGAGCGGTCCAGACTCTTCTGGCTACCTCATTAAGAAGGGGCTACTTCAGCTACTGGATAAGTGCCTCAAGATGTCTCCCGAAAAGCCAACAATCGCTCATCTGCTGCTCGGTTTCTCCTGCCTTGGGAATACCCTTGACATCCCGCCAGATGGCTTATTTGACAACGGAATCTCCCTTTTACATTCTATACTTGAGTTCGTGAAAGCCTACCCACTTGGACTAGATGGAGCAGTTGTATCCTGGATGATACATCTTAGACGTTTGGGATTCCAAGTTCTACTGAACTTATGGGCCTCGCCTCTTTCATCTAATCTTATCTTACCTCATCTTCGAGCGGGTCAGCTTTTACCAGTACTCTTCATGTCGCAGCCCGTTGTTACCGCAGAGACGTTGTGGGACGACTTCCGAACAAATGAGCCTGATTTCTGGCTGTCATCATCTCCTAGCTCACTCTCGGAGCTCCTCATGCTCCGCACACTGCTTTATGAATACGCAACCACAGAAGTGCGGGCTGTATATAAGCAGGGCTCTCCATCTCTCCAGCGGGATACGTTACGAACAATACTGGGCACAACGTCAGTCGAGGGCAATCAAAGCATCGAACACCCGTCCTTATTCGACCTGTTTGACTTTGCAGATATTGATATTGACTTTTCTTATTCATGGCCTGAACTGCAGTTCTTTGGTAACATTGATGCTGAAAACTGTGTGAAAACGGAGGAAAATGGGGTGGTTGTGCTGTACGACATCGAAGCACTCCAAGAACTCCTTCAACTTGTGAAAGAAGATCTTGTTGCCGATGGCGTAGTGACCTCACAAAACGAGGAGCAGATCATGGCCGAAAAGGAGAAGCTTTTACTGTTTTTACGTGCCACTAACGAGTTCCGTTATGTTCGATTCAATCGGTTCATCGCATTAAAAGCATGGACAGAGCTGATAACCATCATTGCTGTCACTTGCAAGATGGACCCTACTTACATGGCTTCCTTTATTCAGCAAACATTGCAACTCATTCTACCAAAGTTCGAGTCGTCTATAGTCGGAAATCCCGCGGAGGCGGTTGAACTGGCCCATCTTGGAGAGACTCTCATCGACAGGCTTGATGACATTCCCACCAATACTAATGGTGATGTAATCGATGAGCGATTGGACTACTTATTCCAAGTCTGCATAAGCGGCATCCCACAGACGTCCGACAATATCACTCTGAGAGAATCACTTTATCAAATATCCTCAAAACATCTTGCCCGAATTACAGCATCCGACTCAAGGGGTGACAGATTTAAGGAGCACGCGCATAGCACTGTCAAAGTTGCAGGGCCCGCACTTATGGAAACTATCTGTGATGATGCCTACGGCGGCAGCGAGAGTTGCAGAGTCTCTGCGTTAGTCCTACTGAATCTTTTAGGAACCCTTGACCAACAGAGGAACTCCTCACTCCTAGTCAACTTGATTACCCACTCCAACTACCTCGGAATGTTCCTAGATGTCCTGAGAGTAATGCCTACAGAGTTCCGAAACGCCAAAGCTGCAGGTATGTCTCCAATTTTCTACTCTACAAATAAAGCAATTTCACTTGCCAACCGCTGTACAGATACCGCACAGCTATTGCTATTCTATGAGTCGCAATTATCCCTTCTCCAACAACTCTCACAGACGAAGGCTGGTGCATCACAGCTCTTAGATGCTGGCCTATTCCAGGCAGTCAAGGAATCCCAGCTATTTTCTGCTGACCCGGACATAGGCATAGGTATGATAATTAATTTCACTTCTAAATCTGAGTGGTTATCATCTTTACTAATCAAGTTTTCTATTAGATATCGACAACTCTGATGCACTTCAGCGATACTATGAACTGCTTTTATCGGTTCTCCAAGTGATTGTTTCCACTATCTTCGCTCGAGGGCTGCACAACCAGGCCATCTGTGACCAGACGCGAACATTCCTCTCCGAAAACAGACAGAGCATGGTTGGCATATTCAAGCGATGCGCAAAGGCAGGAAGTTCGGATGACCCCAGCATGAAAAAGTGCCTGGACAATCTGGCCAAATCGTACACTGCCTTGATTGCCTCCGTCGACTTTCTAGATGTAAGCTCTTTCGCCTCTCCTTCTCCATCAATTGCCTATCCTCGTTCACACGACGCACCATACTTACACATTTCTGTATAGTACGAAGACAGCCAGTCCACCATCACGTCAAAACCAAAATTCTTCTCCTAATCTTCTATGGTTATTACGGCTTCAATGCGACGTCTCTAGTTATCACTATCACTGGATTTTTCTTACTTGATTCCACCACGGCGTCTTCCTCGTTTTTTCAGTTATTGTAGCTTTAGAGTCACTCAGTTTGTGTGTCTGTAATTAGACAGGACCAATGATAACATACAGGGTAAAAAAAAAGACGAAGGAAAAAGAAAAGAGTGGAATGTGGTTGTCCCGTTGATCGATCTATATTTATTTTATTTCTCTGCTTAGCGCCGGGCGGTCATGCCTGTGCCTGTGCCTACGGTTATTTACGTGGTCGGTCGTGTTTAGTTGCCCAAAGGAGCCACGACTTCACGTGCTTTCGGCGGCCTGCTCGACTTTCTGGCCAACAACTTCTTCGTCTTCATCTGCAGACTTCTGCCTCCTCACCCCCTTACCACCAGGCCACTTGTCCACGGGCATGAGAAGCAGCCAGCAGGTCACGGTCAGCTAGCATTCCATCCTGCTCCTCAAGTCTCCCTCTTCTCGCTGCTGTCCTGCCTGGCCGCGCTCGTCTCTTCCCACTGCTGGGCTGCCTCATATCGATGAAACTTAATGCCTACTCCCTCCTCTGGCGGGAACCGCAAACAAATGGGTAAAAGGAAACACAAGGACTCAAGCCGAGACGAATCGCAAGAAGAGCAGGAACAGAAACAGAGGACGATTCCGGATTTGTTTAGCAGAGACCACCACAGCACGAATCATAAACAGGCGCCCCCTCCATCACAATCCAACAAGCGGTTACGGCGTAACGAATGCGACTCTGACCGCGAGACACCGCCCCAAGAAGTAGCGCCTATCACCGTCGATAAGATGTATAAGTTCACCAGCTCGGACGGCAAGGGGAGTAATGGAAGTGCGTTTGGATTCGCTCGCGCCGATAACCGAACGCCGCTCGCGAGGACAAGGCAGTTCAATTCTTCCAACCCAAGCAGTTTTACACCCCACACGGGTGCAAAGACGCTCAAGGTCAAGAACCTGCGCGATACGCCCAAGCTCGATCAACAGCTCTATTTTGACAAAGTGTGGTCGCAGCTGGACTCGGCCCTCACGGCAATATTCAACCATGAGAAGCTTCCGTTTTCTCTAGAAGAGCTGTACAGGGGCGTCGAGCATGTGTGCAGGCAGGGAAGAGCAACAAACCTGGCCAAAAATTTAAAGGACCGTTGCATGGAACATATTTCGGGGACAGTCATGGAATCACTACTTGCCAAATCTACGTCTGGAGACGAGGCCGGGGTATTGCGGGCTGTGGAGGCTGCATGGACACAGTGGAATGCGCGACTGGTGAGTTCTTCTATTTCCCGTCTAGCGCAAGCTATATATGTATTCTAACTGACCATTTACTTAAATAGATGACGGTTCGGTCCATTTTCTACTATCTAGATCAGTCCTTCCTCCTCCATTCTCCCAACAACCCCGTTATTTCTGAGATGGGCCTCCTCCAGTTCCGTTCCTCTGTTTTCTCTGATGAGACGCTGAAATCCAAAATATTGCAGGGGGCCTGCCTTCTGATCGAGTTGGATAGATTGGAGGATACCTATGCCGATCCCACCCTTTTGCGAAGTTCCATCAAGTTGTTTCACGACTTGAAGATTTACTCCAGTCAGTTTGAGCCATCTATGCTTGAGAGCTCAGCAACATATTACAAGAATTGGGCTGCAACCCATGTGACTGAAGACGACCTGGCAAGCTATGTCGAAAAGTCATATCGGCTTATTGAGCGGGAGATGGCTCGGTGCGATCTCCTCTCGTTCGACAGAGGGACCAAGCAGAGGTTGGCCGAGCTGCTCGATCATAACCTGATGGCTAATCAAAAACTGTTCCTTCTTCAGGAAGCTGATATCATTGGTCTCCTCCGAGCAAACAATGCCACCGCTCTGGAGCGGCTATTCTCCATGCTTGAACGAAAAGGCATGGGCGTGGATGTAAAGTCTGGGTTTAGTAAATATATTGTTGATGAAGGTTCCGCCATTGTCTTTGATGAAGCGCGTGAATCGGAGATGGTCACCAGACTCCTTGCTTTCAAGCAGAGTCTAGACCATATCTGGAAGTTCTCATTCCATACTCATGAACAACTCGGCCATACCCTTCGTGAATCATTTGAAACTTTCATCAACCAGCATAAGAAGACTGATTCTAACTGGGGCACAGACAACCCTAAGCCGGGTGAGATGATTGCAAAGCATGTTGACCTGTTACTCAAGGGAGGAGTGAGAGCACTCCAGAATCGTCCAGTTGAGGACATCACTGGCAACTCCAGCCTTACCGACGAGGATGCAGAAATCAATAAACAGCTAGACCAAGTCTTGGACCTCTTCCGATTCGTACATGGCAAAGCCGTGTTTGAAGCCTTCTATAAGAATGACCTCGCTAGAAGACTTCTTATGGGTAGGAGTGCCAGTGACGATGCGGAGAAGAGCATGCTCTCGAGGCTCAAATCAGGTATGTATCACCTTGATTCATTTGGAACCCGGCTGACAAGAAGTCCACAGAGTGTGGCTCCAACTTCACGCACAACCTGGAGACCATGTTTAAGGATATGGACCTTGCACGGGACGAAATGGC
This sequence comes from Nannizzia gypsea CBS 118893, assembly GCF_000150975.2. Lineage (NCBI taxonomy): Eukaryota > Fungi > Ascomycota > Eurotiomycetes > Onygenales > Arthrodermataceae > Nannizzia > Nannizzia gypsea. Next base: position 895,974 of record NW_003345195.1, read on the forward strand.
TTCGTATAACGCCCTGCTGCGGGAGAAGGACGAACGGCCAAAGATTGACCTCAATGTTAATGTCATATCTGCAACTGCGTGGCCGAGCTACCCGGATGTGCCCGTCAACATCCCAGCATCGATATCTGAAGCCATCACCAACTTTGAGAAATTTTATAATAACAAATACAGCGGGAGAAGGCTTCATTGGAAGCATACCCTCGCCCATTGTCAGTTAAAGGCGCGGTTCCCTCTTGGAGACAAGGAGCTCGTTGTGAGCTCGTTCCAGGCCATCGTGCTTCTTCTATTCAACGATGCTGGTTCCGAAACGCTGTCGTACGAGGTTATCAAAAAAGCTTCTCGTCTTTGTAAGGCTTCAACCTTCCTTTTTTTCCCCCTCGTTTTCCGTATGACCCGGCTAGCTCGGGTTGATCGTCTCGATGTCGTTGGAATGCTAACGGTACCTTTCTTGTCACAGCCGATGTGGAGCTGAAAAGAACGCTACAGTCTCTAGCCTGTGCTAAATACCGCGTTCTCCTCAAGAAGCCCAAAGGCAAGGAGGTTAACAATGGAGATGTATTTGCATACAATGCCAAGTTCGAAGATCAAAAGATGCGCATCAAGATCAATCAGATCCAGCTGAAGGAGACCAAACAGGAGAACAAGACGACACACGAGCGTGTTGCCCAAGACCGACACCTTGAGACACAGGCAGCGATCGTGCGCATCATGAAAAGTCGCAAGGTCATTACGCATTCAGACCTGGTGGCGGAAGTAATCAAGGCAACCAAGAATCGCGGCCAGCTCGAGATTGACGGTATCAAGAAAAACATTGACAAGTAAGTATTGGACTCACAAGTTTGTGTGACTGGCAAAAGAAATGCATATTGACATGACACGTGTACGCCAGGCTCATTGAGAAGGATTACATTGAACGAGAAGAAGACAACCGGTACAAGTATATTGCCTAGATCAAATGCAACTTGTCCAAAATTTGATCACCGCTCCCCAACAACTTTTCAAGCAACGACACGAAAGGGCCAAAGGAAAAAAAAAATAAAACAGAAAAAAAATTCCTCATCTAAGAATGACAGCTACCCCCTTTTTTTGGTGCATTTTGAACGGAGTTATACGGGGGAAAGACATGCAGCCCTACATCTCACGAATCATAATATACGCTCTTTGACTTAACTCCCAGCTACCTCCACACTGCTTCCACAACGCCTTTCTCCTATTATTTAATCAATTACGTGATGCCGCCGGTCCAGGCCCTTGAAGTGTTATGTATACTAACTGCAACGCGATCAGCTGGATCTCGAAGCATCAGATGATCAATCAAGCTTCTCTCTCCGGGGCCACATTTGCTATTTTTCTCAAGAACTAGTTTCTCTCTTCTCTTTTTGCCATGGCTCATCTAGCCAACTGGCTGGGCTAGAACTTTTCCTACCAAACTGCGATATTCGGCCGACTTTTTCTTTTTCCTTTTTTATTTTTATACTCCTGAGCAGCTCTAGAAGCCGAACACACCGGCACTTCCCGATCCGGTAAGCCGGCACATCCGCCCGCGAAAGCTCGATCAAAATGTCCCAGCAACAAGAAAAAGCCCGGAAGCCACTCTTGACCGGCTGATATCACGGCCTTGCTTGGACGGTTGGCAGTGTTCAGGGCATTGGGACGACGACACTGCTGGCCTACAGCCTACAGCCCATATATCGTCATCGGACGGCCCATCATGGTCTTGCTGACATGGTTAGTAACATGCTTGCTCGGGCTCGACGTCCGTCCGGGGTAGTGAACTAGTAGTCGTTAACCCGTAGTTCTGGCTGTTAGATAGTTAAGGCTGGAGGGTTTTCCCCCGAAGCCCTGCAACAAGGCCCACCCGCCACCGAAAGTGAGTTGAGTATAAGTATAAACCAACAGCTTTCGTCGCTTCTTTGCTTTTTTCCTTGCAACGCATCACGCACCCCTTCTTCCTTTTTTTTTTAGATCCCGCAGCGTCGAAGCATGTACCTTGGCCTGTCCCACCCGAAGCTTGCGCTGCCCTGATGCGATGGCTGTTGGCAGCTCGTTGCCCCTCCTGGCTTGTCGGGCCTCGCCCCGATGGCCGGGTCGGCTGTATCAAGCCAGCACTACAAAGGTCAGCCAGTCACCGGCACAACTCGCACTCTTCTTTCTACTCTCCCAGGCACATTTTACATAGTCTCCTTGTTCTGTTCTCTATTCTTACTCCTGAGCAGCTGTGTTTGTCGTTTTGTCCTGTGAGAACCCGGTCTGATTGTCAGGTAACTAGCACCTATCAGATTGCGCCAGCAGCCGGACAACTCGTCTATAGGCAGAGCGTCCTACAGCAGGAGAGAAAGCCATTCTACCGTCACAATGCAGAGTAAGTTTGATAACTATTTGGCTCTGTATAAGAAGATACTACGGAATCCATGCTGACATCTCCCTAGCTAAACATTTCTTCTCGGACCCAACTCACCTGGTCAATTCGGCCCTTCACTCACTCACTCTGACCAACCCTTCCCTTGCCTTCGATAAGCAAAACAAAATAGTATACCGTCGACCATGCAAGGATACCGAGTCCAGGGTGTCCATCATATCTGGTGGTGGTTCCGGACATGAGCCTGCCTTTGCCGGCTTTGTGGGCAAGGGGATGTTAACGGCATCTGTGGCAGGCACCATCTTTGCCTCTCCATCCGCCGAGCAGGTCAGGAGGGCATTGCTGCAACGAGTCAATGGCTCCAAGGGTGTCCTTATCATTGTCATGAACTATACAGGTGACGTGATGAATTTTGGACTTGCTGCTGAAAAGGGCAATGCGGCAGGAATCAAGACAGAGTTCTTCGCTATCAGTGATGATGCCGGCGTCGGACGTGAGAAGGGCGGAAAGGTTGGCCGGAGAGGAATTGGTGGTGGTGTCATGATCTTGAAGATTGTTGGAGCTCTCGCTGAAACTGGGTAAGTCTTGACCCCCCCTTTTTTCTATCCTGCCTATCTAGTTCGATGCTAATTGAATGTATCAAGTGCATCATTGGAAGAGGTTTATGCCACGGCTCAGCTTGCCAATAGCAACATTGTCTCTGTTGGCTCTTCCCTGGAACACGTCCATGTTCCAGGTAGAGATATTCCAGACCCGAATTCTGATGACCTGGTACCCCACGGTGAGATCGAGGTTGGGATGGGTATTCATAATGAGCCTGGCTCCCATCGTATGAAGGGAACTGCCGAAGAAATGATACAGACCATGCTCAAGCAGATGCTCGACCAAAATGACAAGGAGCGGGCCTTCCTCAAATACAGCTCCTCGGACCGTTTTGCCCTTCTCATCAACAACCTAGGAGGTATAAGCACTCTAGAACTGTCTGCCCTTACCGCCGAGGTAGTCCTACAGTTAGAAAGGGATTACAAGATCAAGCCCATCAGGACAATCCAGGGCACGTTCTTAACCAGTCTTAACGGGATGGGCTTTAGCATTTCCGTACTCCGCCTTGCAGACACTGGGTTAGGAGCAGGAAAATCACTCCTCGAGCTACTAGATGCTCCCTCAGAGGCAGTCGGCTGGGCTGCTCCGATCCGGACTTCCACTTGGGACAACCAGACAGCCGCCTCCTTCGAGACAGCTAGCAGCCCTCGTACCGTCGAACAGCCCTCAAACCTCAATGGTAAGTTTCTTCTCCACAGCTGCATCTAACTGCAGATACCCAGCTAACTCCACCACACCAGTTGATCCTGCCGTTCTCAAAAAGGCCCTTTCCTCGGGACTTGACCGAGTCATCAAAGCCGAACCCCTCGTCACCCGATACGACACCATAGTCGGTGACGGTGACTGTGGAATTGGGCTCCAGCGCGGCGCAGAAGCCATACTCAAAGAAATCAACGATACTTCCACACCCCTCAATTCTGACGTCCTAACCACCCTCCACCGCATTATAGACGTTGTCGAAAACACCATGGACGGCACCAGCGGCGCCATCTACGCAATTTTCCTTAACGCTCTCGCTCATGGTCTCCGTGCACAAGACACATCCACCCCGGCAAACGTAACGTCCAAGATATGGGCCAATGCACTCCAACACTCCCTCAAAGCCTTGGCCAAGTACACACCTGCTCAACCTGGCGACCGAACGCTTATGGATGCATTGTCGCCTTTTATTAAAACCTTGGTTGAAACAGAGGATATTCGGAAGGCAGCTGAGGCAGCGAGCCAAGGCACTGAAGCTACCAAGAAGATGAAAGCCAGCCTTGGAAGGGCTGTGTATGTTGGTGGTGAGGACGAGTGGGTTGGCAAGGTGCCGGACCCTGGCGCGTATGGCCTCAACGAGTTCCTAAATGGTGTAGCTGAGGGTATGTGATCATTTTAGCATCTTAGCGATACTTCCTTTCTTTGGCGTTTCATTCTACAGTTTCATTTTTGGTATAACTGACATCGAGTAAATAATATAGCGATTAATATCTAAGATAATCTAGCCCCTTTTTCTTCCTTTTCTGTTTTTCTTATCTTCCGGAGTATTCTCTTGTGTCGCTCTTTACTCTCTTCACCCGGACTTATATATAACGCCAATATCTTACCTCTACAATAATACTTACTTTTAATCAAATTGTCCAAACCCCCTGAGGTTGGGTATATGCGTAGAGCCAATGAGGTAACACGTGACTGATTGAGCCGGCAACGCAGAGAAGGCTCAAATAAGGCGAAAGGAGAAAAAGTAGTATTTAATATGCCTTCGTGGATAAAGGCTGTAACTTTCATCATATTCTGCGGATGTAGCATCTTCTCCAGGGCTTGGCTATTATATCGCATAAACCCTAACATTCCACCAAGTGTAACAAACGGCCGGTGCAGGATATCCGGCTCATCCCACCATGGACTCCAAGGGAAAAAAGAAATCGCAAAGCAAAGCAGCATGGAATTTGGGAAGGAAAGGATAGGGACAAGAAACGCCGAAGACGCCGACATGCTAGATTAAGAGCTTCCATGGTATATGCTTAAAATGGAAGTAAGACATCACTTCGCGGACTAGGCCTGTCTCCCGCAACTTTAGAGCGATTTGTTGCATCATGATTGCCGCATTAGGATGAAGGTATTTAAGTGGTTGAAAGTCTAAGCCATCCGGAGGTGGCAGATTGGCGAATGTGTGTGCGGACCGCATAGTATAGAGCTAAAGAAAGGCAGAACGGAGCTCAACTTAGAAGAACCAGGATAACCGAATCGCCTCTCAAGAACCTAGACAGCCAGGTAAGTATCGTGCGGCCATATAATGGCAAAGAGGGAAGCTCCAGTGAAGCCGTGCATAGACATACATCTTGCTAATAAAGCGATCTTTATTGACACCTTTGCCCTTGCCACCCTTGGGCTTCTCAGTCCACATTTCCTTGACGTTCTCTAGCACCATGTTACAGTGACGATCAAAAGCCTTCACACGCGCAAGGAGCTTGCGATTGTTACGACATGAGATCAAGACTTGCGAGTGGGCGCGGGTAGCTGTCTGGAGGATCGAGAGGGGGCCGGTGGTAAGCTCATGTTCTTCGAGAACAGAGACTTCGTATTCACTATAGCGCGTACCAGGTTAACTTATCGCCCATCGTCATTATTAGTTATTGCACAAGGTACAAAGTCAGTTGAACGGGTGCGGATGCCAAGAAGGGAGCAACGACGGCCGTTAGTGTGTGGTGTGGTTGAAGTTGGCGATAGCTTCGGGTTTGGGAAGAGGAGAAGTTCGGGGACATTCAAACGGCCAATGGAACGTACGTCAGCTCACTGCGTGGCTTGTTAAGGAGATCTCTAAAGAACAAGAGCCAGAGGTTAGCAGGTATACCGCAATGCGCTGTAGCAGCAAGGCCATCCGTTGCGCGGGGAGCGAGACCGGTTGAGTCATCTGATTCGACGGTGAATGGGAGCCTGCTTACTGAATCTTAGTGTCGGACATCGTGGAGAAAGCTATAAAAGGGCAGCAAAGGTACGCTCTTTTGTGTCGACGTCTTAGTCCTGCTGCTGGCTCTTCGTCTTTTCGCTCGTCTTTCTTCTGCTTCTTCGCAGCAAAGAAAAGTCAACAAGCCCTAAAGGTTTCCCATATCACGTGAATATTAGATAATTGCCAAGATTTGCGTCCGATTCAGGTTAGCGCGTCACGCGTCGGCTGTTTATTTTTCCCAACCGGAAAGCGCGTTGGACTTGGCGCGTCACTAGTCTATATCGGGAAATCTGCTTCCCATTCACGCGCGCTTAGGTCAGCAATCTCGAATATCGCGTTTGGCTTCACGACTTTCTACCTCGTCTTTTACTCCAACCTCCTCTTCTCCATTTCCAACATCCCCTTCCTCTTCTTCCTCCTCTGCTTCTCCCTTTCTCCCACAAACACGCGGTTGCTAGGCTGAGCTCGCGTGAGAGGGAGTCCATTGAAGGGGTTGCTTCCATTTTTCTACTTCTCTTTTCATCTTGTTTCTCATTAGGTACATGGTCCTGGTATCGACAACTCCAGCCAATTCCATTATCGCCATTTTACTCTTCGCCCCGGTGCTCAAGTTATGAAGCCGATCAGCCTACGCGGGACAGACATCACTCCTACTCAGTGACTCATTCACTGAGGACATCAGTCCGCCTCTGCTTTCACCATCGACAGCCCGCCGGCTTCCTTGGACAAACGGTCTTGCAAGCAACCGGCACCTGGAGAAATTTGATAGAATAAGCCACCCAGCAGTCAAAATCACATCATTGAAGCTTTATTGCCTTCTTTTTGCCTTGATTTCCGTGACTCTTCGATATCCTAGTTTGCAGTCAGAAATATGGAAAACGAGGAGGGTATCTCTGTTCGGCCTATGAGGCGTGAGTGTTCCTAAGCAGCCCAAGGACCAGGCCCTGATACTAATCTTCTCTGTAGTGAAGGTCCTCTACACGTTCGATAACGAGAGCAAAACAAACTGTCTTGCCAGGTGGCCGCATATCCTAGATATCCAAACTGCCTATCTTGATGAAACTACGCAGGTTGGAGTGATTGAGCTGAAAACCTGCATTCAAACAATCGTCTCGGCAAGGTAAGGCAACAACGTGTTTTCTCTCTGAAATAATGTTTTTTCTCTAACCCCCGCATAGCCCTGAATTGGTTGCGAAGCTTGGACGGGATTACACGGTTTACGCCTACGACTATTCTGAATATGAAACTCCTTTGGTCGGCCAGGGAATGCTTTCCTGGGTTTTGGCTTCTGCCTCACCAACACCAAATGCCCCCGCACACCAATCCAAAACCATTGTCACGGGACGAGTTTGCAAAAATTCTGGGTTATTTGCTAGGGGCGCACAGGAAACCCTCGAAGTCAAGCTTCGCCTCGTCCCCGTACCAACCGTCCTCCAGAGTGAATATCTTGAGAGCATGCAAAAATACCGTGAGCTGAGCAATCTCATACCACATGATTTCGATGCTCAGGCCTGGACAGCCTTCTTGAAATCAAATCCTGGGCTACTTTCAGGCTTCAGTTCATCCCAGAATGTAGCTGAATTAGAACACACCCCACTCGACAGGTCCGGCCTGGAGAAGTTACAGCAGCTCCTAAGCGATGGCTCGACGCCTCGTGAACTACCCAATGTGGGACCTGGTAGTTTCCGTGCTGATTCCCCAGCACATTTCTCTCACAACGCCCCAAGCCGGGCGTCAACGCCAGGAGTGGCTATGTCGGCTAGCCAACAAAAAAGGCCAGCAGATGAGATAAATCGTCCCGGATCAAGAGCTTCTGTACTAAATCCAGACTCTTATAGAGTTACTAGCCGAAGGGGGTCTATCATGTCAAGCTACGGCAGCGGCGATGAGGCCTCAGAAGGACCAGCGCCCAAGAGAGCAAAACTGGTTCGAACCGATATCTCCGGTGGCGTGAATACAAACATCGAACGTCAGCCTAACTCCCTCCGAGTGGCCGCAAGCACAGCCGCATCCGTAAGGATCCACCGCCCAACACCAATTACCCAGCGAGACCACCCATTGCTATCAAACGAGGAACCCGTTCGTCCACCCACTCCCGTTCCATCACTTACCCAAGGTCCCAATCGCCGGAACCGAATTGCTCCCAGCAATTTGCGCCGTCAGTCCTCAGGCCGGTCTGACTTTTCACAGAACTGTCCTCTAATCGCTCCAATGCCTATGTCAACTAACCGTCTTGCATTTGATTCACAAGCCACCTCTCCAGAAGAACCTCAGTACAGCATGCTTACCGATACACCTTTTAATATGCCTTCATCCCCTCCTATCATGGAAACTAATTACGCCCAGGCCTCAAGCCCGGGACTTCCTCCAATGTCCGATCATGACTCAGGCTTCATGAGCGCTCAGTTCGATTCGTTAATTGACGACGACAATTATAATGACACCGCAAAGTCTCATCAAAATGGCCCACACCCATCCACGGAACAACCTAAAGCCCTTATGAATGGTGTTCAACTTGAAAGCTCTGCTGGAGACTCTGCACTGGCACTCCCACCTCAGCCAACCAGAATATCAAATTCGCGCCCCTCCTCGAGAGCCAGCATGAGGTCTGTTAAATCCATAGCTCCCGCCACCCAACGGGCTGCTGTACCCGCTGTTGTTCCCGCTAGTGACCCAATCCGGCCTTCCCAGTCCTGGCAATCACAATCTCAACAACTCCACCCACTAGCAAGCGAACTCCCTTCTGTATCTACTCCTGGTCCGAGTCAGCAGCACAACCCAAAACCTCGCAGCGGAGCAGGTGCTAAACGGACCAAACAAGTACAAGCTCGTCTCGAACAATGTATCCGCGAAGGCACCGTTCCTCCATACTGTGAAAACTGTGGTGCCATTGAAACTCCAACTTGGCGTCGTGCCCATGCGAAGGTTGTCCCGGCAAACGCTGAGCAAGCCGAGGCGTATAGCGGCGATCCAACCATTCTTTTTTGGGAACCTTCAGAACCGGAAGAGGATGGATCCCATAATTCGATCAAGATATATAAGAAGTCGCTCGCCCATGACGATATAGACTTTGTCCAACTTCTACTTTGCAACTGTGAGTATTAAGCAACTTGGATTTGTCTGTTTACTATGTATTAACGTTTTATAGCATGTGGGTTATGGCTCTATAAATTCAAGACCATGCGCCCTGAGCATAAATGGCACAAAGGAGTGCCAAAGGACAAGCAAAAGCGGAAGTCGATCCGAGTCCAGCCATTAGAGACCCGCTCTCGTCGCAAAGCTCGTAACGCCGTAGGAACCGAGTCTTCGCCAGGCCCTTCGGAGGCCTCGTCTCCGGACGCCGATGAGGGTGCCACTACACAGGCGGAGAATGATACCCAAGCAGAAGTTGATGCTGAGACCAATAAAGGTAACTCAAAGCAGACTGAGAAAATAAGGGCCAGTAGCGCTGAGCCACCTAAGTCAGCAGAGAAACACAATCGTTGGCGTGACGAAGATCCGTTCGAAGCATTAAGACGAGCTATTCAATCCAGCCCTGCCAGAAATATGGATTCGCGCAAGCCCCAGTTCTCAGAGACACAGCTCACTCCCAAACCAGTTCGTAGAGCATTATTCTCCTCGAACAAAGATGGCGAATCCATGAAATCCCTTAGCGACTCCTTGATCAATGGCTTGCGTCGGAGCCCCCGGTCAGCCCAGAAACAGCCTACAAGGCCATTAGATCAGGAAAACATTCCCCAAACACCTGCCGATGGCCTTGATCACCTCTTCAAAGATGCAGACGATTGCAACGCACTTGAGTTCCTTGGCAGCCCAACTCCAAACCGTCGGAGTAGGTCAATCCGGTCCAAAAAATTACATGAGGCTATAACCAATGCATCCCCATCTCAGAAATCTACTCGCTCTGTAATCCAGGGCTCAAAAGACGACAACCGTCAACCCAACTCGACAAGCCCGTCTAAAGGGCTCGATCCTATGGATAGCATGGTTCTTAATTTCTTGGCTTCTGACATGGATTCTTTTACCAACACAGACTCACTGTTCCAGTTTGATGCGCCAAAAACTCCCACCGGTGACAGCTGGGCAAACTGGGATCCAAATGACTGCATCCCTCAAGATGACCACACATCTCATTTACATCAAAAAGACGTCACCAATACCCCAAACTCGAGGGATAAGTCTAAATCGGGGAAAAACAACCCCGAAACCCCAAGGCGTGCCCGTAGTGTGCCAGCCATCTCACCTTTCAAGTCTTTCCTTGAGAGTGAAATCAACGAGATATCAACTCTTCCAGAGTCTGAAATATTTGGCTCGGGCTCACTTGTTGATCCACAGTTGATGAATCTATGGTCGAAAGATAACGCCAACGCTTCTCCTCGAGCCAATGGTACCATGGAAGGCCTTGATCCAACGGTCTTCGCCGCAATGATGCAAGAAATTCGGAATTCTGCTAGGAGTCAATGAATAATTAGACTCGAACGCAGTATTTTCCATCCACCCTATCGTTACCTCTGTCACTTTTCTTTCTTCTTCAAAAATAAATGATAGTCACCACGACCCAGTGTCATTTGGATGGCACCGTTCCAGCCGTGCCCGTTTTTGCTGTCAGGGATGTATCCTGTTGGATTGTAACTTCCCTGTTTTCCTGTTTTGCTTGACTCCTTTACGTTTATGATGATAACTTGTAGTATATTAACGACCTCATGTTACTAGCGATGCATATATTTGAGGAGGGCGCTGATCGAGTCGATTGTACTCGCTACCATTGATCGATACTACGCGCTTCATACTATGATATTACTGTCACTCAATAGATATCAATTAAAGCCATTTCCTTCCTGGAGTATTCGTTAAGTAATAATTAGTATTTGAATTTAAACTAAAACAAATAAAGGACGATCTACCGCCGGGTCTCGTCATAAAGGTTCACTTCGTCGTACGATATTTACTTTATTTAAATGATTGGGTTCATATACCAGAATTTGACAAATTTAAACATTGAATGCAAGCTGATTTCATTAATTTCATTTCAGAGTGCTCAATAAATCACTAGATAACACCTCGGGTATCATCGTGCTCTCCCAACAATGCCAGATTACTCAAAAAGAGGACTGTTTGTGTTTATGTACTCTAGTTTTTCTGAAATCTAGAAAATGAGCATCAAGTTCCATGGCTGGTTCTGTCCTTTGTCCCTTTGACGAGTGAAATTAACGTCATATAACTTGACTCGGTGCGGTTCTGTAGGTAGCTATTTGCGCCCAAGGTCGTCCACCATGATCACCGAGTGATCTCAACCTGAATCGTAAAAAATAGTCTTGAATCTATGAGTGCTTTCCACGACTTGCTCGTAGATTTTATAATCTGTCACATTGACACAGGACGTTAATTTGGTTTGATTTCTAAGGAAGGAGAATCATAATGGATAACTAACCAACTTCATGTGGGCTGCCACAATCTGTAGCTCCAAATACTCTGAGGCCAAGATTCTACATCACGATTTGGCACAGCGTTAATTTCTAGGTATCCCATGAAATGACTTTTCTCTATTCTAGGGAAGCACTCACACCCTCCACCTCCACAACCTTTCCCACTACATCCACCATCCTATCCATCTGGAGATGGGAGTCTCTGTTTAATATGAGCGTGATATCGCCATGGTCGCCACAGGTAATGGTAGCGTATTCTCCACGTAATGAGGACACCCTTCCCAGGATTCGTACTGCACTCGGCATTCGACCACTTGTCGGGCCTGAAGAATAGAACTGTTGAAGGTATTCTGGGAGAATGCGGGGGGTAACGAGAGACATTTTTGTGTTTGAAGAGTTGATATTGATTTACTCCAAGTGAAATGGGAGACTGATGGGTATCTGTATGTCTTTCTTAGCCGGATGATCTGTATTGAATCTTTGCCCTGAAGACTTTCTTCTCGTTGATATCAATATCCTGCTTCCGAACAGGGAGTTGTTCATTTAACACACGAAAACGAAACGCGGGTACGCGTCGATGACTAATCCCAACTTTGTCGGAATCGGACCATATTTATGCCGAAATTAGATGAGGCTGAACCTTAAGGAGACAACGGCAACTTCCAAACTCTCCCGAATGTACTCTGTCCCCGTACAACTTGGAGCAGCTGGACGCTCATTGAGGTCTTTGAAATAATATTAAACAATTTATTTGCTATACACAAGTCCCCCCAGTATGCAAGCGTTTCGCTTTCATAACTCTGCTCAGAAAGGAAGTAATAAATAACATACTCGCCAAAGCAACCTTGGGGAATGGACCAAAAACTCGATCGAGGGGCTCTCCGCAACAAACAGGACCAAGAAACACATGAGAAAATGTAGGTGCAAAAATACTAACAGAAGATGAGCCAAGGGGGAAGGGGAGGGGGAGGGGGAGGAGGAGACATGGAAAAATGTCCGCACTAACGGTACAGAGAGGCGTGGGACAGGTATATGACACAGGGAGCATTGGACCAGCCAAAGGCATAAGGGACCGCGCGAGAACCGAGAACCAGCGATTAGAAGAGGGGTAGAATGCTCTATCAGCTACCGACTGGCTTATACTTGTGATTCCACTGGGTCCTCATGGCCATGACGTTGTTTTGGTCTTCAACAAACTTGCTGTTCTCCATGGAGAACTCTCGTCGTCCGGCCCGGCGTTGCTTGACACAGCAGAATGCTATGATCCCCATAGCCAGAATAACTGCTCCGCCAATTGAAGCATAGACGGCGATTTTAGCTGCAGCTGGTAGTTCTCGCCATCTCTGCGCCAAAGACTTTGGTGGTGGCTTGTTGATCTCGTTCGCGATATCAGAAACACCACTAAACAGACAGAGCCGTTAGTATCAGCCATCCAAAAACATCACCATCGTCATGGAGACGACGGAAGCGAAAAAGAAACAGGAACTTACTCTATCACTTTAATACTCTGCCAGTCACCGGACCTGTCAGAATACTCATATTCTTTCCCTTTATGTGCGTCAACAACCTTCAACTTCTTGACACTCATGATATATGGCGCTTTGTCATAGTCGATTTCGCCGCCCGCCCATTCAATGACACCTTTTTTGTTCTGCGGATCACCACCAGGCCAGATACCCAGGCGCACAGTTGCGGGAGTTTGAGGGAAGTTTTTTCCACCAAGGGCTTCCTCGTACATCAGGGTTCGGACCAGCACGGTGTCGATATACCATTCTATTTTTTCCGGCGTCCAGTTGACGGTATAGTTATGGAAATCATCCATAGCTCCCTTAACGTCGAAATTCTTACCGCGGTCATAGGACGTAGTATTTCCCTTGCCAAAGTAGTTGGTTTGAACTCTATCTGGCTCCGAGCCAACCCATTCCCAGTCGATTTCATCCAATACTTCTGACTGGATGACAACACTGCTAACGACACCTTGACCAGTCGCGGCTTTCATATGGACTTCAACGGTACCAAAAAAGATATAAAAGAAGGACTGGATAGTTGGCGAGTCGAGTTGCTTGCGGATCGTGAAGTTGGAGCCTTTATCAGAGATTTCAACAATTCCATTGGTAGTATTCCAGATATTAGGGTTCAGCGAGTTGTTAAGGTACGTGGTGAAGTTCTGTCCCAAAGCTGGGGCGTTAGGGCAGTCATCTTTCTCCAACGGGTTGCAGTACGTGAACGTCTGGCCTACAACGGTGGATAAGAGACAGGACAAAAGCCCCAACGACGACAGAAGGGAAATGCTTCGAGAAGCCATCATTGTGAGACGTTATACGACGGTCGTCAAAATGGCAGCAGAGAAGGTGCACAAAATAACGAAAGACGCGTGCAGATTCACAGGAGGCTCTGTTTCGGTTTTTTCCTTTTTAAAGAGAGGACGCTATCAAGAATCAGTGCGACCAAACGGACATGAAGGAGAGACAATAGGCCACGCCCCTCAAGAGGGGAAAAGACTGATAGCAGCTGGTGGTGATGGTGAACGAAAGATGGAATTCGATGTCGAACGATCGAACGTCGATTGCAACCCCCTTCCCTTCGTTATTATATGACGGGGGCTTTCGGACCATGAAACAACACTCAACTGGGCCATGCTGGTTGGCCTATGGTGGATCCACTTGGCATTAGTCTGTAACTGGGACCTGGCCACTAAGCCTTCTGCAGCTTAGTACCCCCAGAAGTGGTTGAGATTCCAGCAACAAAGATGAGCTATTATTGGGAGATTTAAAAAAGGGGGGCAGGCCTTATTTTCTGCAGTGGCCCCTGAGATCGCCTGCAAGATGAATATTGAAGAATGGAACGGCTCCCAGGACATTCTGCGAAAATCCGGGAGTTGCACAGCTCATCAGCAAGTATCCGGAGTAATCAATAATCCATGCATGGATCGTCATGAATTCCTGGCTCCCTTCCTAGTCTTTCATCAAAACCCCTTGATGCCTCGTCAAACCGGCAAAGGACTGACAAATTTCGGTTGAAAACCTTTTGCCTGAGGCCGCCTAGTCCGCCACGAAGGCAGGTTGTACCGTCCGCGTCACTTGGCGTCCTCGCCAGTGGCCAAAGTCAAAAAAGCCTTTTGCTCTATCGCCCGTATAAACACTCTATCACACTTTATGTGGTCGCATGCAAATCAGCCGAAGATCCAATAACTCAATGAAATTATCTATCACGTGAAGGTGTCTCATCCCTTAGGTTAGAATGGATTGGATGACTAACCGATAATTGATTATATAATACATTTTGAGGAAATAATGAAGCCTATTATTAGCTATCGATTTATCGATAGTCAAGGAAGGTCCAAGCTTCAAGATTTTTGATAGACGAAGAAAAAGACCCAGCGTCGTTTCAACAAAAGACACGCTCACCAGCAGCTGCCTCTGCACCCCACTACAATGTTGGTTGCCATATAGCTAACACGTATATCTATCAATAAGCATGGCTCCTCCCTCATTCCCAAGTTTTGGTCGCGGCACAGCTGCAAAGCGCATGCAGCCAGCAAAACGATATCGACCCGGCAAGCCCATCGCAGATGAAGTTGAATCGTCCGAAGAGGAAGATGAGGAGGAAGAGGAGGTAGAGGAGCAGAAGCCCAAACAATTACCGCAGAGCCGGCCTCCCCCAAGCTCTAGGAACATCACTTCTGGCGTTCGACAAGTCAAATTGGAAGAGGAGGCAGAAGATGAAGAGGGATTTGTGACGGAAGAGGAGGAGGATGCTGTCGATATCCACCCTAAATCTTCAGCACCGGTTACTTCTGACAGGCTGCACACCGGCGAAGTTTCAGTAAGGAAACAGGAAGCACAGACGTCGGAAGTCGAGGACGAGTCAGAGGAAGAATCAGGTTCAGAAGAGGATTCAGAAGAGGATTCAGAAGAGGAGTCTAGCTCAGAGGATGAAGGTCCGAGGAGACTACTACTTCGCCCAACATTTATAAAAAAAGGCGAACGTAAAGCCGCTGTGACTTCAAGCAATGTTGGTCATATTGCGACGTCTTCATCTGCCCTCGACCCTGATGCGGAAGCCGAAGAGCTTAAACGGCGGAAGGATAAGGCAGACCTACTGATTCGCGACCAACTAGAAAAGGATGCTGCTGCTCGGATAGCTGGTAGAAAGACATGGGACGACGACATTGACGAGACAGGTGCAGGAGTTGATGAGAACCACATTGACGATACGGACGGTGTTGACCCGGCAGCTGAACTTGCTGCCTGGAAATTGCGAGAGCTTAAGCGAGTCAAACGTGAACGCGAAGCCATCGAAGTTGCCGAAAAGGAACGGGAAGAGATTGAACGCCGTCGTAACCTAACTACTGAGGAGCGAGAGCGCGAAGATCGTGAATTCATTGACAAGCAAAAGGAGGACCGAGAAGCTGGGAGAGGAAAGGCTGGGTTTATGCAACGATATTTCCACAAGGGTGCCTTCTTTCAGCCTGACTCGGAGAAACATGGTCTCACTGAACGAGATCTTATGGGTGGCCATTACGTGGACGAAATTAAGAACCGCGAAGCGTTGCCAGAATACCTCCAAGTCAGGGATGCAACAAAGATTGGACGCAAAGGCCGGACGAAGTATCGTGACTTGAAGACGGAAGATACTGGTAGATGGGGGGTTGAAAACTATTATCGGTCAAATGCGCCTGCTAGCAGTGCTGCTCGATTCGGTATTAAGGACGAACGATTCCTACCCGATAGTAGGGACGGAGATTTAAGGAGACCATCTGGACCATCAGGAGCAAATGCAAGTGCAGTCAAAGAACGCCGCCGTCCCCGCTCTAGGTCTCGTTCGCCTCGCCGTCGACAAGACCACTTGAGCTCAAGATCAAGATCTCCTCCACGAAGAGATCAGCATCGGGATGATGATGGCAGAAGCCGAAGGAAACGTAGCCCTTCGCCATACCACGATCGTGATAAAAGGCGGCGAGTAGACTCTGTATCGTAGCATGTATATTTTCAATTATTTGTTTCCTGCATAGCACTGTTTTTATTATATGCATTGTTTGGGAGCTAGGTTGTGTATATTGGATCCAACATGTACTTTTTCAATGTCTTCACAGGGGTGTTCTAAAAATGGGTATATTTAGCGTCAGCATTCTATCTCCTTTTTCAACCCTAGACTAATGCTCGACATTGCTTCGTTTGCGCTGAAAGCCCAAGTGTGGCCGAATGTGTGATGAGCTGAACTTCGAGCGCTCTCTATGTATTTCGAATAAATAACCCCAACCCCAATGTTGACCCTTCCCTCTCTAAAGGTAGCTTCCCCAGCCGTGAACGCCTCGCTCTGAAACCCAAGACAACACATAAATGCCCCCCAAAATGCATGATCCGAAAGAGGTTCACTTTCGATCAATGGCTGACATGGAACCCTTATGGCAATAAGTAGAGAGCAGGTTTATTTAATTCCAGCTCGCTCCAAAGTCTTTTCTCTTTCCATAACGGAGTCTCCAAATTTCACCAAAAACACGGTTCGGCTGGGCCACATATCGTTTCCTTGATTATGAGCGGTCACAGAAGCCTCAAAGCCGCAGCCATCGCATACTCCTTCAATGATACCGGCTACAAAGGCCGCACAATTTAACATGTTCATCTCTTTTGGCACCGATATATAGGTATTTGTTAGGGGATCGTTGTCGGTAATCATATATTCATTAGGTGTATTTGGAGAGACGGAATGTTCAAGGGCGTCTGCCGGGCGTGAGAATAGGAGTTTCCATAAAGGCCCATGGATCAGCTGTAGGAGTGGAAGGATGCGTAGCGGTCTAACAGGCTGGTTACTTGAGGAAGACTGGGACGTCAAGGTGCTCGTTGTCGATGAGCCAGTTAAGGATCGGTATAGTAGTAGGTCTAGCAGACGAAGTCCAAGAGGATAGCCTTGTTCGTTTAGTCTAAATAGCGAACTATCAGCAAAAACGGCAACCTCGTCATGTGTATTACTTGCAAGGTGCAAAAGTTTTACCGTCTTTCTAGGTCTTGGATTCCTGTAACTCTTCTTTGGGCGTATACCACCATCTCGGAAAAGATATAACCAAAGCTGGCCTTGCTAAGTTCTGCATTTCGCGTGCGATTCAAGTTCCGGTCATATATAGTCTTGCGATTGGATGGAACCCGCAGTCCTGTTGATGGTTGGCTCTGCGACGGTTGCGGCGAGCGTGGAGGAGCTGTCTGTCCTCCCTGTCCGCTTAAGCCAGTACCAGCAATGGCACCCGCAGAGGAGGCGTGTACATGAGCCTTTGGGGGCGCGCTCATCGTAGTTGGTTGCGGGGGGTACCGTCGGGTGTTTGTCAACGAAAGAATAGCCAGCCCCTTCCTTTACGCAGATGTTTTGCAGGCTGAGTAGCGGCGTTGTAAGCGTAATATACCTTTGTAGCCGGTGATTTAACGAGTTAGGCAAGAAATGTTTGCTCAGGGCCGGGATATCTTTTTGTTCATCAATTGGATGTTATTTGACCCGTTGCGGTGTTCGGTGTGGACGAGGTTGAGTTAAAAGAAAGCTCCCGCACCGCCAAGAAGAGCTCAAGCACGAGCTAGCTAGTTACGCACCACGCTTGGTGAAGGGTAGTAAGCAACCCGTTGGTGGTTTGTATTTTGGTTATTTATTATCTTATAGGGGAAAGAATATCTAGAGGCTCTGGGTAGTAGTCCATGGTGCGTTGAGTGACCGATGATGATAGCCTGTGCCTGTGCTATCTGTCCATAGGTTCTGTCCATGTATTCCAGCTTAGATTGTGTCATACCATTCCGCTTATCTTTCAAATATATACCTACGAATAGAGAAATATCCATACCACAATGCAGCTAGTTAGATATTATAATCCTACTTATAACTAGACTAATTCACGCATTAACCAAAAATGCTAAGAGGTATTAGGTTGCTCCAAGTACTTGCTGTCATATGGCTTTTGCTGTCTATGCCTGCTATTCCAGTTCAACGTGCGGGAAATATTTTGAATCCATTCATAGCTGCGGTGACCGGAAGGTATCACATTGGCAAATGGGAACCTAGACGCAGAAATTGTAACGTAATCTCCGGGATGTAGTTCAATTCTATAGAGCGCGAATGTAAGTTAAGGCACAACTTGGATTTTAAAGGATAAGCACGTACCTCTCGCGGCCATCAAAACTCGCCCAAGAGCTGGTCCGGGCATCATACGGAACTCCTATACGCAATACTATGGTATCCGGGAGTATTATGGGCCGGAAATTGAGCGTATGAGCACAAATTGCTGTAAGAAGGATGACAGGGTTTTCAGGGTGTGATAAGGAGCCGCCAGCGGCAAGGTTATATGCTGTAGAGCCTGTGGGGGTAGCAACGCAGACGCCATCAGCCTGAACGGACGTAAAATGTTCGTCGTCACCAAATATCTCGAGAGACGACATCGCTAAAAAAAGTCACGGCGGTTAGACAGAGGCAAATAGAGGGAAGTAAATTGTCACATACTTGGATTTGGCCCACGGTCAACCACTATCTCGTTTAGGATTTGAAACATTTTGTCTGGGGAATGAGTAACGTTGTCTTCTGACTCCTCACCAATCAGTTCTTCAGCCAGGTCTCTTTCTATTTGAGGTTGACCAGAGGACCTCTGCCGGCTCCGCATTACAGTGCATTCGAACCGCAGCCGTAAGCTGACAGTAACCCCTTCAGTAAAGGCCCGCTTTAGTGTTTCCTTGTAATCATCGAAATCAAATTTCGTTAAGAATCCCAGTGACCCAAGGGAAAATGATAAAACTGGGGGCACCACACGCTGGAAGAGCCAGCTCGCGTATAGCACCGTCCCATCGCCGCCGAGGGTAATAACAAAATCGACTAGGTGATGGTGATCTTCAATGAGACAGTTGTCCCAATACTTTAGCCTCTGCTTCGCGGTGGGCTCCTTTTTGCATATGCTCTGTGCATCGAATTGGGTATCGTTTTCCAGCCTCTTCTCTACGTAAACTGTGTAAGGAACTCTCTGCTCCGGCCCAAGGAGCCAGCTTGTGACCTCTTTGGTCAATCGAGCCAGACTCTGGTCTTGAGGTTTCGTCAAGATGAATATGCTGTGGACATTGAGCTTCAGCTTCAGGCTGCCGAGCTTTTTTGACAATGCCCGCACGTTCCACGCCATATCCGAGAGCTCTCTCTTCGTCAGGAGCCGGGAGGACCCAGAGGTATTGTCGCCACCATCTTCGAACTGGGGCCCAACCGACCGCGTCACAGCCTTGCCATGTTCATCGATTTGGTCGAGCTGGACAGCCCGAGGCTGACCTAGCAGGGAATGCACAAAGCAAGCTGCCTGGTCTGATGTCTGCGTTTCGTGTCGACGGGCAAGGCGCGGGGTATCGGGAGAGACAAACGAGGATTTGCGGCGATGACCGCTGTCAGACTCGAACACTACCTGCAAGAAGGAGGTTGCGTTAGCAGTTCTGCATTGCATATCGAACAGGATAGGCTAAGGCTGGGTGCAGCAAGCCGGAGATGGCAGATGTAGCTCTCTTTTCTTTTATGTTAGTGCCTGCGGGGAGCATGGCACAGACATAGTACCTACCTCCAGGTGATGGCGAATCTCGGCATGATCCTCCATGAGATTCCGTGAGTGTTTGTGAGACTATCTAGGGCAGGGAGATTGTACAGCTTGCATCTTGGGAGCTTCGGGAAAACTAGTTGGTTTGTCTGAACTGCTTTCTCTAAACTTATGACAGCATTTCTTGATGGTTGAACTAGTTAGCGACGGACGAAGTTCAAAGAAGGTTTTTAGCCTCGGCCTTATTTTGATGACAACAAAACATACAAATAATGATGTAGTTATTGTATTACTCCGTAGATATTTATGGCAAACACCAGCACCAGCGACCAACAGCTTGCCATCCGGATAAAGGATACATACGCTCTGTGAGATATACAAACGCGAGTCCCTTCGGGAACGGACGGTAGATTTATTGAAAGAAACACACGCACATCAGAATCAGCAAGGGCCGGGTCAATACATGTACGGAGTACAACAATGGGCTTCGCACCTCAGCGCAAGTAAGAAGCACGAAGATAACCTGGCGAGAAAAATTATGATAGATAATATACGTACTTAAAGAACAGGAGATGCTGTGTTGCCTTGGGCCTTGTCGGCATGCTGTGGGATCTACAACGTTTGCGGACTTGGAGTATACACAAAACCATAGGGTGGATGGAGTAGGCTAGCCTACAGCCTCATCCCGAGCCCTCCACTGCAAGGTATAGTTATACAGAATACAACATCGATCTTGTTCAGTGTTGCAATAACCGCCTGGTCAAGCCACTTGGACACAGCTCGTAAGAGCAGAGATGCGTTGAATGTGTTATCCCTTGGGGGTATCCTGGCACGAGATCCATAGTCAAGGGAAAAAAAAAAAAAAAAGGGTAACTGGCAATGAAAGCCAACGAAGACTATGGGGTCAAGGGGAGGGAGAATTGGGCATTTCGACCAACAGTTATCCCTCACTTGTGTTCATCTGGGATCTTCACCTACTCAGTAGGACGATTACACGATACCGGATGCAACCCCAGATTCCAGACTGACACCCGTGCCTGCTCAGCCCTCTCCTATATGACGAGTGTGCCAGCCTGTTTCTTCATCCCATCCGGATCGAAAGGTCAGCCAGAACATCCTTTCCAGGTGCGGTTCCTTCAAGCGAGATGCCGAATTGGATCAGCTTCCCTTGTGGCAGCAGCAAGATATATTAAAATGGGCTGCCAGCTAGATGTCAAATATATTCCGTGTGCGGTATCAATATCGCCTCCATCACAGAACCGACTATATTCTCAAAAGCGGCAAGATCTTGCGATGCATCCACATATGTGCAACGGTTTTGATGGAAAGGGAGCATTAATGACGAATAGATCGAGAAGTATATGGCGAGCCGTGTTTATTTTATTTTCGTATCTCGCCTTTTTTGGCCCAGCAAAAAGAAAAGATGAGAAGAAAAAGGAAAGAAGGCAAGAAAAGCGGGAAAAAGGAGAAAGACGATCTGACCAGAATACCTATCTTGCCTGCCTGCAGTGCAGCGCAAATGTTGAGTAACCTGAAGCCCAAAGTCCCTTACGTGGTGACTGCATGGAAGTTTAATGTGATAGCTGGAATCTGCATTCCTTCCGAGAGGGCTCGCGACGTCCATTATCTTATATTAAAAAGTGGCCTGTTTATCTTCTCCCACCCTCCTATTTTTGACTTCAAAGGTCACCAACTCGGTCAGGTTGCACATGATGGCTATTTCCTTGGGCCCCGACAATGGATTATGAATCGATCTGGTATCGCGTTGAACACCCTCCAGCAAGCCTCCTCTGTACTATCAACGAACGCATCTTGGGCCAGGCGACTTTGATCGACGAAGATTCACACAAGGGACATCATAGGACCTTTTATGTGTTTTGTATGGATAGACTTACTCCGTACTTTGTACATGCATGGAAAACCTCAAAATTACCCAGCCAAACCTTGCTTAGCTGGTCGGCTGGTGGGGTTGGTGTATCAACAGCGTTCAAGCCGTGAGATGACTGTGGAGACCCCATGGGAAATATAATAACGAAGGTTTCATCGCAAAAAAAAATAAAAAAGGGCAGAAATGAAAATTTTGACTCGTGAGAAAGCAGGCAGGGATCGAGGGAGGGGAATTACCAGATGAATATCCAGATGCCCAACGTGTTGGCGGAGTTACACTTGCAACAGAGAGGCGAAGAACGAAACAACAAAGATCGAAGCGAGAAGTCAAGAGGAAAAAAGGAAAGAAAGAAACGAAAGTGGGAAGGAAAGGAAGACAGAGAAGTCAGCTGCGTGCGTGAGAGCCGTGAAATTGGCCGTTGGTGTCTGATCCGCCCTTCTTCTTCATCAGCCATAAAAGGCCCAAAAGGACAAGGAAGGGAGCAAGCAAAAAACATGCGGTGAACAAGAAAGCGAAAAGGAAAAAAGGGCTTCCTCAGATCTTGAGGTCCGTGGGGCTTTAAACTTTCGAGAATCAGAAAGTGTGGCCTTGTGCGGCATCGGTTTGCTCCAAATTGTCTGTCTGTCACGGAAAATCCTGGTGCGTGGTAAAGGATGCAGAGAGTTGGTGTTGGGTACTGGCCATGGTGCTGGATGCCTGGACAAGCCGGGATTATCTCGCTGCAAGCAAAGAAGCAAGGGCTCCTCCTAAAGGGTATTGGATATGAACAAGAATAAAGGGAGTCTCCAGCGATGAAACGTCCGCGGGGCCTGCGCTGAGCGGACAGACATTAATACTACTACAGCATGTGCTAAGATGCGTGAAGGAGAAAGATCTTCGGTCAATAACTATTAGAGTTCCTTCACAGGACAAGCAATAGCAGGCAGACGTATATATACGGAGTATATATAAAGTCACCGGCAGCTGCGTGGACACCAATCATAAGGTTTGCTTGACTCTACAGAGGAAGTGCGATTTCTTTCTTGCCCGCCAGGGTAGCCGTCCTATCCATGCCCAAGATTTGGGAGGGGTGAAAGGGATAAGTTGCAACTTTCTCCCCCCCGAATGTGTCGAGCCAAAGCCCGGGGGGTTCTCGGATGGAAACGCCAGAACCAGACTAAAATGGTGTCGAGCTCACATACGGAGTATATACACAGACATATAATAATACGCTGGACTATTATGTTGACCCTCGGGTAAGGGATACCAGGCCCCTGATTGGTGGTGTTTTCGACTCTCCTTCTTCTATGGAGCTAATATCGCCACCCAACGGAGCTGCGCGAATGGCAAGGGGAAGGACTATCATCTGATTGCATACAAACACATTATGCTGGCAAGGTGCAGCTGGTGCATACGCAGATTTTATACAAGTGAAAGAAGGAAAAGCAGCATATACGGAATATGTATGTGTCGGCATAAAAAAAGGTTGCCTATGCCCAGCAAGCAATACAAGAAGACAAAAAAAGAAAGCAGCTTACATCATGCCTCAGGGAAGGGAAGCAAGTCCCCCGTAAAGAGCAAGGTGAGTCACAAACCCCCGACTACTATCTCAAACTAGCCTGTGATATCACCATCGATGGAAGTGCATATCAAAACACTAAGTTGGAATTGAAATGTCGCTCGCTCCCTCGGTCACAAAGACCAAACAAAAAAGCCTGTTAGCTGGCTCCTTTTCTCGCAAAAGGGCGCAACAAGACAGCAACAAAGCCCTTGCGCCTTAGCTCATCCAAACCCCAGGTGCACAGGGAAGGCAAATCGAAGGAGGATGTCCTCCGTTTACTCCGTACACGAGGCAGCGAGGGAATGTCCAACAAGAAATTGCCATGCTTCGGTAGGCAAGTTAAATTTAGATTGGCTGATGTGTTTGACCAGGAATGAGAAACTCCCAGATGGCAAGTTGCATGTCAGTATACTTCTTGCCTGGATCAAAGCATGGTTAGGCATTAGAAGGCTCAAAATCCCCGCCAAGGTTACTGGGGAGGGAAGAACCGAACATCCATCTGAATCCTAGGCAGCGGCTATGGACATGGCAAATTGACCACTAAAATTTGGGCATGCAGCTTTCAGGGTTTGGCTGGAATCCCAGCTTTGGAATCCCAGCTTAAGGATCAAATTTGCAAAAATAAAAAAGGCAGCAAGGAGAAAAAAAAAGCAAGCGGCTGTAAAAATAAATGCTGCAAGCCCACGATATGATCCATGGGACGGAAAGGGGATACCTGCGCAAGTGGGCCATAGGGATGACAAGCGAAACGTTTTTCGATTTACGTTTTTACACTTCGATGTGGAGGTTCTAGAGAATAAAAAAATTGTGCCGGCCGCGTGACAGAGATGGATAGAACGGAAAGATGGAGGGACGATATATTTGAAATAATGCTACAACAACGACTTATCTCTGTGATCTACCCCGTAACTCAGTAGTGCGCACGGTGTAGAAAGGCGGAAACAGAAAAACAAAAGGGAAAGGGGAAGAGAGATCAATCAACTGGCGGTTTCGTTATTCCGTGCTCCAGTAGTTGGAACCGAGGCTAGCGAGTAAATACGTTTGGAAATGGTTTTTGGGACGCTGGCGATGCCTTCACTTATTACCGCATTCGGAAGTAGGAAGCGGCCGGCCATCTTCCAGATAGTGCAGGCCACTATTTCCAGGCCATTATTTGAGAGCAATGTATGTACTTCGTACGTGACGAGAGGGGACATGCGTAAGCAGGCTGGGGCGTCAAAATGCCGAAGGGCGGCGATGTCAGCAATGTGCTAGACTCCGTAATCAACTAGCCTTGTCAGAGTTGTAGTTGTTATACTTAGAATGTTGTATAACATCGATGCACCTGGTGGACGGAAGTAAAAGGGCACCATCGTCAACCAGAAAGAGGAAGCTAACTAAAATATCATATGTAAGTAAGTTGGAGGATAAGAAAAGAGAGGAAGATGAAAAAAAGCAAAAGGCCAGAGACCAGCCATGCGCGTGGAACTCTTCCCAAAAGGAACCTGCGGGCCTTTTGCAACTCTGTTTTATTATTTTTGTGTTTGTTAGTAGGTCAAGCCATGTTCTTCGAGTGCTTCGATTCGTGAGAAGCGATCATTGGCACTTGGGGGCGGCTCCTTTTGAGTCGGATGGAGGCACCCGAACTTGCCACACAAGCGGTAACTTGTCCATGTCCGTGGACTCAGGGAGGGCTAAACAAGTTCTTTTTCCCCTTTCCCGTATTCCTGCTCTATTTGGAGTGGCTCTCAAGCACCCAAGGAAGCGGAGAGAGAAGGCTCAAAGCGAGGACTTGGGGGCTTTCTTGATTTCTTCGGTTATTATCTTTATATTATCCCACTGCCTCAATGAACCGTTAGCAAGGGAAAGGACGCGTGGATGAAACGGTTCACAGGTATATACGGAGCTACTTCGTCATTATGTATGTTCTCCGTATGGACTTACTCCGTATACTATACTTACGGCAGAGGGGACTCCGTATAGCCTCAGTCGGGGTCGTTACGGATACTCCGTACGGTACTCCGTACGCCTGCCTTGCTTGCTCCGGATATATGTATACATATACAGCCCCATGTCAGTTCTGGGTCGAGGTCCCTGGATGAACCCTGGCAAGTCCTCGTCAGGGCTGAAATAAGTACATGTATACTCCGTACTTGTATAACTGTAAAGAATAGTATCACCAGGGCGGGCCCTGGATCGTATATCCTTCATCACCGTCGCCGTCATCCATCGACTGGCCGCTGCTTGTTCATGCGTTGCATGCGAAGGAGGAAGAAGAAAAGAAGACGACGGACAGCACATCCTAAAGCGGCAGCTGGGGCTACGCATCCCTTTTTATGCCGTTAGTCAGCCGTCTTGCGGTGGTAATACCGTGTACTGAAACCCGACACGACAGCCAAGGTGGTAAAAATACCACGTATATATTTCGCGGATGTGACGAGTTTCGCCCCCTTTATCCCCTTATACAAAGCAATACCCATATCCATATCCATAGTCCAGAGGAGTCCAGGATAGCAGTGGTACATACTCCGCAGTTGAGAGGTTTATACTCACTTTGTACTCAACCCTTACTCCGTACATCCCTGCCAATGGCCGTGTAAAATGGCCATCACGCTTTTGATACCGGCGGCAGGGGGCATCTGGTTGCGTCGATCGATATTATTACCAGCGAGTTGAAAGCGTATCTTCCGTATATATAGGTACCTGCCTTTATTTGCTCTGTCTGGCACCCTCATGAGAGAAGAATAATGCTCCGTATTCGGCAATATGTATCCTCTTTTCTCAGCCCCATTCTCACTGGCTTCGAGAAGGACAGGCATCTTCTCCCGGCTACCAGGGCCTGGCGCGGACCTGCCGTGTGTTGCCCACAGATAGTTGCATACCACTTAAGATTAGTTGAGTGGAATGGGTAGCATTCCGTAAACTTGAAGAAATAAAATAGTACGGAGTAGTAATAATAATAATAATGAAAAGAGGATGCAGGATACCAGGCCTATCAGTTTCCAGTTCGAGGAGCTTTGCCGCCTGGACGCCTTGCTCCTGTGAGAGTCGCCGCCCAGCCTGCATATCACATTTCATTCATCAATCTTCTTCCTTTGACCCGCTAGCCCGGTCCCGTACCAGTCTCATCACAGACTCGAGCGCAGGAGAGGGAGGTGGCAGGAAGAAAGCAGACAGAAAGGAAGGAAAAGAAAAATGCTGTAGCCTGAGCGACCTGTCGATACTTGGTACGGTTTTTTATCTTCCGTTAACATATGTATGCAACCTGCATCTTGCATTCCCCATGTGCGACGCAGTCGGTGCAACTATTAATCTAGGAGCCAGCCTATCCGTATCTAGGTTGTGATTGCGACATTCGCTTCGGCGAGAGTTCCGCTGTGCTGGTGCGTGCCGCAGTGTATCAGTTCGACTGGTGTTTTTGCTCTCCATCCTCTCTGTTGTCGGTACATTACCACGGAGAACCAACACTTTCAGCTGGTAAGGGGTGATCTGAGCGTGTTGGCGGGCGCTTAGGTTTGTTTTTTTTTTTTTTCGCCCTTTCATACGGAGTCCCGATATTTGCCCTTATTCCTCGTCATCGTTGGAGACATCCCCTTCTCCCCATAAAAGACATAATTAGTATCCGAGATCGTTTGTTCCACTTCTATTCCGCCTCTGCCTTGTTGTTTCATGCTACCCGCCTTTTCTCTGTCCTGCGAAAATCATACATGGAGTGATATGATTGTGTGTGTGTGTGTGAATAGACACGGAGTATCACAGTAGCGTATCCTGTGGGTCGTGGCATGTTTCTCCGTCGATAAAAAGCGAGCGTCAGCATCGTCTCCTGCTTTTTGCTGCTGATCGCGCCTGACAGGAATCACTCCTAGCTCCGTACTCCATACTGTAGTCCCAAATGGCGATAAAATCGGCAGCCTGTACGTATACTCACTTCGTAACACGAGAGGAAGGGGATGCAGCCTGGCCACAAGGTTCGCTCTATTTACCTCTCAATCAGGTAGCTTGACGAGCGTGGCGTAGGGGGAAGCCAATAGCCCAGGAGACGAGCGATCTGACGCTGTTGGCTGAGGTGCTGCAGGCTTGGAGGCTTGGGGACTGAACTTGCATCCATCCATCGCCATCCATGAGAGGCAGAGAAAGCCAGACAGGCACCCAGACAAAAGAGGCAGAGCAGCCCAGCCGGGTACCCCAGGGAGCTGATAGTATGCAAGCCAACAGTTTGACCACCACCGGAGAGGAATATACTTGGTCGTTGTATATCATTTCTTCTTCCTCTTTCCTCTTTTTTTTTCTTTTATTTTATTTTCAACGCTTTGGCACTTTCGATACGGACGTGCGATGTTTGTTCCCCATCGCTGGGAACCGGGATGCACCTTGGTCCGTTCATCCACGCTCCCGTCCAGCTGCTGTTTTGCCTTGCTCTCTTCCGTGGAGAGAGCGAGAGAGACAAGCCGGGCTAAATCAACAAGAGACAAGAGAGATTGTCCATCGTAGGCCGGCGTCTGATTTGATCCCTGAAACAAGAGCCTGTCCTGACCCCTCCGCCTGTTCTCTGGGCTTCCAGCTTCGGTCCAGCAGCTTTCTTCTAGCGTGATACCGCTAATGTAAGACACTCCACGGGCAAATAATTAAGTCGACAGGCAGTGTTGAGACGAGACTTTCCAAGCGTCTCCCTGGCGGAGATGCTGGGTGCTGGTGCTGGTGCTGCCACCCCCTTAAGCCGTAACCGATGCTGGCTCTTGTACCACAGCCATCCACCGAAACCGCTGCGTCCACATCGAAGGAGCCCAAAAACCCTAGATAGACCCACGCTCTCTCGCGATCTGGATCCAAGCACTGGATTGGCGTCTCCGAGAGATTAAAATACGGCGGCGCGCATCACGTCACAACCATGGATGGCGGGCGGTTCGGTGGGCGTCTTTGTCTTTGCTTCTTCTCCTTTCTGTCGGATTACTCTGATTTCCTTTCTGTAACTAATGGATATATGGGGAGTGCGGAGCCGTCTGTCTGTCTGTATGATATTTTCTTTTATATTGCTTCTTCCTCCTCTTCTGCATCTGCTCTGGCAGGAAGCAAAGCAGACGATGGCTGCTCCTCCGGCTTGTCTCTGAGCTCTCCCAGCAACCCTGAACTGAACTATCAAGGATCCCCGTCGCCTGGTCAAACACAAACAGGCCCGGGTGCATGGCGGCTGCTGGAGCCATGGGTCGTCCTGCCACACTGCATGACGCTGTTACTTCTTGTTCTTCTGCTTCTTTTTTGGCTTGCAAAAATACTTAAAATAAGAATCACCAAAAGAAAATAAAAAATCATATTATTCAATGCCCGGGTGGATGGGCCTGGATACTTACTCCGTCCGTTCCTCCACTCAGGCGTCTTCTACTTCTTTCTGCTTCTTTTGCATGTTTCTTTTTTTTGGCCTTTTTGCTTATTTTTTTCTCCTGTCGTCTTCCCTTTCGATGATGTCGTTTTATCTCCAGATAGAACTGTATAACTAAAGTACTCCGTATATTTTATTTTTAATTCTTTCTGCTTCTTTTTTGCACAAAGTAGATATTGACTACCGCCTGGATCTCCACAGGGCCAGCCGGGCTATATGAGATCTTCTACATGAAATCAACCAACCTCTCTCCATCTCTCTTTCGCCCGTTCAGGAGAACTCTATATATGGACTTTAACATGCTTGACAAGCCCGCCGCCAGTCTAAACGCTTGGTATCCGGCAGAGCTCAAGTGTATAATATTGCCCAGGGGACCATCCATATCAAAGAGTGGGCTTGCTGGTCTGCCTTAATTTTCATGCCTTTACAAAGACCGTCTCTCCCCACATCATAATGGTCCCTGTCCCTCTTGTCACTGCTTGCTCCTTTTTCTTTTCTTTTTTCTTTTGAGCAAGGACTACTTGAACGGTTTTATTTCTCGTTCGTCATATGAGAAAACCGGGCTGTCTCAACCAGCATTCATATATATGTATACAGCAACACATCTCTTCTCTTCCACTTTCCATATAACAACACAACGCCGACTCTTCCACACACACACGCACACACATACACAGTCACTCACACACTACGGAAAGATGTTTCAGCAAGGCTCGAGTTATCTTGCTGCTGCGACATACCCTTACCCAGACACGATTGATCAGGATATCATCGCTTCGAGACAGGCTTTGCAATCTACTGCTAGAACAATAAGTGCTGAGTCCAGCTCCCGCCTGGCCAGCATGGCTCATCACTCGCCAGAACATACCATGCAGGCCCTATCAAACAGACACGAACTGCACCGGAATGCTTCGATAAGTGCTGCTGAGCTGTCTCACCCAGCCTACTCTTCACCAAATACCCCATTTTATCACCAACAGGCTACGTATCAGCCGGTTTCTGTCCCTGCTACCACTATGGCTGCACCTTCGTACTTCCCAAAATACCAGCAGGCAGAATACTCTCAGGGGCCAATTGTCTCGTCAAACTACGTGTACTCCTCTGTTGAGCAGCCATTATCATCCTACGGCCAGTACCAGATGACACCAGATGGTTATTACGACACCTACTTACCTACGTCAACCATGCCCATGGCCTACGCTCAACAAGACGTAGACATGACCTCATCAACTTACGACGCCACGCCACTTTCACACGCCCACCTCTCTCTACCAGCAATGGAAAGCAATACCGCCTTTTCCACTCCTGATTTGCCTGCCAACCAACAATTCCCTGAGCCAAAAACTCCGCCACCACCAACCTCGTCAAACTCTTCTGGCGAAAGTGTCCGAGACGAAGACGATCTTGTCGGCGTTGGACTTTATGACGAACCACTGGACACCTCTTACTGGGACGAATCACTATCCAGCTCGGTTGATCCGATCTTGTACCCTTATCCACCCACACGCAAGGGTTTGAAGCTAGAAGAGACTCTCGACCCATCAACTCTAAACTGCAGCGATATGGATGCAGATGGCGATGAGGAGGAAGAAGAGGACGAGCAACCACGTATGGAGCCGTCCGTAAAGGACTCGGATGAATCCAACAGTGCAGGGGGACAATTGTTTCAGGTGGACGAGGATGCTTCATACAACAGCGCCCAAGTGAGCTGGACGGCAGCGCCGCCAGTTATGCTCAATAGTTACGCTGCATTCCCTGGATCGTACCAAAACGTCTATCCTACTATGTATTGAGACCCAAACTTTCTTGACCAATAGGATCGGCTGGGACGCGCTGTTGGAAAACATTTATCAACTATTCTAGGTAGATAGATACTTTACTCACTATTAATAATACTATTCTTGGTCTCTATCTTTCTCTCCTTTCTGAACATAGCAAACCCACCAACGACTATCTATCGTGAAGTCGGTATTTGCAAAATTAAACGGTAGCCCTATATGGAATTAGTCATATTTTCATTAATTTTTATTGGTCAACTTACACCAAGCTTTTAAGCTTGAGCTAAACTTTATTTTATCGAAAAAAAAAGCTCGTGTTATCAATTTTTGTACTTTTCGGCGAACTGCTGGCAAAGGA
Source organism: Nannizzia gypsea CBS 118893 (assembly GCF_000150975.2). Taxonomy (NCBI): domain Eukaryota; kingdom Fungi; phylum Ascomycota; class Eurotiomycetes; order Onygenales; family Arthrodermataceae; genus Nannizzia; species Nannizzia gypsea. The sequence continues at coordinate 926,747 of NW_003345195.1, forward strand.
AGGTAGGTAGCTTAAAAGAGAAAGGGTAGGCAGGGAGAGAGTCCCCATTATTCGGAAGAGTTGTTGGAGGATATACCCATACCTGGCCGTTGTGTGTCTCGACATAAAGAATACTGTGACATGGAGAGGCCAAAAATAACGCCGTGGAAGGAACTTTCCCAGCTTGTCTCAGTTCGAGAGCAGTTTTATCGCAAGTCAGACGATGGCGAAGATTGCCGGGCCAAGGCTTGTTCGCTGGTGAGACGCGACATATCCTATGCATAGAAAGAGAAACAATCTATTTCGTTCCCCATTTCGCTAATAGCTTTTCGTTTTTCCGTCCTAGGTCTGGGTATGGAAGCTCAGAGGAAATCTGCCCCATGCAGTTGAGGCCACTGCCCTACTGACGGACGCAATACTGCACGACGATCCGGAAAAGAATTCCATATTCTCGATTCGTGCTGCCTACTCTTTGGCTTTCTGCAGGTGGTTATCCGCACATCTGAATTGAGCTCAGGTATACTGACTATTGCCTTTCAGATTTGTAACTGGTCTGGTTGACTCAAAGCTGCATGGCCCGAAACAGTCTATGTATCAAAAGGCAATGGCCGTTGGCGTGCCAGCTTCGTTTGTAGAGCTGCGCCATGAAGCTACGCATAGGGACTTGCCGTCTCTCGTGGTTTTGAGAGATGCTGCTAGAAGGTCAATGGACTGGCTCTGGGAATTCTACTGGAATAAAATCGACAATGGCAGCCGCTGCATATGCGAACCTGCTAAAGACTCAGGTATCAGCGAGAGCGAAAAATCGGATATCGTGCTAGGGACTGTAACCTCTATGCTGCATCCGCTTATAGAACATATATATACGACAACCAAAGGTGGCCGACCAAGGAACAGAGCACGGCAGCAGTCAGGAGTGAAATTGGACATCATTAGGGACATCAGCACCCTATGTTGTAGAGAGAAAATAGCTGGAGACTTACTGGTGCAGATCTTATTAGATCAAGATTGTGGTTACCTTACTTCATGCGCTCACGGGTAAGTAAAGTTGTCTATCGCTTACTGTGAACTTATCATACTAATTTTTTTACCTCGTCTAAAGTAACTCTTACAACGAAAAGGATAAAGAAACCCAGTCACCGTTCAGTGCTTGGGATGATGTATTGAGGGAGTTTAGCCGTTCCTATCAGCCGTTCCTTACTTTGTTGGTGGAAGGAATAGCTACTATCTTGGTCTCTGCCGACTCAAGGAGTTTTCGCAACGTTGAGAATCGGGATGCACTAGACGGGAAGAAATACGAGGAAGACCTGTTTTTGTGGCTAGATCATATTCTTTCTGGGGCAGTGTGGGAGCCACTACGCAATCAATACCTCGTCTTGTCCCACGTTAGAGCTATCTGCCGTGTACCGGGCTTATCTGCAGGGTTTTGGGCTGAGGAGATAGACAAGATATTACCAGATGAATATACCGCTCCAACCCGCGTCAGTGATACACCAGGGGGTGGGAAAGCTGACTCCTCCAAGCTGCCCGCAGCCCCAGACGCCGCGATTGATCCAAATTCGGACATAGCTGTGTTACGGAACTACGGGTGGGATTTTGGACAGAAGATATCATGCAGGCCCATAGGAAGTATTGACCCATCTTAAATATCGCAGCCTGAATCACTACAATTTATATCGTTATGAACTGCTTCGGCTTTGTCGTACGGAGAACGGAGCTAGGAACCTGCGCTGGATGGCGGATGGTCCGATATATGCGATGAACACGATGTGCGCACGTTCAGAATTAACTGCGAGCTCGTTGGTTGAGGCTGCAAAATTGTTATTAGTAAGACAGTGGCTGCTGACGGGCTACCAATCATTTGCTGTGTATTTGGCGCTTCTGTTGATAGCAGCAGCTGGGGTGCGGATGTATATAACCAGCCTGGTTGACAGTCCATTTGATAGAAGTCTGAGTAAGCACCTTTCCTTCTACCTAGAAGTCAAGAGCGCAGCCTGCCGCATCCCCCTCATCGACGTCATCTCCCTCCAGCATCCATCTCTCATGAACGTGGGAAAAGCACTCCTCTCTCGCCGGTTGATATCAACAATAACCAAACGCAAGATGCATATCGAGTCGATTCCCATGTGTGAGTAAAAGACCATCGTATGCAAAGCTGCTAGCCATAGATTACCGTGGTTGTTGACCAGCTCGCCATGTAGGGACCGGTACCGGTAACAATTATGCATATCTCATCTCAGACGATGCGACCAAGGATGCTATGGTGGTAGATCCGGCACATCCACCAGAGTACGCACCATTGGAAGCTGGTAGATTGCAATTAATTGCATCTTTCTAACGTTTGTGCAGGGTGATTCCGGTACTTACATCCCACGCAGAAGACGGCAAGATTAATCTAAAGGCAATCATAAACACTCATCAGTAAGTTTGTCGCCGTTTTTGCAGTTTCCACGGGTACAGCATCTGAAGCTGACCGTCAAAATAGCCACCATGATCACGCAGGTGGGAATGAAGGGATTGTATGCACTCCCCCCATTTTGCGTGGCACAGTCAGCTTTTCACATCCAGAATAACACTCCGATGTAGCACCTGTGGATAAACCCGCTAATTAGAATGGCCTTGATATCTTTCTAGCTCACACAATTTGGCAAACTGTCGGTGATTGGCGGTAAAGACTGTGCCCATGTCACCCAAACTCCCGGGCACAAAGAGAAGTTCAAGATTGGGGAGCGGATCACTGTTACCGCTTTGCATACCCCTTGTCATACCCAAGACAGCATCTGCTATTTCGCAGAGGACGGGGATGAGCGTGTCGTATTCACCGGCGATACGTTGTTTATCGGGGGTAAGTTACTCAAATAAATCGATTTGCTTTTTACAAAAACCGACGGCGAGGGATCTAGTCTAATACACATCTGTATGATGTAGGGTGCGGAAGATTTTTTGAAGGCAATGCAGCTGAAATGCACAAGGCACTGAATGAAGTGCTTGCTTCGCTCCCGGATGATACTAAAGTATACGTGAGTCGCATGACCTTCCCTTGGTATGTTTCGCAGTGTGTGACTAATCTCTTATGGTAGCCTGGACATGAATATACCAAGTCGAATGTGAAATTCTGCGCCACGGTCTCCCAGTCGGATGCCGTAAAGAAGCTTGAAGAGTTTGCCAGTAACAACCAGCAAACCCAAGGGAAATTCACTATTGGTGATGAGAAGGTATGCACCTTATCTGGCCCTTTGTGTTGCTTTCACCGTAGCGAGAACTATTTATTGGCTGGTGTCATTGCCTATTTGCAAAAAAATGCTAACGGCTTTCCATAGCTCCATAATGTCTTTATGCGTGTCACAGTAAGGATACGGCTACTTACCCCCCAAACCCCACCTTCATTAGCCCTGTTTGAATATATGTCACTGATATCAACACTTCCACATAGGACCCTGAAATTCATAAGGCAGTAGGAGCCTCTGAACCGGTCGAGGTCATGAACCGTTTGCGAGAGATGAAGAACAGCATGTAGGGTGTCGGTTGTGGCTAGCTGACAAACCTGTGTATACTCAACGGTAGCTATTCTAACTATCAAATGCATATTAACTTACCAGCGCAGCTGAGACCGAGGTCACTTTCCTACTTTCTTATAGACCTGTCTATATCTATTCCCATTTACTAAAAAATGTGATTCCCAAGCACCTTTGTATCTGTCTATCCACCAGCATATAATTAACTCCGACAAAACGGACTCATGTTTGTTGCTATGCAAGTAGGAAAGTAATCATCATTAATCAGCAACAAGTTAAATTTAAATATCCCTTCCTCGGGCAGCATAGCCTACCAAAGAGGTCGTGAAAGGGCCTCGCCTGAAGAAATTGTGATGGGATGAAAGATAGGAAGCACAAAAGATACTCTTGTTGAACTTCGTCCTACTTTGACGGTTAGGCTAACGGATATAACACCAACACGATATAGAAAGCGGGAATCGCCAGGTACGCCATCTTAGATTGCCTCTATGTCAAGCCGATCACTAAAGCTGGATCGCATATTGCGGCTAGCAGCTGTGCATGTATGCCTGAGATATATATAACTTGATCAAACCTTGCTCTGGAGAATGACCTGTTCTATCTTTTAAGTGAAAGGGGCGAAGGATAACGAGCAGCGAGCCGGTACTACAGAGGAACCGAAATAACGTCCTTGTCCTACTACCTCCAGGTAGCCTCAGCCGGCCCTACCTAGGCACCTTACACAGATTTAAGACACTAAATAGGATTGAATCGGTTGAGAAAATGATTATATTGTATTGGTATCTAACAGTGCAAACCCTCTCCAACACACGTTGGTAATTAACGGAACCAAACGTATTTCAGGTCAATGTCTCCCACACAACCACTTGTCTTCTCATAGCCCATAATTAAATAGATATTAGAAGTCAAGGCAGGCCACCGGGGTGAGTCTAGCACAAGGTAGAAGAAGATGTGGCTGAGACCCGTCAGGATAATATTGCTTCAGTGTCCACACCTGCTCGTCCTGGAAGGTCGAAAACGGCAAGTTCTAGCATTTTTAAGAAGCGATGGCTGGTTCAACAGATCGGAGGAATCAGAATGAGTCCTAAGCCTTGATGGTTAGCATTATTTTGTTCAGGTTTTTCTAGGTCGAGCCGACACAAGGAGAGTGAGTTTCCTTGTGTATGCTGGCTCTATCATCATAACAAGCTATCATTCAAACATTGAGGATCGCAACTGGACGCCAACATCTTCACTTTCACTTTCCGGATGTTATTTGATTGTGTGAAAAATTGAAAGTTGAGATGGAAGAAGTCCTGTGAGTGGAGCCCAAAGCAGGGCGGAGCGGAGAAACATATACCCATAAGCGTTGCTTAACGGATAATCTATTGACCGAAATGCTTACATAATACTCAGTATCCAAGCGTTAAATCTAGCTTCAAAGCAACGAAAGGAGTTGATATAAGGCATGAAGATGCGAAGACGTTGGCAGCAGACATCCGAATGACCAGCCGAGTGTTCGGGTTCGGTGCGCTGAGCCGTCATAAGCGCGCTTTTGTGTATACCCTCCACCTTGCAGGCACATTCTGCTGGTTCAAGATATTCAATGAGCACTTCTACGAGCTCAAGGCCTCTGACGGCCCGTCTATGTACCCAACCATTCACTTCCAGGGAGACTGGCTATTGATATCGAAGCACTACAAGAACGGCCGTGATGTTGGGCTTGGTGATATAATTGTCTATAAGAAACCACATGATTTCCACTCCGAGGTTGCAAAGCGAGTTGTTGCATTGCCTGGGGATTATGTGCTGAAGAACCCTCCATTGAATGGAGAGACGGTTGTAGAGCATGATGCGCAGATGATACAGGTTCGTTGGATTGGTTATCTTTATATGGAAAATTTGGTGTCTTATACTGGGCCTTCTGCTAACGAATTATTCTATCTAACAGGTTCCTGAAGCCCACGTTTGGGTAAGCGGCGACGATGCACCGTGGTCAATCGACTCCAAGGACTACGGACCAGTACCCATGGGACTCATCATAGGCAAGGCTCTGGGAAGGGTCTGGTATCCGTTTAACTACGAACGGTTTGAGAACACGTTGAAACCAGCTACAATGGCTGAACAATAGATATCGTGGTTGGAAAACACGAAGCTTGCATGGCAAGACTATATAAAAAAGTCTCTACTCTTAACTCCAGAGAGGTTTGTGTATGGCGTTCAAATGCTAGTGTACAATACTATAGAGACAAACAAAATTATATCTTAATACATGAATCCTGTGACCAAGGATTATCTGAAAGAAGCTGGGTTTCTTCTCTTATATGGAAGCGGCTCCACGCGCTTCCTCTTCAGCTCGACGTCAGCCCCTTCGATTCCAAGCTCCTCCATGACAGATGCCATGTTGTCATCCCACTGGGTTCTAAAGAGATTTGCGCCAATTGGCTTCAATTGGTGCCTGGTTTCCAAGCTTCGAAGGCGGGAGTCACGGTTGGCCTTCTCTGCGACAGTATTCCGATCCAATGCCTTTTGATCCTTCTGCTCCATCACGAAGACTGAAATTCTGTGGTAAGGGCTGCCCTTTAGCGAATAAGGAGCTGTCCAAGGGAGAACAACTTGGGATTCAGCGAGGTCGCTCAGAGAAACGGAGGTTGAAGTAGGCGAAATGGGAACATTAACAGCTAAGAAAATGGTTTTGTTGTCAAAGCTGTCTGCTTCTAAATTGGGTATGTCTGGATCGACAACGGCAATGGTGACCAACTTTTCACCTTTATCGAAGGACTGGATATCGAGGGAAGGCGGGAGCATGCTGATACGAGAATCAACGAATACACCTGGTTGAATTGGCTTCTTTCCGAAGAAGAGCTGGACATCTACAACAGGGTCGACGTGGGGGAGAACGTCGGGAACGACTTTCATCTGTGTAAGTCGCTGGATGAGGATCAATCGTCGGTATTCCCTCCATTTCTGGTTGGCCAAATGCCGGTATATGGGCTTCGACATATCACCTGGGAACTTGAGATTAGCTTCTGAGAGGCCCCGTGCATGTGAGATATTAATAAAAATGAAGGAATATATTACCCATTCCGTCCTCAAATCGCTTCTTAACCAGAGGATCATTTATGTCTGCTAGAATCTTCAATTTTTCTAGGTGCTTTCCCATACTCTTGATCCTCGTTTGCTGCTGTGCTTCCCCCCCAACTGTTGCCGGATCCGCTTCACGTAGCCTAGCCAACCGGGCTCTCTCTTTCTCAATCTGCTGGAGTTTCTCCTCACGGTCTTCCTGAAGGACTTTTCGGGCATCCTGGAAGCATTGGAAGGGTAGTTGTTCGAAAGGGTGGTTTGGTGACCCTTGCAGCGCAGCACGGCGTCGACGAGAACCGACTGGGAACTTTCCCGCTCGTATAAGTCTCCTTTCGAGGCGAGGGCTCGATACCAATTCTGGGTCGATGGCTCTGTAGAATGGCTCTTTGGGAGCTGCTGCTTCTGTTCCAGCGCTGCTCAAAGTAGCTGCGGTTGACGAGAATGAACGGTCCAGCCGCAATTGCGATGCAGCGAGACGGCCCTTATACGCCTGTCGGAGGCATTGCAATATCGGCTTAGAAGCCGCTTCGCAGTGAGCCATTGCTGCTATGCCTCAAACAGCCTGGGTTGTCGTGGTGTTCAATTCGCAGTTTCGTTCTTCTGGCCGTTTTTTTGCATTCGCATTTTCCTCTCGAGCTTTTTTTTCAGCGTGAAAGAAAATCCGCGCTAGTGCCAAAAAGGTATGCAGCCAAAAATCTCAAAAAAACTACTCAGTCCAGCTTGAAACCCTCAACTTCCTCAAAACGTCTACAAGACGCTGCTTGACGAGCCATTTCCTTTTTGTTGTTCTCAGCATGGCTGCAAGTAAGCCCATTGGAAGCCTGAGATGGCTGCTACGAGGAAGCAGAGGCGTTTTCGGCAGTCAACTCGAAGCCTCGAAGGTGATATATTACTTCCCGCTGAAAGACTCTCCGCATTGTAAAACCCAAGGGCTAACGGATGTTGATTATAGCAATGTATGGCTAGCCAGCAGACTCGGACGATGGCTACCGAAGCAAACCTGCGAAGCGGTTCGATATCTACAGCTCAGTCACCTATCATCACCAGCCTCCAGGACGATATTCCAAAGCCAGTGTGGAATCCCGCACCTGCAATTGTCACACTCTATGATTTCCCCTCAATGGAACCAATTCAATACCTTGAATATAAGCCTGAGCACCTTCTCCTTCCTCTGCGACGTGACATATTGCACCGTGCTGTCATATATGAAGGCGACAAGACCCGACAAGGTACCGCAAGCACAAAATGGAGAGACGACGTACGGGGTAGCGGACGAAAAGTTAGGCCGCAGAAAGGCACTGGAAGGGCCCGTCTGGGTGATAAGAAGTCCCCAATGCTGAGAGGAGGTGGTGTTGCCCATGGACCCCATCCACGAGACTTTTCGACCGACCTGCCACGAAAGATTTACGATAAGGCCTGGCGGACGGCGCTAAGCTATAGATACCAACGAGGACAGCTCATTGTCATCAACGACAATATCTCCCTAGAGCGCGGTTCCTCCGCTCACTTACTTCACGATATCATCCAAACACACGGTTGGGGCAGAGAGTTCGGCAGGTCTTCTCTCATTACTGAGGTCAAGAAGGAGAGGCTTTTCCGGGCTGTAGCAGAGATTGGTCAAGAGGCAAGGGCTTTGGACCGTGCAGATGTTGATGTAAAGGATCTACTCGAGACCGGACGATTGATTATTGAGAAGCAGGCTCTGGACAAGATGCTCGCCCTTCACTCGAGTGACCTTGGTCGTCCGCTGGGCAACATGTGAGGGATTATAGGCATATCATGGCGTACCGTGTAATATATATTTTGACTACATTTATGTACCAGTACATTTTTTCTTCTTTGATCCGATAGCTTCGGCTAGAATGACAGTCATCGCGATTGCAATGGATAAATTCTCAGTCCCGAGAAAAGTCAGTATACCAATAATCGCTATTATCTAGCCCATATCTCTCTTTATTCTTCTCTGATGCCTGGTGAATGACTTTATCTGCTCTTAACCATGTTTATATATGCGTCATTCGCACCGAAGCTTCGCCGAGGAAACCAAAGAACTTTTTCTCCCGCGAACGAACTAACTAACTCCAACGCAGAACTTCTACCGGCACTCGTACCGTTGAAAAAACACAGCAATCCTTCTCGGTTACAAGGGCCTTGCAGTTGCAATGTCGCTACTTTTCTTAAGATCCAATTGCGTCCGATCATCCACACCGTTGAGCTGGATCTCGCGGAATACCACGGCCCAGATGCCACTACGCGCCAAACTCGACAGTTCAGCATTCAGCGGAAAGGCGAGAGTGAGTGAATCGCAACGAGTCTCTGTCGTTTTACCTATTGTTCAGCTTTGACTGATGGATTGTGTCTCTCGCGATAGATGTCCTCAACGGCGTCCCCTGCCGGTGCGAAAGAGCTTCCAGGAGACGATCCCGACGATGTCCTCTTTTCAAAGCTCTACGGCGTCAGATTGGTTGAGCTCAACCGGCCAAAGAAATTGAACTCGCTCAATGGTTCGATGGTGCGGAAGATTCTTCCTAGGCTTCAGGTATATCTCCTCAGTTTCAGTTATGCTTTTTAAGTGCAAGAGTGAGTTGCTAATGCCTCTAATACTGGATGTAGGAATGGCAAAAATCACAACTTGCCAACGTTGTAATGATCTCTGGCGCTGGAACAAAGGCATTCTGTGCTGGCGGAGATGTTGCTGAGCTTGCAAAGCAGAATACTGAAGGACCTAGCGGCCAGCAGAAATCCAGAGAATTTTTCGGACAGGAATACCAACTTGACCATTACATTGCGACCTACTCCAAGCCCTATATCGCAGTTTTGGATGGGATCACGATGGGTGGCGGCGTTGGACTCAGTGTGCATGCGCCATTCAGGATAGCTACCGAACGTACCGTGTTCGCGATGCCTGAGACGACTATCGGCTTTTTCCCGGATGTTGGCGGCTCTTTCTTCCTCCCACGCCTCGATGGAGAAATCGGCACATATCTTGCCCTTACGTCGGAGCGTTTAAGTGGTGTACAGGCATTCTACGCCGGTATTGCAACTCATTACCTTCCATCTAGTGCACTGGGAAACCTTACTGCTCGACTCTCCGAGTTGGTATTCAGCGATGGTGCGACATTGGATGCCCGCCTTGATCTCGTTAACAAGACAATCTCGGAATACGCGGTTTATCTCCCACCTCTGAAAGAAGAGCCAATGCTACTATCCGGCAACCTCCGTAAGTCAATCGATCGATGCTTCGCTCAGCCAACCGTCGAGAAAATCATAGAAGCCCTGGAACAGGAAACGGAGAACCCTGAATGGGCACAGAAGACTTTGAAAACGCTGGCTCAACGCTCCCCTATTGCTCTCAAGGTAACACTTCGTCAGCTCCGTGTGGGCAAGTCGTGGTCTATCGCCGAAACTTTCCAGCGGGAGGATCAAATAGCCGGACACTTCATGGCTCATCCGGACTTTGTTGAGGGTGTTTCGGCTAGGCTTGTCAACAAACCGCCAACCAAACCAGCCTGGAAACATGAGTCTCTTGCTGAAGTGACTGATGCCGAAGTAGATGAGTTCTTCCGTATTCCAGATGGCGAGAACCGCTTACCACTGTTGAACCAAACCAGGGACTACATGAAGTATCCACATGCCAAGTTTGCCCTTCCGTCAGAACATGATATCGTGAAGTTCGTCCAAGACAATGCTCCGGTTCGTGCTAGCCAGGTCATCAAGGAGTTCATGGTACGAACCGAGTCGAAGCTTGGGGTAAAGGAAAAGGTCCACGAAGTCTTGAACCGGAACACTAAGGACACGGAAAAGGGCTTGGTTTTGAATTAATTGGTTGGCACTTGATATCTGGACTCTTGCTTGTTTGTATTTTGTATATTCTTCCGTTCCAGCTCATAAATAGAACAGGTCATCCATCAGTAGATATACAACACCGCGTTTCATTCTAATTGGTATTATAGACCACCCGTGTTGCAAAAGCAGAGTCCTGGTTTCTCCTGGCGTTACCTTCGTCGTACTAAAGGACATGAGGCATCAAGCCAGTACTGTATGAATCTTGTTTATGTTTTTGGTAGAGAGGGAGAGAGGTCTATGCTGTCTGCGAAATATAGAACTAACAGCTAGATCATGTCAAAGCTAGGAAGAACGAGACCTCAAGATGTTTGCATTCTACCGGCCATTTTAACGCATGTTATGCCCGACATGTTCTGTGGGTCCGGGAAAGGGACTTGGCACCAACCTTATTTAAATCAACCTGGGGCGAGCGTTGAAGTCCAACTCAGTGGAAGCGGAGGACGAGATAACAAACACACCTGGAGGAACAGCGTCGTCGACGTTGGCTCCAGATAAGGGACTGTAAAAAGAGCCATACCTACACGGCAGTTCGACGGAGCTCATTCTTGTACAGATAAATAGCCGTGAAATGGCTGCCAGTCTAGAGCCATCATCATCATCATCATCATCCATTTACACACCTATTTCTCTTCCTTTCCAGTGCTCAGCAAGGCGCTGAGGCATTCACTTGCTGCTCCGTTGCGTCTTGTGCCCCGAGGCTTATATCACGTGATGTTCCACCTAGCCTCCGAGATAACTATATCGGGGCTATGCTTGAAAATAGCGTGGCAGAGCAACGTGCAAAAAATATGAGCGGTTGTTCCCGTCAATGGTGGAAAAGTGAGACCCAGCGTGAAAGATTTGATTGAATGAAAACTGCTCCAGCATACGGGGATCCCTGCTCCTTGATTACCCCAGCAGAGAAGGCGAAGCCCAACCTGGAGACATACTGTGTGATAGTCCATGCAGCCAGGACAAGGTACTTTACGTACATACCCAGGTAGTTGACAGTCACTACGCCGCCCCCAGGTCGGCGCTATGTGGTCAACTCTCAAGGATATTTAGTTAAGTGTTGGCTAAGCCACGCAGTCTAGTTGCATATATTGGTAACTAGGCTGCACCTTTTAGTATATACAATACACAAGAGAGCTCGCATCTATCAATCACCCAAAGTTTTCTTCCTCTCGGCCAAGTACGTTTTCAATACTGAGTACCAAAGATTTATTAGGCAGCTGCTATGGATCGGATGGGCCTATTCAGAAGTGAATTGAGGGCTACTCTGTTTGAACCATCACCGCTGAGCTTTGTTCTCAACTTGTGAGTAACGCATCTCTGGGGTAGTCGAGTGCCATAACTGACCGCCTAGATAGTCTGCTCTTATTAGCAATCCCTCTTCCCTACTTCCTACAATACATCCACATTAAAAAACGCCAGAGTATCTACGGCATCTCATTTTCGTTCCTGGTCATACGAGCCATCGGTACAACAGAAAATGCTGCCAATGTATTCCTACTTGGCCCAGTTTTCTCTATACGTACATTCTGCTGGGTTGAATATTCTGGCGACCAGTGTGCTGATGCATTACTATTGTACGGGCATTACATATTAGACTGGATCTGTGCTCAAGCAATGTAAGTGAGACTTTTTGATAAACTGTATGATATGATAGTCGTATGGCTAGAGGGTAATACTTAAATATTCTCTTTACCGCTTAGGTTTTTTCTTTGCCTGCACTATTTTCAGGATCTTGCTATACATGAGCCTCTCCCGCAGCCAGCTACCATCCGCTCAGCAGATGCCTCCCTATCCGATGAACAAGGCGAACCTCTACGCCAATCTCCTAGCCTGACAGCAAAGAGGGTCGCAATTAGAGGGGTTATATTTTCATATCTCGTTATCCTAGTCCCCTATCTCCTCCTTATCTCTATCCCAAAATCACCACCTTGGGAAGAGCCGGCATACTTTACATCTGTTGCTTTATGGTGGTTTTCTGTCATAACGTTTGCAGGAATATTCACTCTCATTGCCTTTTTACCTCAGATTTATCATACTTGGACGCTTAAACGGGCTGGAAGCCTTAGTCTCCCTAGCCTGGCTTTTCAAGGCATCATATACCTGTTGTGGGGAATATACCTATTCGTCCGATTCCATGTCGACGTCTCTTGGGAAAGTTTCTGGATTGTGTATGTTTTCGCTACTAACATCTGGGTCAATTGCCTTATAACTGGGGCTGGGGAACTTGTACTGCTGATGCTGGTTATTCACTATACTTATACGACACGAGACGATAACTACCTTCCTGCAGAGCGGAGCGAGCCTGAAAATCCCGTGGATCCAGGTGCAGCAGAGCAGACGCCTTTGCTACCACAACAGCCAGAGCATATTAAGTGACTGTGTTGGTTTTAACTTTGAACTGGCGTTTGGATAGTGGGGATGCAGTAGTTTCCATGTCTACAGATGCTAAGAATCATCTTGTGATACCTGTACAGAAAGTGGATAGTAACAGCATTTGGTGGTAGTATACCTAGCGAGCAGGCTTCTTAAGGGGGGACTTAGTTAGTGGGCATTCTTAGAGAGGAGGGCTTGGGGCACCAGATATATTAATTTCAAAGGACAAAGAGAGTGTATACTTAGACAATTGATTGGGTTATGAGCATGGTAGCCCCCAGCGACTTGGGGAGTGGGCATTTGAAAAATTAGGCTACTCGGTGTTTTCTTTTGAAAGACGAAGATAACTACTCTATTAGTTAATTAGTCACTGGGTAACTACAAGGTTTGGTGTAAGCGGGTGAAACTGGCTCGTTGGTATATAACGTCCACAGTCCTCCGTATGGCAGTATGTTTGGAAATATGCATACCCGGAAACTAAGATCCCACGGTGGAAGCATTCACCAGTGGCGGTTAAGATACAAGTCGCGGCTGCTCCTTCCATCAAGCAAGCTTCCATGGTGTAGTTGGTTATCACGTCAGTCTCATATTACTAAGTATGAGGAGCAGCTCAAACTGTTCTGACATCTGAAGGTCGCCAGTTCGAACCTGGCTGGGAGCATTTCTTTTTTGCATTTTCTTTTTCTTCCTGGTTGATCTTTTGCTGTTTCTTTTTTTTTAAGGGAAAAAAAAAGATGTATGCTTTTGATTCGCTGTTGTGTGACTTAAACTAAGGATGAACAGAAAAGGTCGTGACCGAAGGGGAAACTACCTGCAACCACAGCTCAACAGAACAGAACAGAATGGAATAAAGATAACAGACAACCTCATGCGTTTTCAAGGACTTGCCACTTGCGGAGCTGCGTAGAGATGTGCTTCCACAGCTCAATCAGCATGGTCGCTACGTCGGCCGACTGTGTGCCCTCCGCCAACTTGAATTTGACCAACGGTTGAAGCTCGCGGGCACCCTTCGCATCGTATAAAAAGTATCCGAATACTCGTCCTAGAGTGCGAGGAGTCGGCAGTGTTATGCAGAAATCGCACGATACCATCCCTGGCGGGTGGAGATACTGATGCGTGAGCTTCCGGTCTGCGCACTCGTCCGCAGTCAGCGCGAGCAGGCCAAATATTGCACAGATTACCTCCAGCTGCATGTCCGTCGTCAGCGCCAGCAGTGCCAGAGAGACCATCCGGACTTTTGCCGCTAGAGGCGTTGCTATTCCTTTGATGTATTCCTTCCGGCCTGGATCTCGCAGTTCTTTTGCCTCCAGGAAGGACTTGTCATGAATCTGCACTAGGGCTTGGTATAGAGAGGACGAACGCAGAATACCACCGGGCAGCTCGCAGAGGAAGTGTCTGAGTACCGTGGATATGTCCTGAACATGGGCGTCGCCTTTTGTCCGAGCACATTTGTACACATAGCCCGATGGAAGGCGAATCGATCTCGTGGTTCTGGTGATCGTGTCCTTCGATCGTTCTGCTCTTACTATCTGACGTGCGTAATGGCTGTATAGTGCTGAAACTACCGACTCATCACACGCACTACCGTACCCGTATGGTGCTGATGTACCTGGTAGAGGAAGAAGCGTCTCTCGTTAGCATCCAAAATACCCCTTGGGAGGAAGATCGCTTTGGCCATAGCTTACCGTGCTGCAGTAGAAAGTTGACTGGCGCTGCTATGCAGGTGGGAAGCCGAAGGACGCCTGGCTCATATTCACCTGGGAAGATGAGGGTACTTTCCCCTCCCAGTCGTGCTAGGTCTTCGACCGTTCTTCCTTCGAGCGTGCCGTACTCGGCATGGGTGTTTAAATTTGCCATAGTCTTGATACGTCGCAAGCCATGTCTATTGGTGTCCTTGCGTTTAACTGCCAGGTTAGACTTGACTTTGCGCAACCGGTTAAGCAGCGAGCTTTGTCTCGCGGGCTGATTGTTTTCTGTAAACGCAACACATTAGTACCTATTCGGAAAATGAGACGCTTTATATGGGGTGTATTGTCTTACCTGCACCAGGCAGTGGTGATACCTCCTTCGATATAATGACATCCAACCCATAATACCGGGCGGAACCATTGAATTTAAGAAGGGATTGTGCTTTAATCAAGCTCCTTCGCCTCTCTCTGTTACCATCTGTCAACCGCAAGCACGCTGAAGCGGACGAAGCACTGCTGCCGCTTCTTCGCGTGGAGAGTCGAGGGCCTCTACCAAGAGCCTCTCCTTGCCCATGTCTATGGTGGCTGCTGTTCGAGTTTTCTGTTTCATGAACAAAACATTGGGATGACCCTAAGGGAACAAGGACACTGCGTGATCCTTCCCATGGCTCCATCGTTTTACTGTCGGAAAACGGGTTTGATTCGGCTTCAGATGGCATCGCCGGGCGTCCCGCCTCAAATGGACTAAAGGCTCGCTTTGTCGGGTCATGGTTGACGGTCATGTTCGATCTCTCCGACATTGCCGTATAGCTACTTGTCTTACTTGATATCCCCATGCCATTATATACATCTCCCCCTGTGGTGATGGCAAGGTTCGCTGTTGTGGTATTTGGGTGAGCCATAGCCGGTGCGTCAGGACTATGGACACATCTGTTCTGTGGCTTGGGCCGATCTGGAGAGCGATCTGGTATTTTCGGAGCCTTTTCCATAGATTTATCTCCTTCTGACCAGTCAGGTTGGATCCGAGCTGCTAAGTTTACTTCGCTGAATCCTGGGAACTCGATCATAGGAGGTAGACCCCCGTATACTTCGCTTGACCCTGCTGAAATTTGCATAGATTCTCCCTTACTGTCTGTCGGTATGCCCGAATCTCGTACCTTTTTTGGAGACAACACGGCTGAATGAAAGACATCTTGGGAAGAGGATGATCGAAGACTATCTCCTGAAGTGTTGGCTTTCCTCCGCTGGAGCCTTGCATTCCGTCTTGCTTTGGTATAGAAACTAGTCAAATAGTCATAGGCTTCGGAGAGGCCCATTTTCGGCTTTATTTTTGTCAAGCCTGGTGGGTTTGCTGTTGTTTCGTTATCATTATTGACATTTTATTATTATTATATACCTATACCTAAGCTCTTTAAGAGTCAGCGACATATTCTAAAAAGGGAAGGTGTTACCTAGGAGCGAAGGCGAGATCCTCCTTGGAGGACGAGGGAAGCCTTCCTAGTAAAGACCTAGTAAAGAGATATATTATTATGGCCAAATATAAGAAGAAAGACGGAACAGAAATAAATTTCCAAATAGCCTCCATGATTCGGTCTTCTATTCATGCATCTTCAACGCCGAAAATCTCCGTTTTACCCAATGCCTTATTATTCGAGCTCTTTGCCCATTCCGGATATTAAACATGTGTTTTGGAACTTCCTTTCAAGCCAAAATCAACACTTATGCGGGCCAATAACGGTGCAAATGAAACGGTTGGTAAACGAAGAGAGTGCACATAAGACGTTGTAATGCATTAATCCCAGCCAACGCCGCCATGGCCAATTGAGAAAGTAAAAAGCGAAAAGAAATAAATGTGTTGATAAGAATAAGAACAAGAAACGCCAAATTATATGCACATGCACATGGATTCCTTTTTTATCATTTATTATGGCTCGTCCTGTTCACCTTCTAGCAGTAGGTAATGAAGGATATCGCTTAAAGCAAGGACTCCTCGGAGACGGAATTGGTCATCGACAACTACTAGGCGATGCACCCTAGATCTCCGGATGGTGTCGAGAATGGTATCCAGCCCATCTTCGATCGAACAAGTATAAATCCCAGGGAAATCCTGTTCATCTCTTAGTTAGAAAAGTGCTACATGAGCCCCACGTTTTAAAGGATAGGGTTAGGTACTCACGGGGGAGCGCTTTTTCAGAACCTGCCCTACCTCTAGATTGAGGTCGTCATATACCCCTCCCTTTATTAATGTAATCACATCAACGGCTTCGAATACGTTGTATACAACACCTTTTGTTCAGGACAAAGTTAGCAATATATTGTTGATATGAGGTTTCACAATGGCAATTACCTTCACTGTTAATAATTGGTACACTAGATATGCTCCTTTCAACCAGCTTATGTATGACGTCAATCACAGGAGTATCCATAGAAGCTGTTACTATGTCGGTATAAGTTCCAAGATTAATTTCCTTTAGTGGTTTCCGTAACTTTTGGGTTTCTGCTACATTCACAGCAACAAACTTGAGAAGGCGATACTGAGTAAGTACGCTGACCACCAACGGCCTTTCGGTTTGACTGTCGTATGAAACGAGGGGTACACGGCGCGCTCTGGATGATAACATGCTACGACAGGCTTCGTATAACGGGCGTTCCGGGCCAATCGATATGGTTTCTGGAGGCGCTACACCAAGAGCCCGTTCAACTTCTGTGGACGAATTAGCACTGAACCCCGTAAATAGAAGTGGAGTTAGGTTTAAATGTATACCTCGGAGACTGTTTAACCGAAACTGATCTATTTTTGCCAAAGCCTCCTGATGTTGGAAGTAATATTGAATCACATTAATATAGTCGGATGTTGTTAGGATGCCGGCGAACTTTGAAGTTGTAGAATCCCAAAGGGGAGCAGACACAATTCCTATACGCCAGGAATAAATTTGATATCACCATTGGTTAGCCAATGATATATCCTGGAAGATAGTGAGGTATGAGGCTCGAGCGAGAAAAGCGGACAACCGAATAACATACCATTTTGAATGAGAATATTCAAACTCTCTTTGACTGATAACGAGGTGTCGAATACGATAAGTCGGAAACTGAGCGGCAGCACGTCATAACTTGTGCGGACTTTTAAGAAATTTCGAATGGCACGCTACAGGAAACCACGAAAGCGTTAAATCAGGCAGAGAAGTCGCAGGGCGAACGAGCACGAATATGTTCAGTTGAAAAACAGATTATATTCTTGTTATAACTTTTAAACAAGGGATGAAGATGGGGTCTCTCGTATCTTTGAGTCTGGGGATTGGTGGGGGTATATATAAGTTGGGCATGTTACGGTCTTCTCATCGCTCTTCTCCTTTCCAAGGCTAGAGAATAAGGAATGTATATAGCCTAGTAGAGGGAGTTCGAGAGAATTGGAACTTCGGTAGGACTGTAGCCTACGGGACATGAGAGTAGCCGATGTCGCGGCTAGAAATTGGGTTGGAGTGAGGGGATATAGGGGAGAAGCCGAATAAGGAAGAGACAAAGAATAAAAAATGAAACGGACATAACAGGAAACAGATACTGGGGCATATGAGCTTACCAATGCCTGTCGTTCATCGTCATCAACCACCCTTTCCTGCTGTGTGGGGGTCGTTGGTCGCGAGTATCCTTGGGGTCGTAGATAGGAGGATGGCTGCACAAAGGGGGCCTCATGACTGCCCTTGGACCTACTATGGGCATGGGGGCTCCCCGCACTGGAAATTGGAGAGTCGGAGTGCCGGGTTGGGCTTGAATATTGCCGGGATATTGAGTCTTCCATGCTCGTGTTATTCCGCGGAACTAGGTGGCCGTCCGTATACCAAACAAAAAGAAAGAAAGAAAGAGATCTCGCATAGGCACTCTAAGCACCCTACCAGCTGTCCAATTATTCGAAAATTGGGTAGGCTGGCGGGAGGTATGAGGGAGGGAGGAGGGAAGGGGTTTGCGGTAGGTAGCGGTACAGCTCTACAGAGACTTGGTACGTGGGCGGCTGTGCTACTGAGTCCGATGGTAGTGTAAAAAAGCCAGTATTAGGGTTCTGATCGAAGACAAGGGGAGCAGAGAAGCTATATCTGGGATCACAAAAGCCATGCACTGAATTGAGACGTCTGGTTCCTGTCTTTGGAGGGAGGGAGAGGTGGAACAGCACGTTTGATAAGCTGTTGTTGCTTGGTGGGGAGATATTGGAACAGCCAAGGTTACGGGGTAAGCTTGTGCCCGGATCCTGGGGGAATTGAGACGATATCGGCCTTGCGCATATATCCAGTTGCTCAACAGCAGGGGAGATACTGAAGAGACGCCAGAAGCAAGGAGTTTGTGATACTTGATATGAGGCGAAAGTTGCGTCAAGAAGATGCAAGCCGGCGTTTGTTCGAGTTTCCATTTTTGGCTCGGGCAGCCGCGCGGCCCGACTGTTGTTCCGGATACGCTGACTCAGCATAGAGTCTGATCGAGGCAACGTAGAATTTTATAGATCGAGATAGACGAAAAGAAAGATGGGAGCAATGATAATAGAGATAGATTAAAGGGAATGCTACTAAAAATCTAAAATTCCTCTACGAGATAAACTAAGAGGAGAATAAGTAAACGCTTTTCAAATCTGCAAGCAAAGGGACACAAGAACAGAAGGTGCAATAGGCCAGATCTGATGTCAGGCATGCTTATGCTAAAATGCAGTTCTCTAGGTTTAGAAGAAAAAACAAGGGCATATTAAATATAGTGCGGGAGGCCAAATTTAGGTAACCGTTGTCGTGATCTCTTGCTGGGGTTTAATTGCGCCGTCCACCGCCAAACTCTCCATCTTCTCCTCAAGACCAGCCTCGCCCGCTGTAGTGGGTGTCTCCCTAAGGCTCTTTCCAGACCCACCCTTGAGGTAGTCTTCATGTTCACCAATAAACTTGCCTCCCTGGATCCATCGCTCGCGGTAGGCCTGTCGTTTTTGGGCAGCCAGCGCATTCAAAGCTGGCCAATAGATAGAATGGTCATACTCAAAATCAACATCTCCACCAGTTGCTTTAAGCAGTTGAGAAGGCGGAACGTGCTGGCGCATGTCTTCATTAAATTTTAACTTCTCCCTCGTCAATGGGTCGATAAAAGGAGTGATCAACTTGAAGAAACCAAGAATGAAAAAGGACACTACAACAAACTGCGGGTTAGCCGAGAGATCTCGTAAAATAGTAAAGAAAAGTTCTAGATCACGTACTATTAATGACTAGAGCTCTGCCGAGGCGCTCTGGATAATGATTTTGCAGGATGCTCAAAGTTTGCCTTCCCTGAGACAAAGTCGCATTCTGCCCAGAACTAGTCTCCTTAAAATTCACGAGTAATGCAAGAGACTCTTGGCCAGGGCCCATGAGATCGATGACGCGCTCAATCATGAAGACGAGATGCTCGATCTGGCGGGGGCTGTGCTCAGTATTTTGCTTGCTAGGGTTAAGGTACAGGCAGGGCCTAGCGTGAATATCGTAACCCAGGATCACTTGTTTGCCAGTTTCATTCTCAATTGAGATGTATTCCGGAGTATGCTCCTTCACACCGTATTCGCGACGCCATGTCAGGGTTGCCTGCAGTCGGGTCTCTGCACTAGCAACATTCCACTTTGTAGCACGAAGGTATCGGAGCAGGCATTCTCGTGTGAGGAACATGCATTCATCATCGCTCAGTGGCTCACGAGGTGCATTCTTTGCAGACGTAGCCGGAATCGCTGTCCACCCTCTCACCAATGCAAGGAGGCTGTCGTACTTAGATTGCTGTTCGGCGGTTAGCTCTGCTGGCGGGATAGGCTTGCAAGAGTCAAGTGGTCCACGGAAGAGGGTTTTGATCAAGCCGTCAGCAGCGGATAATGGGAGGCCGGAGATATCAACAGCCTTTTCGGCAGGCCCTGTATTTTCATTTTTATTCACTTCTGTTTGCACAGCTTCCTCCGGCTTATTCTCCTTTGGCGGCTCCTGTGGCGGTGCGGGTGTGCTTTCAGAGGCCATATCGGTTTTATTTTAAGCCGAAGCACAGGATGTTGACCAAATGAGGCGGACACAAAAGAAACGGCCGTATCTTCTCTTTGAGTCGTCGTCTTGATTGTCCTTTGGTGGTCTTGTGTTGTGTTATTGCTTTAGGGGAAAAAGCGCCAAGAACTAACTTTCAGGGGAGCTACGAACGGCAGAATCTCACCGCCTTTGTTAATTGAGTCGCGTCTTTTAAACGCGTCAAGAAGCCATAAAAGGCAACTTTTGATATCTCTGATTCTTTTGTATGATGCTGGCTGCTTTTTGATATTAATCATTATATATCCATTTAAGTGATAGAATTCAATTGATAATGGCAGAACCTACGGAGCAGCTGAATGAGCTCTTTGGCGGCTCTTTTCCCGATGGACTTCCCCAGGACGTGTTAGGCGAGCTTCTGTCCATTCTGCAGCTCCACGCAATTGACCCTCAGGAGCTCTTTTACAAATGGGAATCTTACTGTTTGAAGATGGCTGGAGAGGAAACAGTTTTGAATCTGGATACTGTTCGTTCCTTCAAGCGCAACCTTCATGATGCCATAGAAAGGGAATCGCGAGCAAAAACTCAAATGCGGGGGACAGAAAAGCGAAATACAGGGACGGCAGCGCCTCGGCCCGCGGCTGGAGGGAATCAGGGAATATTTGACATGTAAGTACTGCAAAGAAATATGTTAGGACTCGAAATACTGATATCACTAAGGTTAGATGATTTTGCGCCGAATACCCCGAAAAGAACTGCGAGCGGCTCAACAGGAAGTTCCGTAAAACGAAAAGCGTTTGACACTCCTACCAATTCAAGATTTCATAAAGGCGCGAAGCTAGACTCACCAGGGAGTGTGAAGACGCCATCTCGCACTGCTGATGGTGCTTCCAACGGAACTTCGTATGGAATCTAATTGTGCATATCATTGGCAGCCACTAACGATTGAAACAGATCTACCCCATTCTCCGCACGCCAAAACAGTGGACAAGTTATAGAAACACTTAATCCTGATATGAATATGGCATCCGCTCCTCTGGCACCTTATTCAGATCCCCGCATTAAGCTGACCGCGAATACCGACATCAGGAAATTTTCATATAAGCCCATGGCGATGAAACTGTCTGAGGCTTCGGAGATTCTTGATGACCGAATAGACGAGTTTATGGCGATAGTGCAGAAACATCACAAATTGGAGGACTCGGCTTTTGGCAATGCCGCCCAACAAAGCACACGAGAGGTTATTGCCGTGGGAAGAATAGCGTCAGATAGCCCCGAGGGAAGGCTGAATACCGCTTCCATTGTCCTTGAAACTTCTAGGCGAACAGGGGCTGGTCTACGCGTGCCACTGAAGATTGATAAACTCCAACATATAAACTTCTTTCCCGGTCAGATTGTTGCACTCCGAGGTATAAATGCTTCTGGAGAATACTTTACAGTTTTTGACACGTTGGCTATTCCGCTACTACCATTACCTGTGTCGCTACCAGCAGAAGTGGAAGCCACAAATGAAAAACTTGACAGCTTTGGTGATCAGCCGCTGAATTATATTTTTGCAGCCGGCCCTTATACAACTGACGATAACCTAGCATTTGAAGCTCTAAATACCCTTTGTGAGAAAGCTGCGGAAGAATGCGCGGATGCACTCATATTAACGGGACCATTCATAGATCTGGAGCATCCTCTTATTGCTTCGGGTGATTTTGACCTTCCTGAATTGAAGGGCTTAGATCCAGATACTGCCACTCTCGCCACTCTTTTTAAACACTGCATCTCACGACCATTGACCCAACTTGCTTCAAAGGTACCGAATATAAACATAATACTGATTCCTTCAGTTCGAGATGCCGTTAGCAAGCATATTTCATGGCCGCAGGAAATCCTTCCTAAACGAGAGTTGGGCTTACCTCCTAAACAGGCGAAAGTCGTCACAAATCCTGTGGCTATTTCATTGAACGAAATCATGGTGGGGCTGTGTGCCTCCGACACTCTATATGAACTGAGGCGAGAGGAGGTAGTGAGCGGGCGACCCAGTGAAAGTGATCTATTGAGTCGCTTGCCGAGGTATCTAATCGAGCAGAGGCATTTTTCTCCAGTTTTCCCTCCAACGGCCCGTGAAAATCTCCCGAAGTCTGGGGTTGAGGAAAATCTGCAAATTGGGTCTATGCTTGATACTACATATCTCAAGCTTGGAGACTGGTGGAAAGCAAGACCTGACATCCTAATAACCCCTAGTGTGTTACCGGGCTTCGTCAAGGTGGGCAAACATTTTTATCCCTGCATATTGTCTACATTTTCTCTAACATGTTAACCTAGGTTGTTGAAAGCGTTGTTGTCATCAACCCTGGGAAGTTATCCAAGCGGCGAAGCCCTGGAACTTACGCCCAAATTGCTGTACACCCCAAAAAGCTCACGGAAGAAGAACGGGAGTCGAAATTCGTAGGGCACAGAGTTTACGAGAGGGCACGGGTTGATATAATTCGCATATAAACGCGTATTCACGTGCTATTGGCGTTTACTGTTTATTACTTCAGAGTCTGGCCACTGTGATGAGATGTTAACGAGAACATGTAATAATATATGCTTCTTAAACACAACCATGGGTATCTATCTTGCGCCATGAACGATAAAGCAGTAAGCTCGGGAGTTCGTAACCATTATCATCTTAAACAAACCATCCTCTTTCGCCTCTGTGTATTACTCCCCGGAAGTGCGGCTGTACCACCCCTGACTCCTAGGCCGATATTATTAGTCCCTCTCCCAACCGGCCTGGTCTCGCCCCTCTCTCCCTGCACTAGCCGCATACCACTCATCAGTTCTTCTAGACCCAAATCCCGCCAGGAAATCTGCCTTCTCGAGTCCATGGCTCTGGTAATGCCAAATGCAGCATGTTGGTCTGGCACAACATCATCTTCATCTTCGGGATTAACTGGTTGGAACTGGGGCTGTACGAATATATCTTCTATAGGGAGGAATGAAGGAATGTTTGCCGGGGAAGAAAGATCGTTCATCGCATTCATTTGCTGCTGTTGCTGTGAATCGGACGTTTTCATAGAGGATGGAGTGAAGAATGAAGTATGCGGGCGGTTAAAGTCTTCGAACACATCTGCCAAACGCGGATGGTGGAGGTGGAGGTGTGTCGCGGAGGAGTCTTTGGACTATTTGAGTAGGTTAGTTTATTATCTGATTATTTCTTAGATAGGTAGACCAAAGAACTTAATATATACCATCTTTTTTCCTTTTTTATGCCTTATTTTTATTTATTTTGCTGTGTTTCGCGGGCTCCAAGTTGTTGACGTTAACTAACTATTTTAAGGTTAAACATTGAGGCTCAACTTTATGATCATGTGATATAAATATTGCGCAAGGGCCACCGAGAGCATCTAACGACGTAGTAAAAATTCAGAGGATAGTAAAAAAAAAGTCTGTCATTCATACTTTTGGAACACCCAGTAAAACCCATAGTAATTTGTTGATCGTTATCATCTTTATCCCATGACGCCACGTACCCGTAGATATGCCTCGTACCCTTATAAATAACGCAAAGAAGGACGCTGGTATGGTGAGGGCATGTATAAAATACAGACACGGAACAGGATCCTCGTTGCTGGCAGAGGGGACTGCAATCAGAAGCTAATAAAAAGCGACGCTAGATCCTTTGTCAACTTTGCCCAAGTGCCTATTTGCGCTGGACTCATAGACACTGCCATTCATTGCATTAGTGTGGGCAGTATCACGTAACAAGATAGGCAGAACTAGCCTAGTTCTGGGTTTCTGTGCTCATTCGGTGGACAACCGGGACAGCGCTGGGCGGTAAGCTTCCCATTTCCGTCACGACCATATCAACATATTCCGCAGGGGTGAGATCGTGCATAATATTCAGGAGCTGTAGGTTAGGCATCTCGCGCCAATTTTCGAGGGGTAGCTTTGGATTTTTCAAATGAGCTGGTATTTCGATGGCAGAAGATGAGGAGCCCTTGGATGTTTCGGGCTTGATATTCGTGACTGGTGGAGGGAGATCAGTAAGTTGTGTACATGGCTCAGCAGCAACCAATTCATCGGCCTCAGCTATCTCGTTGACAACTATGCTGTCGAGTGCGACACGGTCGGTGAATTTGATAGTTTCACAGCAGACTATGACAGGGATGTTCATTCCTCCTGATTTTTCCTTGGCTGACATAGCTACTAAAGCAGTGCCGACCCTTGAGAATAAGCCGCCATTGCTAGTCATGGCATGCGCACCTAGGAAAACTTTCGTCGCGTCTTTGACGGCCTGACTTATTCCATTAATAAGGGAATACTGAACCCTTAACCCGGCCTTGGCCAGGGTTTGGGCAAGGTTCCTCCCTTCGAACAAAGGTCGGGTATCAATGATTGAGACACGGAATTTCTTCCCTTGCTTATGCGCAGTGAGTAAGGTCCTCTGGATCACACTACTACCAGAAAAACAGAGTATAACATCTCCATCGTCAATCTTCTGGGCAGCGCTGTTGGCAATGACTTGTCCCGCAACCGTGATCTTTTCACGAATGAAATTGTCGATAAAATCGTAGATTTCTTGTTTAGCATCTGGTTCAGGAACAGAAGGGTCGATGGATGATACGATCAGCTTTAAGGCACGGATCGCGTTTCCTTGACTGATTGCAAGAGGCCGACAGCTTGCCAAAAAGGCGATTTGGTGGCCCAAATGGGTTGTTAGATGTCTGGCCAAGGATGTTCCTGGAGGTGTAATATATGATTGAACAACCTGGAGCAGATATAAACAGTCATTAGTTCTCCATGTATAGGGAAATTGGCAACCAAAGGCAAACATACCCGCTTGAACGCTAAGAGCGTAGCAACGCATCGAGCACTGCTTCCGCAAACAACGTAGTCCTTAATCTGCATTCCAAGCGTAAGCACCGCTGGATGAACATCCTTGTTTGCGCCTGCGATTCCAGTCCTCCTCGTATACCATGGCAAATGTCCAAAGACAGCAACGACCTTTTCATCAACGACTTCTCTCCTCTTCTTCTTCGATGATGTCGACTCTACTGGCGCAGGCGGGGTAGGTAGCGTATGTGCTGGTCCATGCCTCTGTGCTGACGACTTATTCGATGACTTTGACGCATCCGATTTAACAGAAGCAGCTTTCTTTGGCGTGGACGGCCCTTGCGGCGTAGAGGTAGCTGAAGAAACGGCTGAACCAGTTGAAGCGGCATAAGTAGCAGCGTCGGCTTCCTGGTCTTCGCTTGCGGGACGACGATCCTGTTTCTCCTTCGCGCGCCTCGCAGCCTTCTCGGCTTTTGCTCTCTTCTTTAGTTCAGCGCCGGAGAGCTTTTCGGCACCACCTGAAGCAGCTGGTTTCTCCTTTGCCTGTTTTTGAGTGCTGTCTGGCTTGGGGGCTTTCGCTGGTGCGGTGTCAATCGGTGGAGTAGATTGCGCACTTGGTTGCGTCGCGGCCGCGGGCGGAGCTGGAGCGCTTGCCTGGTCTTGCGGGGTGGCCATTGTAGTAGCTATATCTGATATCCAGTTGGCAAGCCGATCGCTGCTACAGTCACTGGCCGTAGCCGTCGATTCTTCTCCTGTGGTGGTGAATGCGGTTGCGGTGGTTGTGGTGTGCGAGTTTAGTGCTGGTGGAGGAAGTTGAGTCATTGTGGAAACGCGAAGCTGTCAGGCACAACAACCGCAGCCAAGAGAGAGAGAGAGACAGATTGGTAGATAGAAGGACAGAGACTACACGACAGAGACAATGTTATATACATACTTATGTCAGTGACTATTATTACAGTGAAGAGCAGTCAGGTTCAATAATTAATATTAGGACCTAGTGACAGCCCTTGGTCGTTTATTTATTCACAGGCTATCTTGTCAATCCCGCCAGACAAGGAAATATCGAAAAAGTGTAGAAAGGAGGACAAGAAAAGAAAAGCAAAGGGGGTGTATAAAAAGAAGAAGAAGAAGAACAGTTCGAACATATTTAACATGCAAGTACTCCGCGCCCGTCCTACCTACGGCTTTGAAAACACCACCAGCATAACCAAAAAGCCTCAAGCTCCGCCCTAGGAAAGAAAGGATCATCCTGTCCGTTTGAAGTAGAAAAGTGAGTGAGGTCAGAGGTCTCGTTTCTCATCAAATGGGTTTTTCGTTCATCGTCAGTTGTCAGTTATTGGCTTCAAGTTCGCCGAGCACCTTTCTGGCAGCATGGCTAGGCCGGGAAGGTCTCTTCTTGACGCCGAATCGCTCACAGTCGTCAGCTAGTTTTTTGCGGAACATGTTCAAGTCCGAAAGAAGGTCTTCCATCTCGGCTTGGACTTCAAGAGCTTCCAGGTCGAAACGGCTCAGGCCGGGTTTTCCGTCCCATATCTGGTCATCGTGGCCTGGAGGAGCGGTGTTCTCCTTTTCTGCATCTTCCTCCAGAATTTCGATGTTGCCCTCATCCTTCGTAAGCACAGAACGCACGCTGCTCTGTCTGTTTCTCTGTTTTGGAACCTGTACCGGAGGTATGGGGTTCTTTAAGCTCTCTAGGGCCAGCTTCAGGTGAAGACGGAGAGCCTCGTTTTCGGTCTGGAGTTGTCTGATCTTGGTTTCACTGACCATCTTCATTTCTTCCATCAACTGCTGCATCCTCGTCACCTGTTTTTGGTACTCTTCCAGTTTTTCAGTTTGCAGCTCGCTCTCACGCTTGGTGACTGCTTGCTGGCTGACGCTGAGCTGCAGGGTACGGATAAGTTCGGCCATCTCTGCGATTTCGGCATCTCGCTGAGCTGCAGATATATGGTCCTGGTTGACAACAGCACGGTTCCGGATGCGTTTGGCTTGGTTGGCATACCGAAGTGTCGAGAGAGTCTCGTCATAGTCTCCCGGGGCAATGCATGCTATCATTGCAGTCTTCGAATTTCCTCCTAAACTGTCTTTGAGGAGCCACGTAAGAATGGAGTCTCGGTAAGGGACAACGTCTTTGGTCTTGCGTCCATTCTGCCGCTGCTTTGTGTCTGCCAGAGACGCAATCACACGGCCTAGGGTGGTCAATGACTTGTTGATGTTTGAACCCTCTCGCAGTCTCTTTCCGGTTGCCTCCGTGGACTTTGCCCGTTCGGAACCAGCAAGATCTACCAGCCGGATCCGAGCAACTCGTTCGGTAGTTTCATCAGAATCTAAGTCGTGGTGAATTTGCTTAAGCATAATGGTGAAAACAGCATGCGATCTTGAGCTGGTATCGTTCATTTTTGTGCTGGCAATTGTGCGAGATGCATCACCTTTCCGCATGTAGCGCATAATCTCAGCAATATTTCGAACAGGTACATCTGTTAGATCCTTCACATATGGCCCATCTGTGGGCGACTCACGGATTTTAAGATAATATGGAGGGTCTGTTCGAGGAACTAGCAAGTCGCGGACATGTTCGTTGTATACCTCAAAATAGGAGACACGGACATTGTAGGTGATATCCGGCGAGTTTGAGTTCTCAATGCGTTGGAATAGATCCTCGCATGTTCGAGGGATTAGTCCAGGCTGCTCTGGAGTGCCCATCATTGTGTAACTCTTCCCTGAGCCCGTCTGTCCATATGCAAATATACATGTGTGGTATCCTTCAAAGTTGTGATCCAAAAACTCTTCGCCCAGACAATTATAAACATCTTCCTGCTCGGCGTAGTGTGTGTCTGCCCTGTTGTGAGACCAGAAGGAGTTGTCAAATGTAAAACTCTTATCTTCAATTGCTTTACTTCTGTTCTGGACTCTTGCACTGGCAGGGCCCTTCGCACTGATGAATGATGGTGCACTTAACGTAGTCGATTGCGTTCGGGGGTTCATCGAAACCAGGCATTCCGTCCCATTACTTATTTCTATACGATGGCATTAGAATTGATTTTGTACTTTGGGAAAATCTGCGCACAAATGGAGGAGTATATAGGGGGCAAACCTCTCGGCAAAAATGCCCTGACACGCACAACGACCTTGACGTTTCCTCCGCTATTTATTGGCGCCTCAACCTTAGTTGCGGGTGCCATGACGCTTTCTCTTGATCGGAATGAAGGCGTAGATGCGGTAGACCTTAACGCGGCTGAGGACGCGGATGTGAAGGACGCCATACTCGGTGTCGCGCCGGGATAATAATATTGTGCCGAAGGAGACTCGACGGGCGGAGTGCAGACTCTGCCTTGAGACGCAAAGTGATCAGGCTGGCCTCCAATGCTACTGTAGAAGCGTGGATCCAGGGCCATATTCCTACTGTTGGACTTTAATATATGGGCGAATTCGGAGAGAATGTCATGGAGTCGTGAAAGGTGGTTATGAAACATGTAGGG
This sequence comes from Nannizzia gypsea CBS 118893, assembly GCF_000150975.2. NCBI lineage: Eukaryota > Fungi > Ascomycota > Eurotiomycetes > Onygenales > Arthrodermataceae > Nannizzia > Nannizzia gypsea. The sequence goes on from NW_003345195.1 coordinate 955,492, forward strand.
AGAGGAGAAAAAGAAGAAATAAAGAAAAAAGAAAGATGTGATGTGGAAGAGATGTGGAATATTGGGTGTAAGAGGAAGAGACCTGGTCCCGTTCGGTGCCTCTGCTGTGGGTGCTGATAAGTGTTGAAAGTAATGATGTAGGGTTACCTTTGTATCTTCGGGGAATCGTGGTCAAAGGAAGCTGTGGTCACAGAGACAATCGCATTATAAAAATGGGCAAACGAGGAGCGCTGGGGGGAATATCGATGCTGATACAGATTTTCCTGCGGAAGAAGAGGACTGCTTCGTGAGCTCCCTAAACGCATCAGATGTTAGCCCCTTGGAATCTTGTGACAGGCGCTTCCCCTGTAGAAGAAAGCTGGGGAAGTTCCGTCGCTGCTTCTTTGTATCTTGGTGGTGGAGACGGAGGAAAACAGAGGAACTCACAACTCGGGATCGCGGTAACTGTAGAGACAGCGAGAATTGGCCTGACCTTCTTGCGGACAGCCTGTGAGAAAGCGCCTGTTTGCCTGGCGGACTTTGAGGATGTTGATCTGCTTCGTCTCGCAGGCGTCTTGGATTATCTAGTTCGCGGCTTTTGCTTACTTTTGACGTCGGACGGCGTTGCCAGGGTAACAGTCACGTGAGTGGATGTTTATGCCCAAGGCATCGTACTCCGAGGGACCAAGAGATGGACAACATGGGGATGGACATGGATATGGACACGGAGACGATAAGATGAACGAGTTAAAGTAGTTTATACGATGGCTAAAGGGGATGGTAGGCCCTGGTATAAAGGGTGACTAGTTCAAGCTGAGGCATCTCCCCATGAGCTCCCGACCAATTTCCTGCAACAGAGCCTTCTCCTTCTTGAATGCGTCGATGCCTGCCTTCTTGAGTACTACCGACTCGGCCTCTAGCGCCCTGCAGAGCTCTACCACCTCACCATCGACCGGTGCATAGTGTACAAGAAGACCCAATGATAGGAGCAAACCGTGCAACGTGTCGGGGCTCTCCTGCTCTGCCCTGATAGCCTCGACTACCGACGCAAGCAGCTCAAACTGGTCCGCTTCTGGCAGGCTTTCCGCCTCGGGAGGATCAAGCAACCGTTTATTATGATTAGACGCAGCAAGGTTAAATATGAGAGATGCGCCTGTTGCTCTGAGGCTGCTGCGGTAGTCTAATAGGGCATTCGTTGCAAGCTTGATGCAGGCGTGGCGGAGACCATCATGGTGCGCGAGCTGGGTTAGATAAAGGTGAGATGTAAAGAAGTTGCAAGCTAGATGTGTCATGACAAGCTGCTGGCTGTACGGTGTATTCGAAAGGTCATTCGCTCGGGACAGGAGAGTCAATATGGTTCCATGGTCGTGTTCTTCGGCGTAGTATCCGCTGACCCTCGGGTCGCCAAAGATAACTCGAAAGAGGTCCAGGATGGCAAAATGGGTTTCTGCCGGGAGGGAGAGGAACTTTGTCTTCACAAAGAAGGAGAGCTGGTTGAGATCCGGCAATGGAGGCTTTGTCTGGTCGGTGCTATTTGATGCTTTGATGAAATTGACCAAGGCAACAATGCTGGGGTCGCTAGCAGCAGGCCCGACCTTTGACAACAGCTTATCCAATGGGGGAACCTTTTTGTAGGATATATATTGATCGATATGACGCTCTAAGCTGGGAAGTTTGAGGCTGGAGTGAGGATGCGGCGGCCATGCCATCTGTAGAAGCAGCTGTACATTTCCCCGAAGCTCGGTAGGATTCGCCCCAGACCACTGATTCTCTCGTTCACCCTTTAGATAGGTGATAAACGTTGGTGTTACCCTCACTTGGTAATGGGAAGATATGTCATATGCCTGGGCAATATCTACCTTGATGAGGACTGCTTTGCTACCGGCTTCTTCTGCGAGCTGATCATAGGTTGGGTATACGATCTTGCAGGGAGGACAAGTGGAGGAAGTGAAGAATATTACAGCACACGAGGATTTTGCCGAAGCAAGTAAACTTTGGATGTCTTTAAGCGTCGAGGCATTCCGGACCTCGCCTTTTGGAGGCTGTTGAGCTGAGTTGATCTCCGGTACTGCTGCTCTTGTCGGTGCGGATACAGGTTCGGGCTGAATGGCAGGTCCCTGGGTAGCTCCACGGAGCATACCATCAATATAAGGCTTCATCATCTGGCCAAAGGGGGTATTAAGAAATGTTTCTGGGAGATTTCTGATATGATCTGGAATGCCCTTGCCAACTAGAAACATGGACAAGTCGTGGGTAAAATTGTTACAATTCCGAAGGAACAAGTCATAGGACTGGGATGAGTAGAATGTTAGAGCTCTGCCTGCTCGATGTCATACATGAAGTCGCTGGGTATATCATACGCTTTCATGATAAGTCTCAGCCAGGGACTCCATGTACTCTGATATTACATCCATGGGCAGATCAGTACGGCCCAGGCTGATGGTCTCCATCGGCTGGCCATGGTGGGTTGAACCGGGAGCCGCTTGCTGGATACCTCTGCCAAAGAAGTATTCCGTCCCCTCCAGTACTATGGATGTATGGTATATCGCATCTATCTGCACTCCTGTTAATGGACGAGAAAGCTAGAAGAATGTTTGTTAGCTGGCCTATCCCGCTAGAAGAAAAGGAAGAAGCCATGTCCCCGGTGCATACATCTCTGGCGAGTCCCTAGGTAACTAACAGTTAGCAGCTGTGGAAGTAAGCTAGGGGTAAGACGTTAGGCCACCTTAGAAAGATCATAAACATAGAGTAGAACATCCATTTTGATTTGAATAGTTAGCGTAGAGGCTGATAACTAGGTGAATACCCGGGCTATAAGGAGTATTTATTCCTTGCTGGAGAGTAGGTAGGCAGCAAAAGGCCGCGTCTCTCTGGTTCTTTTAGTTAAAGAAGATCGCCAAGACGCGCTCACATGTTTCCTTTTAGTTAAAGGTCGGCGCCTAGTGAGAACAGCTTAGTTAAAGAAGCCCCTAAAAGACGGCGCCTAAATTAGTCAGAAAGCCGCCGAAGCGCCTTGAAAGAAAGTGACGTTGTGATACTGCTGGGCTAAGCTTTACATTATTGTAGACTTGAAGAGTTGACTGTCAAACAACCGCGACGCTCCCCAGACGGGAGGAGGTGATGAAGCATGGTACGCCAGCACTCTTCTCTACACCATAGAGGATGTTATTTTCTATAAGCGAATATTAACTAACTGGTGCGATACACAGCCTCCGAAACGTCGAGGTGCGGCAGCCTCGCCTGCAGGGCCTAAGGAGAAGAAACCACGGCTCTCGAAGCTCGCGAAGGAGAATAACATCACCAGTGAAGAAGAAGCCGAGATCAGAGAGGCTTTCCGCCTCTTCGCAGTGACTGATAATGAGGAGTATGCCTCAGAGAAAGAAGGTGTCATTGCGACCCGGGATGTGCGTCGGGCGTTGATGTGAGCTTCCGCCGCCATGGAGACGATTAATGTACAAACGCTGCATGGTTAATGGCTGCTGATATACCTTGGATTCAACAGAGCTCTAGGCCTCGCGCCAACAGATAACGCTGAGTTGAAGTCTATTATCTCTGCCGTCGATCCGGCGGGTGAAGGGTTCGTGATATACGAGTATTTCCTGTCCGTGGCAGCCCTGAAGCTGCATAACCGGAGTGAAGACTCAATATCAGCGGAAGTTGAGCATGCGTATGGCCTGTTTACGCGTGGAACGGAGGGACCCATACTTATGTCCCATCTAAGGGCTGTTGCAAAGAGCTTGAAGGAGGATGTGAGTGAGGATCTGTTGAAGGATATGATTAGAGCAGCCAATGGAGGGGATGGGATACAGTCGGGTGTTACCATTGAGCAGTTTAAAGATGTCATGAAGAGGGCTGGTGTATTTTGAGCGACGAGTATGTAATATTTGGCTGAGAAGAGACAGGTGTATACACATGGAAAGAATTGACGGTGGTGAAAAGATAGTGTTTACTTGAAGTTGTCACTTTAGTTATACATATGGATGGCAGGCTGTCTCTGGTTCGTAGCTATGAATCAGACGTAGTTTCTGGAGAACAGTATATACTAATATTGAACGAAAAGAAACTACCCGCCAAACAGCTCCGTCTTAACTGCTTATTTCCGGCTGGTGTCATGCAGAATAGCACATATCATACAAAATGAAACGCCATGCCAGAAAACGCGCCAAAAGAACAAAAAATAGCAAATAGGGAATGAACCAACGCCGTTGCCATGATGATCCTGGGTATCATTAGGTAAAAGAGAGCCTTCGGGATATATACCGGAATCCCATTGGCATATATTCCTTGAAGCCTCGACTCCACTATAATGCTTTTATTAGCCGTGGTACCGAGGAGGCACTTGGGTTCTCATGCGAGTCAATATTTGGGCCGTTCGACGTTTTCATGGGAGTAGCCAGTTGCTGGGGTTTGTTAGTGGTAGTCAGCTCCTCATTTGTGATAATAGAGGACTGGCTGCTGTCTTCAGAAAAGCTCGAGTTTTGAGACGATATGGAATCAGTGTTCCTAGACCAGTCGGGTTCAACTACCGGGGATTCTGCGGAACTTTCGGGCTTGTGTAATACTTCTTCAAGTGGAATCCCGTCTTCAGCCACCTGCGATTCACTAATGGATTGCGTTTCTCTACCGGGAACCGCTTGGGAGATACTCCTGTGAATTTCAGGGGATGGCTCTACAAGTTCATAACAGAGCATGAATACTCCTCCTTGGCCGAGAACGCTCCTTTCGCTGACCAAGCTGACATCCTCGTCACTCAATCTGAACCAATGTTCCTTTTTCTCCTTAATTCCATCAGCCTCAACGATTGACTGGGGAACTTCAATAGGGAATGACTCGACAGGATATTTTCGGTAACATATGTAGTGGCCGTTCTCATGGCGTCCGTGATGTGTGACTACAGCTTGCAGCTCATACCTTCTATCGAAACCGTTTATCTCACTGTCTGGTCGAGGAAGCATCGACTCGGAAGGATTTATACCCCAAGTTTCGACGATTTCTTCCTTGGAGCTGCTGTCTGTTGGCATGGTACCCAAGCACCACTCATCTAGTTCCAAACACTTTGGGAACCTCACATCCGCATAGTTCTTCCTTAGTGTGCCCGTCATTTCGTCAAATACACTGCGATTGACATGTATAATTAAAGATTTTGGTGGTCGTGCAATTACCGCCTGCTTCGATTTCGTCGACGAGACATGATTGCGCGAGGTAATGTGACATTTTTCCTTCAATGTCTTTTCACTAAAATCGTCATTTTGAAGTGATTCAAGTACCGCATTTAGCCTAGATTCAGCATTCCTTCTCAACGCTTCGTTTAGCTTTGCGGAGTCTGTTTCTTCTGATCCTTCCACCGGATCGATTTTGCTTAGTAGCTGTTCAAGCTGCGCCTGGGTCCGTAGTAATGTACATTTGGCGCACTCCACGCCCTCAATAGTTTCTAAGCTGGTATAGTCGTCAAGGCAATCCCTGATATCGTATTCCCATTTATTGCCCAGGGTAACCGTCAGGCAATTAAATGGAATAAGCGAGAGGCCATCAGTCCAGCCACATTCCATACACCCCACTCTCTGAGCGAGTAGACCCTCCAGCGGGCTACAGTAAGGTACTATGCTCCGATCTGTATCTGGCTCATCGGAGGTTGTCTGGTCACCCGGGGTCAATGGAGGACTTGGTAGGGTAACTTCGGCGCGGCGACCAGTATCCCGAGCTATTTTGAGGCCGATATCACTCGTAACCCCCTTTGATGCCCCACGAATCTCTTTATCTACTTGGTCCGCGATGATGGAAAAGTATTCCTGGGCGTCCTGCTGCTGCCAGCTGCACATAGACTTGAGTTCTGCAGGTAACCACAACTTCTGCCCGGCATTTTCAGGGTCGTTAAGTTTGTCGATGATCACTCTCAGTGCAATATGTGTAGAAAGGGGATGGCGATGCCCCAGATTTTGAATGTTTGCCCCCAAAAACTCCCGTAATGAGCGAAGGGAAGCTAGGCCTTGAATTATGGAATTCTGGTAGCAGGAGTTATCCCAGTTTCCAAGGCCCGCAGGGTAGACATCGTTAGACCCCAGTAGGACACTGCTAAGGCTGGAATACGCTCTTGACCGCGGAAGCAGCGGGATAATGGAATTTGCGCCGTGGCCGATGATTCTCTGCATTGCCTGACTCTTCTCGTATAAGTTCCGGTAAGCAGGATGAGCCTCCCCTGAAGCTGGGTTATTCTTTGTTCTGTCTTTATCCAAAGCAGCCACAAGACGCGACGGTGTCGAGTAGACGATGATCTTCCAGGCCAGCCGAGGGAAAAAGTACGGCGAGATGCCGAAGGAGTAGAGGAGGAAGTAGACGGACGCTAGAGAAACGAGAGCGTATATCAAGGAAGACCTGTCGTCGGCGTGTCTAGAAGGACGACCATGGTGGTTTCCGTGTATGACGGATTGCTTTCTGCGAGGGTAGTGGTAACCCGGGTAAGAGTTCATAGTTGTATTTCACAGGATGCGACGTCGGCCTTCGAGGGGAGATGCACAGGCGCGACTGTCATTAGCCGGCATAATCTTGATGTCTCAGACGGTGTCTTGAATCTCGCATCAAGCATCTTTCTGCAGTCCGATAAGCTGGTCGGCTGCTGTTGTCATGGGGATTCTTCCTCGCTGTCGAGGTGTTTGATGGCGCAAGTCGTTAACCAAAATAATTATTTAATTAGTTTAAAAAGTTGCGTCACTGGTCTTTCTGCCTAGCCGGGATTTTTTTTTTTTTATTTTAATTTTAATTTTTCCCCCACACAGACTGAGTGAAGAAGATAGAGAGACGGAGAGAGGCGCATTACTATCAATACCGAAGGTGTGAGAGAAATATATTTTGTACAACGGAGAACTAGACTGGCCAGAATGGCGAAAACACCTAAACTGAAGTCCAATGCTAGATGTAAGTGGCTTTTACCCTTTCTATTAGTTAGTGAAGCTGTCAGCTAACAAAACCAAACAGCAAAATCTGTACACTCTCGAGCAGCAAGACGAGAGGTTTCTCCGTCTGTAAACATTGACAAGTCATTGACTTCAATTCCGCGAGCAGAGAGGACCAGCACATCGGTTCCAGCTGTCCTTGGAACCCAGCATAACTCTGGAGTGTCAAAGAAGGGCAAGAAACCGAAATCAAGAGCCCAACGACTCCGGCAGGAAAAGGGCTTGGAACGCGCAGAGGTTGTTCTTGATAAACGAGAGAAGAAAGTTAATAAGAGTGTTCGCAAGTTCTCTGGCGTCAGAGCTCGAAAGGTAAGGAATGGCAGAACCCTTATATTATGGAATAGAATCTAAACTGAGATTATACGGTAGGCAACATGGGATGATTTAAACAAGAAAATAAGCCGCGCCCCAGAAAAGGAGAAAGAAGAAACCAAAGATATAGATATTGATGACATAGACGAGATGGAGGCCGAAACAACGGTTCCTGCACCTCAGGCTTCGATACATATCCCAACGGAAGCAGTGGAGCCGACCGGACCTGAGCTTGACGAGGACATCACCTAAATTTGCTAAGCCGACAACATGCATTTAATACTTCACCTCTTTGGCCTCAATTGGTTGATCATGCGATCAATTTCTAGCACCGAATTGCCGGAAATGCGAGTTCGAAGGCTCTCAAGAGCCTTCAGGTCCTTTGCCTTCAAAGCCTCTTCACCGGCCCTAGTCACCATTCCGCACTTCATCCACATCTCGATCCGCTCAGACACCGTCAACGATGCACATTTGGGGATGAACACGGATGCAAGCTTTGTGTTTCCTGCCCCTAGAATTTCGTTGTAGAAGGGCTATCCATGTTATAAAGTTAGCAACTAGCCGGGGAAAGTTGACAAAGGAAAGAAAATTAAAGTGAAGCAGAGGAAAACTGCTTCAGCAGAATAGCTAGCTTACCTCCCAACCTATTGGGGACTTCCTGTTCTTGCTCAGGTCCTCAAGTTCACCCCAATCTCTTTTCGCAACGAGACCTCTCAAGCGCAACCACCAATAGGTCTTTTCCGGCACCTTAAAATCATTTTGGATTTTAATGGCTCGTTTTCCATATCCAGAACGAATTAGTCTGTAGATGGTTTCATTGACACTCAAACCCGTGAACAAATCATTATTGTCTGCAAGGTCTTTATCTAGCCCGTCCTGCATTTTCAGGAGATATGCTGCATCATTTAGCGATTTGAGTTGTGCCTGAATAGCCGTATCTTTGGAATCTGACAGCAACCTTGCGGCAACACGCAGTTTGTCAGTTTTATTGTGTAGATCCGTCTGTTTCAAGGCATCCCGAAGATGGATGTTTGAGCCATCTATCACCCTATCATCCTGGTAATATAGATCCTTTAATAGCTCTTCATCTTGATACCTCGCGGATGCCTCAACTAAAGCCGAAGCCACGGGTCGGTTATTCAATGTCCGGAAAAAGGTAGCTAGGGGAAGTTTGCGTTTAAGCTGAAGAAGGACAAATAGGATGAGGTCTGTGTCTCCGCTCTCGGTTGCCTTATCGAGTGCGAGAGTGTCTTCTTCCATGCTGAGAAGTAATGGGACTTGTTTCCCAGCGCGTGGCTCGTGGTTTAGTAGCTGTGTTGCTAAATGTGATCTGCCTTCCTCGTGAGCTGATCGTGCTATGGATTCAAAGGATATTCCTTGTTTTCCCTGAAGTCTCTGTACAACTATCTGGCAAATTGAATCATCGTCTTCTGTGGACGACCTGACTTTCTGAATTGCCCAGTGAACGAAGATCCTGTCGGCAGGAAGGTGTAGATACTCAGAAACACGTATGGCGAGAAGGTATTCCCGGCGATTTATCAGGCGTTCAATGAGCTTCTCTGGCGTAAGCCGCATGTACTGTTCGTACGAGATTGGTAGGCCAATTTTATAGTCCCGGACAGCGTTTAAGACACGGAGCTTTTCACACATATCAACAAACTCATCGCTGTTGTAAAGTTCTAGGATGGATTTCCCAAAGGATGCTGCCTTGAGCAACTGCTTTTGCCAATAAGCGTTGAATTCGTACCCGGCAGCCCGTACGCATGTATCTACAGCCTCGACTAAACTGGTACGTATTCTCTGAATATTCTCGTCCGCGGCAGATGATTTCCTTTCAAGCTGCTCAACAGAGTCAAGCAAAACGGAAGCTGGCGCACTCGACCCGAGCCGGAAAACTTCCTCGGTGGCATCTGGTTTGTATTAGTATATCCGGCTCAATAAAATTAATCGTTAGTGGCATACCAGGAACTTTATGCAGAAACTCGCACACATCGTTTGTTAAAATTCTAATCCCATCAATATCTGGAATTATGTGGACTTGGCCATCATAAAAATGCCTTTGAGATATTCACATGTCAGAATCGACCGGGAGAATAAACAGGTATAGAGAGTAATACTTCACCGCAGCACCGTTTGGTCCAACCATATGGACTTCGTCTTCCCAAGCAAGGACAACCGCATCGTTCCCACACCAAGTCACGGAGCCGGGGGGAGTTCTGGCGTGTGAGTCGTATTCACTGAACTTGTTCTGGAAATCACTACTAACAACCCACAACTTTCCATCCCCAGTGAACAGGGCCACAAAAAGCCCATTTGGTGATACGCTAACATGTTTGAAGGGTCCATTCTGTAGCATGCGGTCCTCAGAGTCGGCTGCATCCACAACGTAGATAGTCTTGTCTATTGCAAGTAGGACTTCAACTGACCGGGAAAGGGTATAGGTAGGGGGTATCAACGACCATGAGTTAATCTCGCCTTCTGGAGATTGCGCTAGTAACTTCGGGCGTGGTTCGTCATAGTGAGATACTGCAACGAGTTGGTTATTTGACAACAACGCAACAAATCCCGTAGTCCAAAATCGGCACCCAACTACACCATATTCCTCGGCTACCTAGGAATTGGTCAACACGATATAAACAGCTGAGAAATAGATGTACCATCTACTCACGGATCCTAGCGAGAATGGTGTAAAGTCTCCACTGAGGCCATAGTAGCAACGAACAGTACCATCTTCAGTGACAGCCAACAATCTCTCGTCGTCGGACCATCCCAAACCACGAATGGACCCATGATCCCACTACAACAATATCAGCTCTCTTTCAGAATAAGAAATAAAAAAATCAATGAAATGAAATAGACTCTTACATTTATCCGACAAATACGTTGCCCTGAGCAGGAATAAATGTCAATACTTGATTTTGATGTCTGAGCATCCCTGTATCGTTGCAGCCTTCGTTCGTCCCTGTGGAGAGCTATAGGTCAAGTGAGAATATGTCCTCGATAGCAAGTATCCATAAGGGGAATACCTATAGCGCCGCCGTATGGAGCACCCACGGCAATATAATTCTCTAGCTCAATATCCTCATCAAACACGGCATCATAGATCCGAGACTTTCTATAAAACTGGTCTCCAACTCTTTCCCAGTCAGCAAGGGGGTTCGGTGGTGTCATCTTTCAACTGCATTCATAGCTTTGTCGAGATTAGGCCGCACGCTTCCTGGCGGATAAACAACTGTTCAGTAATCGAGGTTCTGATTCAAGCACCCCGAGTTGATATCTTTGCTTGATGATTCTTGTTTTATCTCCATATCGTTGACGTCGAAAGGACGTCGGCTATTTTACTAGTGGTAATTAATTTGGTATTAGGTACATTACGGAGTATAAATACACAACGTCGCCCAACTTCGACTTCATCGTCGACGCTTGCCCTACAAAGTGACAAGATCCCGCTAACTCATATCTAATAAGTATATTGAGCATGTCTGGTACCGTTATCAGGCTGCTGCACAAAGCATTTCGCCCACCAGCTCTTCCCAAACACCCAGCGCGGAGTCACCTTCGTTCGAGTCGCTTAAATTATCTATACAAGGGTTATGTGAGAGATAGTCCTTTATTTAATGAAACTCCCCTTGAGGTTCGCCGAATTACTCTTATAACTTGTTCAGAGGTCATCTTGTGTATACGGCCTTAATATACGGCCATCCAAGGATGCCTTTAGCAAAACGCAGATTGGATCCAGAGTTGCATGAACAACATTCTTATTTTGGGTCTCTTTCAACCCAAAGCCGTATAGAAAATAAACGAAGACGCGGGAGATAGCAGTGGCAAAGCTCAGTGTGCCATCGAGGGACTATAGGCTAGTCAATTCAAAACCCTGGGGCGGAATGCCTTACAACGACAGTTGCCATGATCCGGATAATTTGCACATGTGCAACTCCCAGTGGGGCGTAGTACGCGAAATACTGGACTCTTGCTTCATTGGTGTTATGGGCTAGCTATTGTATGCCGACGGGCGTCAGTAACAATATCTAACTTTCCTAAAGCCATGGATGGTACTCAATTAGAGGTAACGTTTCTCCTGCTAGTTATACCGATTCTGATTTTCCACAACCTACCCTAGCACTTCTCTTAAAAGTCTATTAAAATAAATATCAGAGTCGTCCAAACTGCGTCATATCTTAACAACCTCTCTATTGTGCTGACACCCTACAATTTAGTTGCATAAAACATCAATATTCTAGTTACTCATAATGCCTCGTTTGGGTGGGACATCAAAGCCGCATTGTGTTGCTCCTTCTTCTTCGAGCCTATTGATCGGACTTCCCGAGGGAACACCACAGATCAAATACACCAATATGGGAAAGTTAGGCTCATGGTAGAAGGATGTTGTAAAGATAATTCGGAAAGCAGCTTTCTTATCGTAGTAGGCGTACCTTCTACTATCCTCCAAGACTATGATACAGAATATCCCAACAGAGGGCCACTTCTCTCTGCGAACATACGGGAAGGAATTTTAATACTTAAAACGAAGGCTAAAGCACCCCACGAGATTCTCGCCCACAGGCTTGCCTTCTATTTAATGATAGGGATATCAAATATGAGCCTTGAAGATGAGATAGACGGCACTGGAACCGCCCGTTTTACCAATAGGACAGGAACTTTCGTCAAGCAGCCAGATGCTAGCTTTACACCGGACGGTCGAGAATGGCCTATTCTTGTGGTTGAGACAGGCCTGTCAGAAAAGGGGAGCAAGCTCGCTATAGATGCGAGAAGATGGCTAGAATCAGAAGGGTCCGAACCCAAGGTTGCCATCACAGCCTATATTGACCAAACCGGTCCTCAAATCACCTTTGATAAATGGGAACACGAATCAGAGCCACAGCGAGTGACTCACTCATCCACACTACGTGGCGATATTGTGGAGAAAGTCATTGTGATCCGCCATAATGGGATCACCGAAGTAGCTGGTGATATGACTATCCTTTAAGAAGCTCGCCGGTCGCCCAAGGAAAGATAATACCGCCGAGACCGATATCATAATCACTAAGGCCAACTTTGCTAGTATTTGCAACTGTGTCTGGAAGGCCCAAAAGTTTATATAATGCATGTTTGGGGCCTGCTTTCAATCAGTAAACCTACCCCGGTGAGACTGGACGGAAGAATTATGGGCATTTTGTTGGGATATTCCACTTTAGCTAGACTCCCACACATTACCCAATGATACCTTGGGGCATTAGGCCTTTTTTTCCCTTGTGGTCCAACGCATTTCGAAGTGAGAATAAGCTCTAGCTTTAAGGAAGTGGTGGCCCAAGCTCCACGGACAGGAATATATTTATTCCAGCCACATGGCTTACAGTTATTGTCATCCATTAGAGTTTATTGTTTATTACTTGGAACCTTGTTAACTATATCATCACGTGCTAGATTGTGTTTGGGAGATCAACATCCTCCAAGGAAGGCGAAACCAACAACAGCTTTATTTATTTAACTAATCATCCCAACATTCTCCAGGGACTTAATTTGTGTTTTGGACACAATGGATACCCGTGCAGATATAAGTAAAAAGGTTGAAGATCTTACGGATCTCGAGTTTGCCATTTTACTTTGCTTAATCGCCAAAGAAAATTGCCTGATTGATACCCCATCGAGCACATTGGATGACCTTGTCAAAGAACTGATATTGGTAGGTATCCTACATATTGTGACGTGCTACAGGCATGCTTACAGAGAACACTAGATATCTCGAGAAATATTTGGGCTGTCCTATGCTGTTATTGACTGCGCAGCCGACACTTCTTTTGAAGAGTTCAACACAACCATCTTGGAACATAGGCGTCGGCAATCCGAGCCACTCCGCAGAGAAGAAAATGTTTCAAAGGCAAGACATAACAAGTTAAGCTGCGATATCATACCTTTTTTTCTCCTCACACTCTCATGATGCACCGTTTCCCCTTCTAAACTACCAAACGTCCGAAATAATGCAGCCACCTCTACGACCAATAAGATAATTAATTTTAACACTGATATAGATTATTGAAGTTGCCCAACGCGATTATGCCAATATTTCTACAAATGGCCATGACAGACGAGAAACCGTGAACGTTATCATTGCCAAAAATTTTGACCGCATCTCACAGAGTATACAAGTACAAACGCTAGAGGTATTATTCACTCACACTTTAGATGTTAAGTTCTGTTCAAAGCTAATCGTAAATTGTTCACAGATGATACGCTCCCGACGAGTTTATATCAAAGCTACTACATACAATGTTCCGAACAATTTCATATTTATACCAATCCTTTCCTCTGACACACGAGAACTATCGTCTCGATTAAACAACCACTTAGTATGTTACTTTCTTACGTAGGTGTTAGGATGCCGCTCACACAGGACCTAGAATGAGCACATATCCATTTCTCACTACCATGATCCATCCGTTGGCCTTGTAAATCTAGAAGGTGACGGTAGTTCCTTGGCTGATGAGAGAGGATCCCTATCTTCCGCTGTTTGGAATTCATCCTACTCAGCCCAGTTGGCAGATAAAGCCACATTAATTTCGGAAGAGGTATGTATACCAAATAAAACCACTGAACCTGCAAAGTTGTGCTAATCCCCTAGACATAGAACATTGACTATTTAAGGGGTTTGATTCCCAGAGTGACAGTATCCACTGAGGTATACTGCTACATTGAAAATATTATCAATTTTCTTAGGTTCAATCGGGCCATATTTTGCGGAATAACGGCCCCAGCTACACGCCAGTTTCACAAGATAGTCAAGTAAGTTTGATTCTAACTTGGGTCTTCTCGAAAGCTCATGATTCGGATAGATGCCTTGCAGCACTTCATGGAGTTGACTACATCCCACCTTCCCTTGTGGCTTTGGCAGCAATGAAGATATACCGCCATCGTATCTCGGTTGCAAAACCCGAGGACGATCGCAGTATGATGTACGGGAGCGATATTAATGCTGTTGAGAAGATCCTGTCGTCTGCAACTCCAGAAAGCATAATCGAAGACGTATTGGCTGAAGTCGAAGCACCATTGTGAATAGGTCTATGCCCTTTGTTAGTGCTACTGTCTTTATACCTTCCCTTTTACAGGTGCAACTACTCGACAGTCACAACTTCCGATAAAACGAACAACCCCAGCTCAGAAAGCGCGATGGTGGCGTTGTTTTGTACAATGAACCAACACTGACTGCTGCCTAAGCGGGTTGATCTTTCACGGCCACTCTATATTCGCTTTCCGTACGCGTTTATTATAATTCTGGCCACACATATCATCCTCTCTTACTTTGGTGTTTTGCCTCATACTTCTACTTGTCACAGCCACTGAGGAGGGGCAAATCTAACATATATCCCTCCCTAACTCAAACATAATTGCCACGAGCTGCCTGGACTTCGACCATCATAGCCAATAGCTACTAAATCTGTGAACTGGGAAATATTGAACGCGCGTGCGCAGAGACATTCTTTTCATGGCTACAGCCTCACATTCGCGTCTAGGCCCACTGTCACGCAAACGAAAGGCCAGTCAAAGTCCAGACAAGAATATGAGAGACACAAAAGCCGCAAAGCTAAAACAGTTGAAGGATGCTCTCGAGGAGTTGGACGAGGCCGAGCTGGATCAGCGTCCAGAGTTCAATTCGATAGGCGACGTTCGCCGCTACAACATGGCTATTTTTGGTCCTGCGAGGTATGATGAACTGGGGAACCCAGCTTTCTACGTACGTACTCATATCTCTCTTTTGATAGCTAAACAGATGATATGCTTTAGCATGAATATGGTACTTTATACTCACAGCGCGTTGATATATCCAGTTCCCCGATATTTGCTTTGATAGCTATTTCAGCTGCTTGCCGAGCGGGCTTCACTCGGGTAATAAACCCCGATATAAATATCAACTTCCACGAATGCTCCTTCTTATGCACATATGGCTTGTTCAGCTGGGGGACGGGGAGTTAAGAACGATTAATAATATCCAACGAGCGCACACATTCTGGATTTCAATGGGATTAAAGACTTGGGAAGGGCGAACGTATGGTTACTACCAGAACTGGATACCTGATGCTATTTGGAGGCTGCGATCTGATATCCTTTGGATATGTGGTCATGGAAAACGAAACCGTGAATCGCGCCTAGGTCCAGTAACGAGAGCCCAGTTCCCCCTATTGTCAGAAGGCATGAAACGGTGCAAGGCGCGGCATGAAAACTTTCTCAAAAGAGAGAAACAGGCAAAGGATGAATCTAAGAAGACCATAGAGCACCAATCAATGAAAAATCTGTGCTCTCGGGTAGTAGGCGAGTTAACTGAAGACGGTCCTTCTGAGCCTAAATCCCCGGGAAATAAGACGGAAAACGCTATCAACGAAGCAGACAATAAGCCACGTATTGCCTACTCAGGCCGAGTTACTCAGTCAAGGCATGCAATGACAATGGAGATGCAAGTACAGGAAGAAGAGTCTCCATACACATCATTGAGCGAGATTGATACTCCATCATCCTGGGAATCATCATCCTCACAACACCCGCCGGTGGATCTATATGGCCATGCAATGAGAGTGGACCGGGATTCCTTGCCACTTGTATCTAGGAGCAAGGGAAAGTATTCAGCTCATAGGTAGCTTGCATGGGGCACTCATCGCTGTTACCACCATGTTCTTTCTTTTAACATAGTTGCAAAACAAGATTCGCTCCAACAAATTGGTGTCCCTGTTCGTTAGGCTTGGGAGTTGGACAGGATATATGAGTGTATGATTCTAACTTTAGTTTATGGGGGGTATCTGGACAACTACATAGGTAGCTGCATACAGTGCTATGGCACTGTTTTACTACATTCCCCCCATATCATTACCCATATCATATCTCCATGTATTGTTATTGCTCTTCCCCCATAGATATGCCTGAATACCAATCACAAACAAGCGGGGCCGCAAAGGTGTAACGGGTATATCAAGAGCCCATTTGGTTCTAGTAGATATGTTCATTCTGCTTGAAGGATATCGAGCGGTTTGCTAAAAACGATGTGATGTACAACTGAGCGAAAGAGAGGGATATATAAACAGAGAGCAATGACAAACTGACCACCGGCTGAGACTTGGGGCATCAATACATGTATGAGCGAGGGAGAAAAGCAGGGAAAATTCTTCAGGATGAAAGACAGTCTAAAGCCACGGATATATCAAAACGAGAGGCATGCTTAAATCAAGAAAGGAGCAAAAGCAAACCAAAGAGCAAGATGCTTGAAAAACTAACCCCTGATAAACATCTCTCGAGGGACAAAACTTCCATTGCTGACTCCGTTATGGGTACCGTTATGGGTTCCATTGCGAGCGCCGTTGGTAGTACCGTTACGAGCGCCGTTCCTGGCACCGTTGGTAGCTGAACCGTCGCCATCGACAGGCAGGTCGTTCAACTTCTTCCACTCGTTAAGGATAGCTTCGATCTCGACCCGTTCGTCCTCGACGATGGCATCCATCTTGATGTCATTCTTGTCGTAACCAAAGGGATCTTCGAGCTGAGAGCCAATGCCCTCGATACCGTACAGTGTAAAAATGACTAGACAGACAATGGGAACTGCCCACCAGCCCATATCGTCTACCATTGCAAAGGGAAGAACACAGCCGAACAAAGCCAGGACTTGCTTTTGATGAATCCTATGATACAAGTTAGTTGTCTGGAGTGTTTTCCTCGCGCAAACCGGAGTAAAAGAGAGTGTGTTAAGAGAAGGAAACTCACAAGTGAGCGACGGGAATGGGGGTCAGTTTGATCGTTTCCATCTTCCCGTATGCATCGATCATGGCGCTGACCTGGTTGCCGAGCTGGTTGGCAGCAGGCGGATCGAACCAGCCTCGCTTCGCGCCTCGCTGGATGAACGCTTCGACGGGGAAGGTCAATTGAAGCGGCAGTCCGAGGCCGTCTGCCTCATGAGCCTGGAATCCGGCAGGCAGCAGGCTAAGGAACTCCTGCTTGGGGCCGCCAGCTTCCTGTCGCAGAACGGCATCGGCAATCATGTTTGGGTTGGAGACGGATCCCCATTCTGTGCTCCATTCCGCGCGCAGATAGCACTTGACGGCGTACGGAAAGGCGATGAGCAGACGGATCGTGCGTTCGATATCCTGCTTTTCAGCGTCCGAGAGAGGGCCATTGGGGTTTCGACATGAGACAAGGATGGTCCGGGTGAGGTTGCGAAGCGCGGTGGTGATCGTGGTCAGACAGTTGCGGCCGTCCCAGAAGCGATTGTAGGAGGTCTGGTTGCGGAAGACGAGGATGAGACCGACGACGATGGACAGCGAAGGGATCTAGGGCGAACGATTAACATCCAGGCTGGCTGCAGGGAAGAAGCATTGCTCTCAACGTACGATCGTCGGTGGAACGCCCACGGTATCAAATACATGCTTATCGAGTACGACAACTAGGACGGTGAAGATGGCATGGCAGAGCACCGGCACCAGGATGGCTCCATGGATGGCTCCCTTGATGAACCGCAGAACCAGAGGCCATCTATTATCCCCATTCATTCATCTATGCATTAGAAACGGGCGCCTGGGAAAGGGGGTTTGGTATATGGGGCGGTACCTCCGTGGTTTGGTGCGATGGGACAGCCTGAAGGGATGGGTAGGCTGGCGGCCATGGTGCCTGGCGCCGTTCTCCTGCGCTGCGCTGCCTGTGGTATCTACCGGCATGGTGAAGGATTCGATGTCTCTGTCGCCGACAAACTACAGGATACGGATACAGACGAGGACGAGAACTCTCGGTACCTCGAGCGACGGGCAAGACGGGCGGACGGGCGAGGTCACTTTCTCTCGCGCAGCCCCTGAGCCTGAACCCGAACCCGAACCTGACCCAAGCGGCACCTAGTTAATCAACTAACGAAGCGGACGCAAAGCAAAAAAGAAACGAGATAATGACAGGAATAGAACTAGTTGGAAGAAGGATGCCGCTCGGGCTGGTCGAAGGTGATAGTTATACTTATAATAACAGGACATCCCCCCTGTCTCGGCTTCTCCCGTCTAACTATGTACAAATATATACGCGTTTCCATGTGGGGGACGGGTCGAAGGGCCTGCCTTCAGGGGCTGTTTCAGGTGGGACTCAGCGGGACATTTAATAGTTAAAGTCAAGCAGTAGAGGCCAAATCACACAGGAGGACTGAGAGTCGGTTGAGGTGTGTCTATGGAGAAGCGATTACGTTGACGATGGCGATGTTAGAGGTTAAGTACGGTGTGTTTGGGTATGTATAAAGTGTCACCCCCTTGAGAGCAGATCATTGGTGTACTCCAGAGTTATCCAAGAGAAGTGAAGAGAGACAGAAGAAGAAAAAGCAATAATAAAGATACGACATGATGTAATAATCGCAGGGAATCTTTTGAGCTGCGGCGGGGAATCAAGAGAAGGATAGTATGGACAAGACGATTAGATGAAGGACAAAGGAGAAGTAAGCAAAGAATGGAGTATCAAAAGAAAGAAGGAGGCCGATTGGCGAAGATGCCATGGGAGTAAGAAGTCGCTCAAAACGCCGATGAGAGGGGGGAATAAGTAGTAAGTTGATAAGATGGAAGAGAAATCGTCGAACAGGGAGACAGATGCCAGCCAAAACAAGGGAGATGAAGATGGAGAAATGCAAGAAAGAGAGAGGCTGTAGGAAAGTCCGGGTTTAGAGCCGCCCGGCACGGCCGTCGAGGGCTAGGAGTCCTGTATCGTTTCGTGGTGTTAGGGGATCTTCAACGTATATCGTGTCTCGGTTTGCTCTGTCCGGCACCCTCCTTCTGCCCATACCTGTTCGAGTATTCGAGTTTGGAGATAATATGTCGATGTTCTGACTGCGGTGGACGTCGTTTGAATGAGCGCCTAATGGTTGCTCTACGGCCGGGTGGAAGACGTCTCCGTCCGGGCCGTCTGATGGGTCATGCTCCGGCTCCGGCTCCGGTTCAGGGTCAGATTCGAGGGTCATATTCCCTGTAGCAGTTGCGAGGGGCCCGTCAGTTTCTGTGTGTGTATAGACAATGGGCGGGGCTGAGCTTGAGTTGTTGGCTGTATGCGTTCGGGAAGTAGTGTTGGTAGTGGTTGTGTTATTTTCTAGAGGCTGAGGTGGGTAACGTTGCTGTTGCTGTTGCGGTTGCTGTTGTGGTTGCTGTGGTTGTTGCGGCTGCTGCTGCGGCTGGGTATTAGGGGAAGGATTGATTTTTTCTTCATATGGGTCGTTTGAGTCGTCTACTTCTGCGTTCAAATCTGTGTACGCTCGGCAGTTTGGACATTGGAACATGGGATATTCAGGAGAGTGTATTAGCCGGCGGATGCATTTGTAGTGCCAGACATGGGCACAGGCAGCCATGAACAGGCACTGGTATGGACGCTGTGTGCTGGTTAGATGCAACGTATATAAAGAACCGATACAGGTCAGACTCACCAAAACAGAGCCGAGACATATGGAGCATTCCCTGCAGCCTTCGTAGTCTGTGGCATCCATAGAGCCCTTTCCAAGATTAGTGATAAGAGCTTCCGTGTTTTTACTATAAATTTCGTTAGCAATGAAAACAGAAGAAGAGAGAGGAAGACAGAGAGAGAGAGAAGCATACTTGAACTGGTTTGCTCTCTGCTGCCACATCCTGTTGCATTCTATGCGGATGCGCACACATCTAAAAATGAGCTCTTCACCGCCTCTAAAGTCGATCCCTAGCTGTACGATATCACCATCCCGCACTGCATACTGTCTGGACGGTACATTAGGCTGACTGAGACGCATATGGTTGAGAAAGGTGCCCGAGGAGCTCCCGACATCCTTGATATGCCACTGCCCGCCGATAAAGGAGAACTCGCAGTGTTTCCGGCTGACGACCTTGGATTTGAAGCCGACGGGAGCAGAGGACGATCCCGCGGCACCTTCAGCGGGTATGCCCTCACGCTCAGAGTACCGGCCGACTTTTATAATGGCTGATTCGTCTGTGATGGTTCGTGTCATGGGAGCGAAGGGGAGCGAGGGCCTGGAGTTCTGGTGGGGGTCTTGATAGGCGAAGAAACGGATGATGGACTGCTGATCCTGGTGTTGCTGGTCGGGCGAGTTTGACGCAGACATCGACGTCTCAGTCGAGTCTCCCGTGCCCGAGGAGGAGTGGCCGTTCTGGGATGTAGAATGGTGGGCGGTGGAAGAGGTCGTCGGCTGGTCCGGTGCTCTGCCGCTGCCGCTGTTACTGGTGTCCGCGGCGGCGATGGCGGCGGCGGAGGGAGAAATAGGCGAAGAAGCGGCCGCGCCCACGACGACGGACGCCATGTTCAGGGCCTGGGCCATGGTGTAGCTTGTGGTATCCTGCGAGAGAGAGGCCTGCTGGTGTCTGCGAGACCGAAAGCCTGCCTCCGCTAGCTGCTCTGGCCTGTCCTCCGACGTCGAGGACTCACTGCTCTCAGCGTCAGAGCGACTGAAGACGCTGTACCGCTGCGACGAGGACTCGAGCTCCGCCGAGGCGCTGCGGTCCAGCTCAGCATGCAACAGATCGGAGTTTTCCTGTTGCTGAAGCGACGATCTGTGGTCGTGGTCGTCGCCGTCGTGGATGTCGTGGTTGTGTTGATGTTGGTGGTGATGGTGATGGTTTGGCTCTCCGTCTTCTTCTCCTTCTGGGGCCGCGGGAAGATGAGAAGAGCCCCGGCCAACGACCCAGCTAAGCCGCTTGCGATACGAACGGTGGTTAGCGGACGCTGAGGAGCCTTGGACAGGCCCGTTGGACTGTGTCTGCGGCCGTCGCTGGCTCAGACGGCGCAGTCTGCTTCCAAACGACGGCGTGGAAGTCGACGGGCAGGTCGGCGGCGCGGCGGTGGTCATGGAGGGACTGGAGGTCAGTAGCAGCCGGTCAGCAACAAGCGGACGTAAGAGACTGACGGACAGCTTTCTAGTTACAGGGACGATGCCATGCTTACCCGAATGGACGCAGCCTGGGAAAAGAGGAGGAAGAAGAAGAGGCGAAATATAAGAAATGCAACCCAAGGTGCCGGCCGCGGATGATAGCTAATAATGGATATAATATATGGGAAGGAGATATATATATATCAAGCAGAGCCGGGTGCTGGAACCAGTCTACCCTCTGGCCGTATAGATATAACAGCTGCTCGCTTGCTTGCTGCTTGCTATGATGGAATATCTTGTTTGCCAGGATGTATGGCCCGGCCTTGATGGAAGACAAGCAACGGAGATGGCGACGACAAAGACGAAGAAGACAAGAAGAAGATGAGAAGAAGAATAAGAATAAGAAGAATAAGACGAGAAAGACGAGACGAAGCGATGTCGACTTCGCCTCCAAGCCGTCTGTCTACCCTACAGGACTACTCGCTATCTCCTACCTACGCCCAACAACGCCGCCGCTGGTGGCACGACCAAACCTCCAGCCGCTAGTTAGCTGCATCAGAACGACTAAACTCGAGGCTAACGGCGCAAGGAGGAGGTCCCGTGTGCCCTTGCTGCTATTAATTATTTCGCTTGGGAGGCTGGCGGACTAGTTGGAGGTCCGCAGCAGCGTCTGTGTCTGTGACCAGCTCCTCCTACTGCAAGCTCTTCTGCTTCTTCTGCTTCTTCTTCGTACTCTTGGGTTTCAGGTTTCAGGTTCGTCCAGGGGGGAGGGAGGGTGGATAACAAGCAAGAACCAGCGAGCCAGGCGCAGCAAGGTGTTGATAGCCGGGGGTACGGAAGGCCAGAGAGCAAGAGGAAGAGAGAGACGCAAGAAAAACACGCAGCAGACCTTCCAGCGAGATGCCCAATTGCTCTCTCACCTCCAGTCTTGGTGGACCTTTTGGGGGGTGACGGAGAGAGTTATTGCTTTTTCAGCTGCTTTCTTTTTGATCTTCACTGCATTATTACGAGGGAAGACAGGCTGATGGATGTACGATGGCGATGGAGACGATGCAGCCGTGGCCGATGTACGGAGCAGCTGTTTAATTATTGGACAAGGCCGGCGTTGCGGTGCTGAAGATGGGAAGCTCATCTTCATACTTCAACATCAACTATCGAACCCCCTAAAACTACGGAGTCTGACCAAACGAAAGCCGGCCCGGACTCTCAAGAACCGACCCGGAGATACGATACAGTTTTTGGTGGCCGCCAGATGAACAACTAACTCAAATAATCGCTGTCTGCAGCGCATCGGGTCTGCATATCGCCTGCACATCGATGCCCGTTCAGCTGAAATGCCAATGTCTGCTCGAGCTACCCTGGCCTGGCTGACTCGGGCTGTCGAGGCCTTGCAGGGCTCCATCTTCAGTCGTTCGTCCGTATCCGGAGCACTCCGAAGCTGCAAAGTCAACCCGCTTTTATATACGGAGTAAGTACGGGTTACGGATTGAGCGGGAGGGCCGTCTTAAAGGAGACAGACAGGGAGGCAGACGGACGGGCCAGAGATCCAGACAGACAGCGAGCCTTGCGCAAGTTGCACTCCTACGCGGATCTCCGTACGGAACACACACACCCAGGGCGATCATCATCGACAGGACAGCCCTTGCTCTTTTCTTTTTTGTATGCTGTGCTCTCACTCTTGAACTATGTATGCAGCGGCGGATGGTTGCATGGAGCAACATCTCGGGGCTGGGTCCAACTGGTAACTCATACTCCGTACGTATATGAAATCGGTGTGGGCAGTCGATGTGATGGGATAGCTAGGGGTCTGTTTCAGCCTTATGGGCCTCTTGCCAGAAACATTCCGTATAACCTCAGGTCGCAGGGAGAACAGGAGCTGGAGAACGGGAGGAGAAAATAAAATGAATCTGACACCCAGGGCAGAGGGACCAGACCAAGACGCAGGTACGGAGAATTTAATCGGTGGCTTAACAGGAGATTTTGTCTTCAGCGGGATTCAAGAGAAGAGGAGGAAGAAGAAGAAGGTTATAAAAAAAGGCACTCCTCAGGCCGTCTTCAAGGTACACATGTACGATGACTGACTCTAGATATACGACATGCTGGTGGCTATCTCGTTATAACGACAACGCTGTCCATACGGAGTTACTACCAACACGAATCCAACGTCCAACTGCCGCGGCACGACACAACGTCCCTGCATGCTGTGTCTCTCTGTACGTCAGTATATCGCTGTTTATGCATGCAGGCAAGCAAGTTATGTACCTTATGATGAGCATAGCCAGGGGCCCGACTTACGCCATCAGCATCATCTGACCAACTCACGCCTGACCCTTCAAGGGTTTCTTAAAATTCTGCTTAATTCCCATATGATGCTGCCTCTGCTTCCGCATCCCGGCCAGCGCCACCCTGCAGACCTTTTATCGACTGGGCCTGCCATTGGCCTGCCATGACGAGCTTGCAATGGACAAGAGAGAGAGACGCACCCTGGCCATCCAGCTGCATGATCGATAATATGCTTAAATCGGCCGTTTTCCATCAGATTTACTCCAGACAAGCATCAGGGGATGTCGAAACTTTTCCCAACGCTGGTCAAACCACGGAGAATGGGGTAAATGTCGTTCTGATCCATCATGGCTTGAGCCCGTCGATGTCACGATCTCGATGACCTACGGCGCAAAATGAGCTGTCGACTCCAGACTCGAGCTTGGAGGCTTGGACGGAGCAAGGGGAGGGCTGAGAGCTTCCTCCAATGAGGATGAAGGCGAAACTGCCTGCCATTTCACTGCCAGGACATTGGCGAGACAGGAAACGACAGAGTAATCCGTAGCGACTGACTGCTGACTTACATAGTTACTCGCAGTGAGCAATGCTGATCTACGGTGCATATGTAGAACTAGAGCAAGCCTGAGAGAGCGTGGAAGCGTGGAAACTGTCATGGCCTGGTTACTTGCATCTCGTAGATCGACTTTCCCCTTTCTATCACCTTTCTTGATCATCATCTTCTTCTCTTCTTCTTTTCGTATCTACTCCGTACGTCTTCGTCGCCGTCTTTTTATATCCCCTTCAAGTCGAACCTTATTCGTAATTACCATTATTACCGCATCCCGAAGAGTAAACTAAGTAACATCCCGGTATTTCAAATACGCTTCCCAGCCACAGAAATAAAGAAGAACAAGAGAAGACGAGAAGAAGACGAAAAGGAGAGAAGAAAGAGTCGAAGATAACAAGCAAGAGACGAGCAAGAAGAGTAAAATAAGAGGAAGAAGAGGAAGAGGAAGACGCCGCCAGCAGAGGAAGAGAGCGTCCTGGCTGCACCGCCGCAGGAAGCAAAGACTCGACCTGCTGCTGCCGCCTGTGGCTTTCTTCATCACAAGGCCTGCTGCTGCTGCTGCGTTGCTTCTTCTCTCCGGCTTTCCTATTTATTCTTCTGGCTGTCTTTCTTCCCTCGCCTGCTTTCTCCTGCTTTGCCTCTGCCCGTGGACGACCTCGCCTGTCGCGTCGCCTTCTTTCTCGCAATAGCCAATCGAGCTCTCGCTGTCCCTGCGTCTGGCGACTCCGTACGCTCTTCGTCCGACCTGCCGAGCTGCTGCCGCGAAAAGAGAGAGAAACAGACCACGCAGACCAAGCAAGCAGAGCAAACAAGAGCCCTCTCTCCCTGTCTCCCCAAGGTAAAACTAGTTGTTAGTTAAGCCGGCGTTAGTCCCAGCTAGCTGCCTCGGGGGCTTGGGTAGGTTAAGTTAACTAAGCTGGACTGTCGAACGTCAAAAACCACAACATCAAACAAACAACATCGACCTCCAACCACCGGCCAACAGCCACCGCCCACGACAACACCAAGGACTACTACGGCCGCTGCAGGCTACGACAGAGCGAGAGAGCCGCGGGAAGAATGGGAAATGCATGTCTTTCCTGCCTCACAGGTACTTCTCTGACCTCGTCTCCCCCCGTTTGGTGCCACCGTCCGTCCGTTTGCTGACCTGGCGGCTCCCCGTCGGAATACACGAACAGGTCGATCGAGGGACAGCCTCTACGAACCAATCATCGCAGACAGTGAACGCGAAGCTGTAGCAGACCTCTTACAGTATCTGGAGAACGTACGTCGTCCTCTGCTCCCTCTCCTCGTCGCGCTGTCGGCGCCCGGTTGCTGAAACTTGCTGTTGTCCGCAGCGAAATGAGACAGACTTCTTTACCGGCGAGCCCCTTCGGGCACTCAGCACCCTGGTCTACTCGGACAACGTCGACCTCCAGCGAAGTGCCAGTCTGACCTTTGCCGAGATAACAGAGCGAGGTGAGCTCCCAGAGCGCGGCAAACATAATATATATATAAATAAAACCAAAAGAAGGACGGGAGAAAGGGAGGGGCCCCGCTTTGGCTAATCCATCGGTGCTTCGATAGATGTCCGCGAGGTCGACCGAGATACGCTAGAACCCATACTCTTCCTGCTTGAGAGCCCAGATATCGAGGTCCAGCGGGCTGCCAGTGCTGCCCTGGGTAACCTTGCCGTCAACAGTACGTCTTTTCCTTTTGCCTTCTTGCTTCGTCCCTATGGGCGTCGAAAGCTAAATTTCTTTCTTTCCCCAGCCGAGAACAAGGTGTCGATAGTCATGCTGGGAGGTCTTGCTCCTTTGATCCGGCAGATGATGTCTACCAACGTCGAGGTGCAGTGCAACGCCGTCGGCTGTATCACTAACCTAGCTACCCATGAGGAAAACAAGGCAAAGATAGCTGGCTCAGGAGCTTTGGGCCCGCTTACCAGACTCGCCAGATCCAAGGACATGCGTGTGCAAAGAAATGCGACTGGCGCTCTCCTCAACATGACTCACTCGGGTATGTATCCATGTCGGACATACCCTGGTTTTGTTTTCCATCCCTGCTAACGTTGCTATACAGATGAAAACAGGCAGCAGCTGGTGCTAGCCGGCGCAATACCCATTCTCGTCCAACTGCTTACCTCACCAGATGTTGACGTCCAGTACTACTGCACTACTGCTCTGAGCAACATTGCTGTTGATGCCCTAAACCGGAAGAAGCTTGCGCAGACGGAGTCGCGCCTCGTACAGTCTCTAGTGCAGCTCATGGACTCGTCTACGCCCAAAGTACAATGCCAGGCAGCTCTGGCGCTCAGAAACTTAGCCTCAGACGACAAGTATCAACTAGAGATTGTCCGTGCTAGAGGACTGCCGCCACTGCTTCGGTTGCTGCAGTCCTCTTACCTTCCGCTCATCCTCTCCGCGGTGGCGTGCATTCGCAACATATCCATACACCCAAACAACGAGTCGCCTATCATAGACGCCGGTTTCCTCAAGCCACTAGTTGACCTTCTTGGCTCTATTGACAACGAAGAGATCCAGTGCCACGCCATATCCACTCTGCGTAATCTTGCTGCAAGCTCCGACAGAAATAAGGAGCTAGTCTTGGAAGCCGGTGCCGTCCAGAAATGCAAGGAGCTTGTTCTACAAGTGCCACTGACCGTCCAGTCGGAGATGACGGCCGCTATCGCCGTCTTGGCATTGAGTGACGACCTCAAGAGCCGTCTTTTGAAACTTGGAGTCTTTGAAGTACTTATCCCTCTAACTGCTTCTGAAAGCATCGAGGTCCAAGGCAACAGTGCCGCCGCCTTGGGCAATTTATCATCAAAAGGTACGTCATCATGCCTCCTATTGTATATCTATCCGTATTAATTACTAATTTTGTAATTAGTTGGTGACTACTCTATCTTCGTTCGAGATTGGACCGAACCCAACGGCGGACTTCACGGCTATCTAAACAGGTTCCTAGCCAGTGGAGACCCTACATTCCAACATATCGCAATTTGGACCCTCCTACAGCTGATTGAGTCTGAAGATAAACGACTTATTGGCTTCATCACTCGCTCAGAGGATATAATACAGCTAGTACGCACGATCGCAAACAAGAACCTCGAGTCCGACGACGAGGGTGAGGATGCTGAAGAAGGCACTGCCGAAGTTATCGCCCTTGCACAGCGATCCCTGGAACTACTCGGCTTCGACTCCAAGCATAGCTGACATTCTTAGCTGTCCCACCTCACCTACTGATGCCCACCACTAATGACCCCATTTCTGACGTTCACGGCGGCCTACTTTCTATATTGTCCGCCTTGTCCTCTCACCCTTGATCGGGCGCTCTTATACATACCTGCCATACCTGCTGACTTCCACGTCGCTTTTCCCATTATATTCCATTTTTACTGTTTTGTGGCTTATTCTCTATCATTTACTTCCCGCTTTATTATTTCTTTTTCTTTTGTCGTTTTTATTTCCTTTGTGAATACTCATTTAATCGTGGCAAGGAGTCCAGGCGTTTCGGGGACGGTTCTTCTGAAAACAACCTCCTTTCTCTCATTCCCTTTTTTATTTCCTTCCTTGTCTCTTCTATTTGTCCTACCCTGCATTGCCTTTTTCCACTTGTTTTTCGTCTCCATTTATATAAGACTGTTTCCAATATACTTTTTTAACACCCTCTCTCTCTACTTTCGCCGCGAACCTCCTCCCCATCCACTCCCTCAACTGTTACTCTAACATTCCTTGTGTGTTTTATTTGGTAGAACTCCTTCCACGTGCTGGTTTGAGTCAAATTTTGCATCCAGATACATAAAGTAATGTGTTCCTTTACGTGGTGTTATATATATGGTCTCTGGCTCGTCGTTTCATCTTCAGTGTTTTTGTCGTTGTTTACTACATGACGTCATGCCGTTCTGCTGAGTAAGCTGTAACTTTAATAAGCTTTAGGTTTTCGGGTAAAACTTCTCTTTTTTACCTTTTGATATCTCAATCTTGTGGTTCAAACAGCTTCGTCTTTCGCTGCGTTGACTCTCCTTGTATCTTGCTTGTTTAATACCGTCAAAGCATTTTTAATATCACCCGATATGGCTACGAGTATCCCGTCTATTGCTGTACCTGGACTATGTCTAGGCAATAGCTCAGCATACATCTCCGGCCCAGGAACATACGTCCGCGACTCCTCCATCTATGCCTCGATAGCCGGCCCAGTAATCCTCAAAAGCGACGATAAAGAAACAGATCCAAAGCGCAAACCCCGCAAGATTCTCACAGTATCACGCTCCCCGCAAACAGATACCCGCAACCCCACGCAGAAACAACAAACCAAATCCCCTCTAAAATTCAACACCCTACCGGCCGTCGACTCCATCGTCCTAGCTCGCGTAACCCGCGTTCAAAAGCGCCAGGCAACAGTCTCAATACTCATGGTCGTAGATGACCAAAACAACGACCTCATCGACACCGACATGCGCTCAATTCTCTCTTCAGCGCCCATCATCACCACCGCAGGCACAGATAGTACAAGCACAAGTAACACTGCAGACGATCTGCGGTTTCAGGCAATTATCCGCAAAGAAGATGTTAGGGCTGTTGAGAAGGACCGCGTGGTAATGGAGGATATGTTTAGGGTAGGGGATATTGTGCGTGCATACGTTATTTCCGTCGGTGATCAGAGTTCGTATTATTGTTCGACGGCTCGGAATGAGCTTGGAGTCGTTATGGCGAGGAGTGAGGGCGGGAATATGATGTTTCCCATCAGTTGGAAGGAGATGAGGGATCCGATTAGTGGGGTTGGTGAGGCGAGGAAGGTTGCGAAGCCGTTTTGAGTGATGGGATGTTATTCATTTGGCTTGTAGAGCCAGGCCAGGTAGGCATTTGATATGAACCGGCCAGTGAGAAGCATACTTTACTCAGGATACAGGGCGATGGCCTACTATACCTCCTGAGCTAACAGGCAGATACCCGTTTTCCCTGCAGGGACTCCCCTTAAATGGAGCCTTAGAGGGCAGGATAGGCCATGCTTGGGCAATAGAAAGCGCCTCAGCACTTCGCGGAGATATACCCATGTACCCAACAGGGGCCAACTATGGGTGGGATTGAATGTTGATGATAAAGATAGTTCAAAACCAGTGATAAAGTCATGGTAGATCTATTCAACGCTTACTTTTAATGACCGTTTACATGCAATATCCTTTCTCCTCCACCCCCTATCTTTTCAACGTCTTCTGCTTCTCAGCATCTTTAACCAGCTTCTTCCCAGAAACAACCAATCCCTTCCTACTCCTAACACTATCCATATACCTTTTGGCCACATTTTCTTTATCCGCCAACTCACCTAGATCTTCAAGCTCCTCTTCCGTAGCAGGGACCCAAAACGGATCTTGATCAAGCATTTCAAATCCAGTGAATATCAGCTGTGGAGACGCAGCGCCAGACGTCCGTTTTCGAATCTCATCTGAGAACCCGAATGATTCTGCTACTGGTAGAAGAGACAGGATTGTGAAAAACGACGTTCCTTCTTTCATAGTTTCTGATAGGATCCGTCCACGTCTTCGGGTCACAACGGCATATACGCGGCCCAACACCTCAGCTGGAGAAAATTGAGTTAGCTCCCATCTACAGAATCTCGGGCAGAAATCACTTACTTGTGGCTTGGATCTCGCAGCTATACATGGCAAGCATTATTCGAGGGCTCCAATCAAGGAAGCCCTGCCATACGGCATCGCGTACCAGCCTTATCACTTCTCCTGTCAAACGAGTATGTTCTTCATCTCCAATTTCCTCGAGTGTAACATCCTCGATAAATACTGCCACGCCCTGAACAGGTTCACGGCAAAGCGGGCCCTGAGATGTAGCAAGCTGAAATGCGTAGGATATCTTATCAGAGAACAGGGCAGAATCTCGAGCTGGTTTGTTATTTGAACCATCCGCAAATCTAGGTCATGTTTAGTCAGATTGCATTCATATGTTATAGAGGGTTGGAGTTTGACTTACAGCTTTTCATAACGTCCGGTGGGTGTGGTGTCGAAAAGAATGTTAGCACCTGTTTTCTTGGGACCAAAGTCCGATATTTTGCCCACTGCATTCGACCAGGTCTCTTTATCTTCCTTTACACCGCTGAAGCAAGCCTCTAGTTCTTTCTTGAACTCCTCCATGGAGAGTGTATTGCGACTAGAAGTGGCTCCATCCGCATTATCTTCATGCACAGTATCTGTCTCAGGGGTATCATCTTCATCCGATTCCTTCGGGGTGTCAGTTGGCGAATGCCTTCGACGTCCATATATCCGTTTAACAGTCTCTGCATGTTTGAGAAGAAACTCCGATACAGCTGCAGGAAGGGGCCGCACTCGGATTTGAATCCTGAGCTGTTTAGACCCCGATGTTGTAATAACGGTCCCTCGTGGTAGATCTGGATTTTTAGGAGGGTTCATTTCAGCAGCACTTATAATGGTTTCCCGATACGGCACAATGGATTCTCCAGCTTGTATTTCGCATTTGGCAAATCTCTCACGAAGATCCTTGAGACACCGTTCGAGATGTAATTCTCCTGCCGTGAGAATAACATGCTCCCCACTCGGCAAAACCTCATACTGTGCACAAGGATCGCTTCGTTCAAGCATCTTTAGACCATTAATCATTTTATTCAAGTCTGCCGGGTTCACCGGCTCCAAGGCAACTCGGACGATTGGTGGATGGCTTAAAGATACCCCAGCAAGATTCGCAGCTCCATCTATTTGGCTGCAGAGAGTACCAGTTTTCATGATATGTCCTTCAAGTCCAGCAATCCCAAAAACCACTCCTGCACTGACACTTTCCAGGTTCTCCAGAGCTCGTCCCATGAGCAGGTATAGGCCCTTTACTGTAACTTTGGTTGGCTCTGGGCTAGCCCGTGGATTCATAGGCGAAAATTTTGGTGGCAGTACATATATTGAGTCTCCCACAGAGAGTGTGCCAGAATATAATCGTGCAAAGCCAATGAGATGCTCCGGCTCTACTTTCTCTTCTGCCTTAGCCTCGTCCAGTTGCGACTCTGCCATAGCATATGTGAGACCAGATACATCTCCGTCATTCGCCTCACTTCGGAGTTTAGCAAACTGTTCTCTCTTTCGTCGAGCAATTTCTCGAGCCTCATCCGCAGTCATGGTTCCTCCAGGTGTTCGGCGTGTTTTTGAAGGCAATTCACTTTCAGGAATAGATACCATCTTGCTAACATATCCAAGAATTGGGTCATCTTTTCCGGCTTTGGAGTTCACCACGGCATCACGGACCTTGGGATCAACATAGCTTGCATCTGGGGACTCATCGATCATATCAGGGAGTCTAAGCGCTTGGGCATCTATAGGGCTGGGCAGGTACTCAATAACAGAAACGAGCACAGCGGTAGAAAGTGGTAGCCATGACGTAAACACAGCAGAGAGAATGTTCCTGGTGTCCCGGGACCGAAGTATATGGACGGGTATCTTTATCGAAAGGGATTTCGTGATCTTTTCTAATAGTGCAGGGTCCCTATGTAGAATGGTTAGAGAGAGTAATGGGCACATCGTTTTTAACTAGTTGGAGGTTTAACACGTACCCTGTAGAGTTGGCGCCACCCGTAGTTGCATTGTAGACTGCCCAGATGGTCTCCAATACAAGTTGGACAAACATTGGACTTAGCCTTCTACCCTTTAAATGTTTCGCGCCTAGGACTCTCTTGGTTTTAGGGTCTAGGTAATAGTCGCCCCATAGTACTTTCTCCAAAGTGGCCCGTTTGATCCCAAGTTTCTTCTCATAGAGTGCTGCAAATTGCCGAATGGTAAAGGCCCAGCCATCGGTAGCACTGCAGAAAATGACATTATTCTTCTCAGGAGCAAAGTATAGGTCTTCATCATCACGCTCTTCGAATTCCGCAGTTTCGGGGTCGATTTGAGAACTAGTTTCAGCACTGGCTTTTGACCGGTCCTTCTCTTTGGTTGCTGCAGCCTTAACTCGTTCTTCCATTTTTTCTCTCCACTGAAGGTCCTCCTCCATGCGCTCTCCCTGGTAGAAGCTCCCTATCACAGCATTCACCTGCTCTAGGATCTTACTAAGGTGGGTATATGCTTCTAGAGGAGTCAATTTCAACTCAGTCACTAAACGGTCTATTTTGTTCATAACGAGGATTGGTTTCAGCCGTTCTACCCATGTATGTCGTAGAACGGTAACTGTTTGACTGCAAACGCCCTCGACTGCATCGACCAGAACTAAAGCACCATCACAGAGCCGTGAGGCTGTCGATACTTCGCTGCTAAAGTCGATGTGGCCAGGGGAATCGATCAAGTTGATTAGATACTCCCTCTTATCAGGGGTCTCTTCGGGAGCAGATCTCCGTAGCATCGAGAAATACAGGGAGATGGCTGAAGACTCCATCGTGATTCCTCGTAGCTGTTCATCTGGCCGGGAATCCAGGTAGCGGATCTTTCCCGCCAGTTTTGGTGAAATGATGCCATTTGTGGCAATCAAGCTATCTGTTAAAGATGTCTTTCCGTGATCCTATAATTGGCCAGTATCAATATAGGAGATTTGGATATAGGATGAATTAAATGACGCCCAGGGTTTCATAGGCCACCTACAACATGCGCAAGGATACAAATCTATCATATCTGATTAGTATCATTCTTGTCTTCGGCATGGCGGGGGAGGGGCAGTTAGCTGTACATTTCTGATATCTTCAGCCTTTCGCTGGAGACGAACGAGATCTTCCAGATTAACGACAGGCATTTTGGTATCTGGCGCGAGGTCGTCTACCTTTTCGCCTGCGTTAAACGAAAGATACGGCTCGTTATCCGGGGCTTTTTCCTCGCTTCTCGCGGGCTTGTTTAATCCTAAGTGCGGATTTTGCGGCTCACTGGATGACGTAAATTCAAATATTTTTAATATCAAGAGTAAGAGAGAAGAGATCGGAATAACAAGATATTTCTATCAAAGATGAATGTGAAATATTAGGTCACTTTATTAAATAAATTATGCGTTGATTTATAACAAATATATCCAATGTTTGGTTGAGAGTCAAAAGTTACGGTTATGACTGTTTATGAGAAATAGTTGACTGGTTTACGAATTCTATGACAAAAAGTCCAAAGTTACATAGCAACGCCCCGGTTGGCCGGTTAGCGCTTAAGATGTCGCGTAAGACGGTATTATTCATAATTACTATTATAGGTTGTTACGATTATATATTGTTTTGTTCCTATATTCTTGTAGGTGGCGGTGGTGAAGCATCCATACGTTGTAGGGACCGGGCCCATAGATCGCTTAAGACCCCGTGAGACAAGGATAGATATGCCCGCAAGGGAGCCAGTATCTCATTCCTCGTCATCAAACGAGAGCTTGATCTTCTTCTTTGTGTTCTTCTTCCTCTTCGGCGCTTCAGTCTGAGCCTGGGATCTCTCTTGATCCTCGGGAACATCGCCGCCTCCTACAACCTTTCCCTGCTTCCTCTTTTTCGACGCTCCTATCTCTGCCACATTCTGCTTGGACTTGGAAGCTCGAGTTTCTGCTTCCGGTTCAGCTCCTTCACCTGCGGTAGCTTTCGTAGGTTGCCCATTCTCTCCGGCTTCGTTTTCCTCAGTATCACCCTTTGGGCCCGCTACCATCTCTAAATATTTCTCCTTCGAGATGACTTCGTTGCTATCTTCATCAACATAAGTAGGCCCGTCATCTTCGTCTTCAGCATATTTAGACTTGGTAGGACGTGGACTTGGGCGGCTCCGGTGATGTTCGCCGCCATCTCCATATTGATTCCTCAGTTTACGGAGGAACGACGGCTCCGGCTTCTCTACGAGAGTGGCGTTAGTGAATTAAAGCCCCATCTAGGTAAAATTCAAAGCGAAGGTAATATATCTACCATAAGAGAGATTGTTTGCCCTGCGGCTCATGATGGCTGGAACTCGCGTGCGTTGACTTTTGGCCGCGCGCAATCAATCCCAAGCATTGCGCTATACAATCACCGGGCCATAGCGAGTGAGACCAGTCCCAAAATCTGTAGAAATGAGGACAGTAGGCTCCACAGAGTAAACCTATCAAACTCCCAGTGAGTTCTTCGTTGTCCTCTAAAGAGCGAGGCCCCAAAGTCGGCCTTTCAACTATCGCGCTGCCTCAAGATACCGGAGACGGAAATACAAAACCGCCGAGCTTCCCAGCAGAACCAAATCGGAATTTCATATCAGGTTCAAAACGCATTCGCAAAGCTCGAGAGATCGTACAAAGCAACTTCATAAGCCATGTTGTGCGCAAGTAAGCTATTCTATCTTCTACGTGTCCCTGCTGGGGAAGCAATTAGCTGACGGTTGGCGGTTTAGTTTCTGGCGAGGCTCCCCAGGTGCCGGTGGTGTCGCGCAAGAGTGGTAAGCAGCGCTTGCTTCGCGAACTGATCTATCTGGGCATATATACTCATACGTTTGACTAGGAAATGTCTTCGAGAAACGTCTGGTGGAGGAGTATATTTCAGAGAATGGAAAAGAGCCCATCACAGGCGAGGAACATACCTTGGAGGACCTTGTCGAATTGAAATCAGCTCACATCGCCAGACCTCGACCGCCAACCCTTACCTCGATCCCCTCGCTACTTGGAGTTTTCCAGGAAGAATGGGATGCCTTGGCCCTTGAAACGTTCACTCTTCGACAGACGCTTGCGCAGACGCGGCAAGAGCTTAGTACGGCACTGTACCAGCACGATGCAGCTGTTCGTGTGATTGCTAGACTACGAAAGGAGCGAGACGAAGCTAGAGATGCACTTTCAAAGGTCTCAGTTGGAGCTAGCCGTGCTCCTGCGGCGGGAGATGCGATGCAGGTGGATAGCACAGGTCTTCCGGAAGGTGTCATTTCGAGAATTGAAGAAACTCAAGAGAAGTATGGATTCACTTCCCTCTCGAAATCTGCATACCATATAGCCGTACCTAACAGTCTTCCCTCTGTAGACTTTCAAAGACTCGACGCAAACGGCCTATCCCAGAAGACTGGGCTACCAGTGAAGCTATTCAAGAGTTCAAACCTTCTAGCCCATCCGAGCCCCTTTACCCCGGTGGACACTCTATATCATTGAACTCCTCCGGCAATCTAGCATTGGTAGGAGGTGTTGACGGTGTTGCTGGCGTATATTCTCTCCCCGAAAAACGGGTTGTAGCCTCTCTAAAGGCTGGCAGTGGCTCGATAACGGACTCTGCCTGGGTAGGGGACAAGGCTGTCATCGCAACTACGACTGGTGCCGTAAAGGTCTTTGAAAATGAATCAGAGGTTGCCAGTTTCAGTGTCCATGCCGGTACAGCTGAAGCTCTGGCTGTGCATCCAACCGGTGACATCATTGCATCCGTTGGTGTTGACAAGAGCTATACCCTTTACGATATCTCGAGTTCCTCTGTCATTACTCAAATATTCACAGACTCCGGTATGTATACTCCTCCAGCAAACGTTGTTATTACCAAATACTAACTTGAGCAGCTTTGTCATGCGTTCAATTCCATCCCGATGGCCACCTCCTAGCTGCCGGCGGAGCTGACGGCCAAATCAAAATATTCGATGTCAAGAGCGGTACTAGCGCAGCTGCCTTCGACATGTCTGGCCCAATTAAAGCGCTATACTTCTCTGAAAACGGTACCTGGCTTGCTGCGGTGACGAAGGACTCCTCCGACATATCAGTCTGGGACCTCCGTAAATCGAATGTCGTGAAGGTCCTAGAAACCGGTAGCCGAGTCGACTCTATCAGCTGGGACTACACAGGGCAGTTCCTGCTTACCGGCGGACCCAACGGACTTACCGTACAGCAGTATTCCAAGGCCTCAAAGTCCTGGACGGAGCCACTGCGAAGTGCAGTGCCTTCCACCGCGGTTGCCTGGGGTCCCTCTGCCCAGAGCATCTTGTCACTTAATGGAGACGGCGTTATTGTGTCAGTTAGTGCGCAGTGATATATACTAATGTGATGGGAGTTCTTTGTCTTTCGTTTTCTCTCTTGATGTACTCTAGTGAATTGATGGCCACTTGCTCTGGACACTAAACAATATCCAACCCGCCAACTCGAGCTGCCTCTGCACCGGCTAATATCCTCCCTAGCCTTCTCTAAGCGCTCAAACCGGAAGGCTTTTCTAGTCTATAGCTCTTCTATATTAAGATTATGTCATCGTCAAAAGAGTCCATGAGGAATCTCCCTATCTCCGTCTGGATAATTGATAGATATTGGTAGCCATCCAAACTTCTATAAAAATCTTTTCCAAGGCCTTTTTTATACAATACTTTCATCTTAAAAGGTCATCCTATGGATGGTCGCCCTCCCAGATTCATACAGTCAATGGCTGACCGTCCCCTTGTTTGAACCCGGCAGGGGGAGTGGACAATTGAACACAGTGAATAGTGACGGTAGAAGGCTGCCCATAGGCTTCCAGCGCTCTCACTTTACCAGGCCGATGGCAAAGTCTTCTCTCCCTCCCGTCTGCTGCTGGCCGGCTATCGCATGTCCTCCCTTTGGACCCTTTGGTAGCCCCTTGCTGCTTGCGTGCCCTGTAACCTGTCGACTCCCGCAGCCATCACACACGCAGTTTCATATAAAATCTTACCCAGAGACAGCGATGTAATCCCGCGCACTGCGTCGCCTCTCTCTGCCTGCTTCATCCTGGCCCACGGAGGCGGAAATACTTAATAGAAAATAAGTTAATCCATAAAGCTATTGGGGGCTTCGCTTGCATCTGACAAAGCGCAAAGGAGCCTTTTTTCCCGCCGTCACTTTTCTGTCGCTTCTCTCGCTCTCGCTCTCTTTCTATCTCTCTCTCTCTCTCGCTCGAAGTTTTTAGTTGCTTCTTTCCACCCAAAAATCAACCCTACGCCAGCTTCTCTCGTCACCACCGAGCCAGCTTCCTGCTCCTACTGCGCTGCCGACCCTCCCTACCATGAGCAGCGGCCCTAGCAGACAGACGATTAACGCCCGGCAGCCGAGAAAGGTCAGTCTTGGTCTTTTGCTAGCGGGGTGCTCAGTAAGATAGATAGTCAATCTTTAACTACCACCCCCGTTGCTAGATACAACAACCCCCCCCTTAGAGTAGCTACGGTTTATATGAGACTTGATAGGAAGCTGACAGTATTGATTCATTCACTCTAGCGCTACCACGAGGAGATCTCAGGCCCTCATTCTGATGGCGAAAGCCAGACGTCTCGGAGTCGTCGCGGAGAGTCTTCAAGCTCAGTAGACACACCCGGCGCTCTCAGCAGCAGCATCAACAGCTCCCGTCCCCGACTGCCACCACTCCCCCCGTTCCCTCGAGTGAGATATCCCGGCGACGGGTTCGATTTCCGCAGGCCCGTCATGTCGACCGGAGTGCCAGCCCGGCCACATTCACTCCAGCTTCCGCCGCAAGAGGATGTTATCGATTTAACGCAGGACTCAGATCCGGTGATACGGCCTGCCCTAACGCCGGGAGACCAAGAAGAACCCGTGCTGCTGAACAGAGCGTCGCGCGGCCCTCGGTTTGGACGAAATATCATGGTTGATGTGGTGGATTTGGAAGCCGACAGTCCTCCCGGGCACCAGCAGCAACAACAGCAACAGCAACCATCGAGCCCGGAGGTGGAGTTCCTAGGGTCGTCACTGAGGCCCCGCGCATCACGAGCACCGGATAGGAGTCACAGCGATAGCCGACATCCGCTGCTGTGGTCTAGAAGCTCTGACATGCCGCATGTGCAAAGAGGAACGCAGCGGCCTGGGAGACTGTCGCCCCTAGACCGGGAGGAGATGTTACGACGTGAATTGTCCCTACGCACGAGAGGCATGTTGGCCTTTCAGCCAGTAACACCCATGGCTGCGTCTATGCATTGGCTCGGTAGCGAAATAGACCTCACGTCGGATCTCAATCCTTTTGCCATACAGCTGGATTACAGCACAACAGCATTCGCCGGCGGTGAGGCCCCTAGGACAGAGCCTGTGTATGAGCCACCTCCGCCTCCCCCTGATGGATTCACAAGGACAGTTACAGAAGAAGAAGAAGCTATTTGTCCAAACTGTGAGCGTGAGCTCGGGACGGGAGATGAGCTGGGAAAACAGATATGGGTTTCCAGAGCCTGCGGACATGTGAGTGATCTAGGCCACA
Organism: Nannizzia gypsea CBS 118893; assembly: GCF_000150975.2. Classification (NCBI taxonomy): domain Eukaryota; kingdom Fungi; phylum Ascomycota; class Eurotiomycetes; order Onygenales; family Arthrodermataceae; genus Nannizzia; species Nannizzia gypsea. The sequence goes on from NW_003345195.1 coordinate 993,464, forward strand.
AATACCCTTTCCTTTATTTTTTCAGTCTGTACTAATATTCTTTATAGGTTTACTGTGGTACATGTACCAAAAACAGAGCCGTCTCTTCTAGAGCAAAGAAATCTGATCACTCTCTTGATATAAAGTCCAAACCCTTTGCAAAATGTGTTGTGGCAAACTGCGGGAGATCCGTTAGCCAGCCCCGGACAATGTTCCAAATTTATCTCTAATCACCGCCAGTCATTTACCAACCTTGACTTTGTCGCTACTTTCCCTTTGTTAACGCGGCCTTTTCCGATTTGATGGCGTTTGGTAGAATGTGCATAGGGTCACGGCAAGGTCTTTTCATTTTTAATACCCAACATCTCATGGTCCAGGCGCACTCGTCTTACGTTTTACTTTAGCGGTATATGCATACATTTCTTTTGATCCTTAGTTACTGTTTTACAGAATTTTTTTCTTCAATCTACCTGGTACTACTCTAAACAGAAGAATAATTCATTGGAACTTCACCAGACAAAAAAGAAGAAATAACTGGATTCTGGATGGAGGTCCTATAACTAAGACTATATCCCCTAGTAATCATATACAACTCCCAAGTATAATGCAACTATACCTCCAAATATCAAAAACGAAAAAAAGACATTCGAGGGATCAAATAAAACCAGACGCGCCATGCCGTAATAATAGTACATTCTCGTCAACCCTGTGCAGTCTCAGCAGAAGAACTAGGCTGAAAATTATTATATCTGCTTCATGTCTCCATGGTAAGGAGACCAGATGCCTCTGACGCTCTCGTTCATGCTGAGAACAGGCTTGTTCGTTCGTCGTAGCTTCTCCCCGCTAGCTTCCTTCAACAGGTTCGCTTTCTGAAGAACTTCGTACACTTCGAGATTCCGTACACAGATTGCCTTCTCACGGCCATTGACGTAGTGTCCCTTGATAACGGGGTGTTTGTGGGGACGGGGAGAAATGCGGATTTCGATCTGAGGGTTTCGTTTGGCGAAATCGGGAAGCATTTCCTTGATAAAGGAGCTGACAGAGAGCCGTTAGATTCAGTTTGTAGGAAGCCGGGAAGGGGAGTTATAGAGCAGGGCACTCACTTCATGCCCTTAGAACTGCCTGCCCAGTCGCAGTAGTGAAAGTCGAGTCGCTTGCACTGCAGGATGAAAGCTCCCACGCCATTCTGCAGAAGTCACCAATTAGTAAAGAACCAGGCAATTAGCAGACAGAACACTACTTACTCGGCCAGAAGCCAGCGATACTATTCCTTTAACCGGCATCTTTGCGTCTTCCTCCCCGTACAATATCCAGAAGTTGTCCTGCTCCTCGTCGTCTTTTGCTTGCTGGTTGAACCTGCAGAAGTCGAACTTTTTGATGCGCAGTGAATTCTTGAGTGTGATTGGTCAGTATTCAATGACTAAGCTATCCGCGACTCTTTCGTCGACAAAAGCCTGAAAAAGCCAAAAAAGGCGATTTCAAACAACAGAAAAATACGAAAGCCGCGCGACAACCAGGAGAGCTGCTATCTAAGGCCGTCTTGATGCTTTGAGCTTGAGTACTAGAACGTTCTACATGCTGCTTGCCCGGTTCTGCTTCCTTCGACCATGACGGACAAACTCCCTCCAAACCTCCTCGCGCTCTTTGCGCCGCGTCCTCCTCTCCGTTACCTCCAGCCCATCAGCAGAGCACCCGACGATGTGAAGTCAAGTACGATATCCGGTGTTGCCGGTTACCTCGATGAGCTGAAGAAGTATGGAGAGGAAGTCCCTTATAATGCAACGGAGAGCTGGCTGCAGCGCAAGGATAGGCTGAAGATGGAGAAACAGGAGCAGGCTGCGAAACGTCTAGAAGAAGGTCTTTCAACATGTGCGCATATACCCTACTAAATCTGTCTCTGGTGTCAACCATATATGTTCTTTACTAATGCCTTGCTTATAGTTAACCCCTCTGAAGATCCCCAAATTCGTGGTGACCCTTTCAGAACGTTATTTGTCTCTAGACTGAGCTATGATGTTAAGGAAGCGGATTTGGAACGGGAATTTGGCCGGTTCGGTCCTATAGAAAGGGTGTGTACAATATGCAGACATGATCAATTTGTCCTCTATATATATTGACTGACCTTTTGTTTCTGTTAGATTCGGATCGTGAAAGACACGCAGAACCCTAATCCAAAGAAACCACATCGAGGTTATGCTTTTATAGTATACGAGCGTGAAAAGGATATGAAGGGTACTGAATCCCGAACAATTCTCTCATCCCCTTCCCCTCCCCTGCTCAACGTATGAAAATAGCTATGAGAAGGTAATTAAGTACATGACTAACGCCAACGATTGCTCTTGCGTCACAACTACAGCTGCCTACAAGGAAACAGATGGGATTCGCATCAAAGATCGACGTGCTCTTGTCGATGTCGAGCGTGGACGTACGGTCAAGGGATGGAAACCACGTCGATTCGGCGGTGGACTAGGTGGCCGTGGATATACCAAAGCGATGCCCTCAAGACCCATGGGTCCTGGCGGATTTGGCCCCCCTTCTGGCCCCGGTGGCTTCCAGGGTGGTTTCCGAGGATCAAGGGGGGGCTTCCGAGGTGGATTTAGAGGAGGTGATCGGCCCTATGGCGGCCGTGGAGGAGTTGGCTTCCAGGGTGGGCGTAGCGGATTTGGAGGCCCCTCCAACGGTGCATCGGGCCAGGCTCCCCCCAACGCTCCTTTGGGCCCTGGTGGAAGCCGGGGCAGTGGTGGCGGTGGGTATGGTCAGCAAAATGGTGATGGCTACGGAGAGAGACGCTATGAAGATAGAAGCCGAGGAGGCTCTAGGTACGACAGATCGGGTGATCGAGGTGTAACTGGCAGCAACCGAGAACCTGTCAGACCCAGAGCATATGGAGATCGTGACAGAGACAGAGACAGAGACCGTGAGCGTGATAGAGACCGAGAGAGAGGTGGTCGAAGCGACCGTGATCGGGATAGGCCGCGAGACCGAGACCGTGATAGAGACAGATACAGCCGGCGTGATGATGATCCTCCGAGAAAGAGACACCACGATGGGGATGCATACGATGATCCTAGGACGAAACGAAGATACTGAGTCCGACTTATCTAACAATTCAACAATGGTTTGTTGGTGGGTTGCAGTTCATTTTGTCTGATCCTTCATAGCCTTAAGGGTAAGATCATTGGTTCTTAAGAAGAAAAACATCCACGGCTTCACTCCTCATCTAAATGGACTCGGCGATCCTCTCCTATTTACAACACATGAGGTAAATCTCTACGCTTTATAACGACCCATCCCAGGCTACAGACACCGGAGTACTCCCTGGATACCCCCATCCGACCATTCCGTTTTACCGTCTTGTACGGTCTTACGCTACTAATTCTTGAAGTGATGTCTTACTACTATACCTTTCCAACCTTTCATCCTTTTTGTCGCCCTTGATTCTTTTGCCTCCTGCTTTTCATTTCTTCTTTGGAACTTTTTACTGGGTGGTAAGTATGTACTTTATGGCACCGTTGGTGAAGGTGAAATTGTACATTTATAATATGTTGTAGGTAAGATCGGGTAAGGCTGTTTAGCATCTCTAAACATTCTAGCATTGATCATTGCAAAGGCAGGTAGTATGGTTATGGTGCTTTAATTAGGTAGTTAATTGTCTCCTTTTTTCAGCGTTAGTCGTATGGTCTATCTATTGAAGTTAGCATGGAATACCCATATAGTATAGAAACAGACAACTTTTCCATTTGATCATGGTATAAGATAAAAACCATGGTAGATACCTCAAGAGAGCCGTTATCAAATATTGACACCAATCGCCAGAACGCCAGTAAGAAAAATGCCCGCTGCTTTCAAATGGTCACCACCTCGTCGAGCAACGGAAAAGCTAGAGTGTGAGAGATTGAAAGAGTCTCAGAGAGAAAAAACTAGTTCAACTCCTGAATTCTCCTCACGCATCGACTTCCATTGTTTCCTGATTCTCCAAGACCACGACTTCTCCACTCTTTTTCTCCCAACGAGCCTTCATCTCAACCTTAAACTCAGCAACAGCAACACCAAACATCTTCAAGAGCGTTGACTGCCTAGAATCAAGCTCCTCGCCTGCCTTGCAGACCTGATATCCATCTCCCTCCATTTCTAGCATAACTTTCCCCTTCACTAGTCTCGTAGGGACGTTCAGTTTCCGAAGAGTTGGCTCAATTGTATGGCTAATTGGCTCGTCGTCTTCGGCCGGTATCTCACCAGCACGTGAATATACGACGCCGCTGGGTATTGTGAAAGCGCGTGGTGTTACGTTCCCCGCGCGAGCAAAATCAATAGGGTGGAATGATTCGAAGAAGTCAAGAACAGATTGAGGTTCGCGAGATGTGAATAGCAATCCAACTGCGCCAGTTAGATAACGTGAGAGACGCTCGAGGTTTGGCGCGCATGCGGTTTCCGGTGTAGTTCCCAGAGCAATTGCCATGACTTTGGTCTTGCCGAAGAAGAGTCTGGACATACAGTTAGCGCAAATGCAGAGATAGTCAATGTAGCTTCTGGTAGCAGAAGAATGCATAGAAGAGGTGGAGAAAAAATAACGAGTAGGAAACTGACCGGCCATCAGAGAACTCGGTCCGCACATCCTTCAAATAGGTGTTTCTCATATTATCAACAGCGAATACAAAAAGATGGTCATATTCCTCAACGGCAGCTTGCACATTGGCGTATAGTCGACGAGTCTGCTCTTTGTGCGATTTTTTTTGAGTCCTGGACTCGTGGACCACCTTCGCCCTTTTTGAGATAGGCATGATGGACGACTTAGGTGGTAGGAGCTAGATAAAGAAGACAAGATAAATCTCTTTCTCCCTGTTCCCTTCAAGATGGGTTGAAGGCTTCTAAGGGTATCTATAAATTGAATTCTTCTCTATCGCAAATGATTGCTTCCTATCGTCGTTAATTTTTTTTTTTGGCGGACATGTCGGAGGCGGAGAAATGTTGATAAGATATGAAGCTAATCCTTATCAGTACTGATGAGTAATAGAGTCACGTGGATTTCTCGACTTTTTCGTCCTTTCCCACACTCAGCTGTGATATGTACTTCTACTTAAACCTAACGGAAGGGTATCTATTTTATCTATAAAATACCTAGAATGAAGCGGCATTCTTGTCTTTAGTCTCCATTATCGGCCACCCTGTATGAATCCTGATTGTACCCAACATATGTCAAGAGTCTATATTAGTCATCATTTCAGCGCGCTAATATTCTGTCACGTGCCTCACCTTATTTTTACCGCGTCCCTGATTAGTTTTAAGCCTCAAATTCATTATGCTCCTTCTCTTTTGATAGGTTTAAATCGGCGTGTTCATTTACAGTTTTTACCTACGGAGTACACTTCTAACATTGAGGTATCCTCACCCATATGGCTCTCTATTTACCTACTCATTTCTCTATTCTAATGTGATCCAGCATTTAACATTGCCTAACATCGAATATACACGCCAAAAAGTGAGCTGGCGATGTTTTACGCCAAGTTGGATCTCAGAATCGATCTACATTTGAGCATTGAACCAAACCCTTATTAACTTAACAAGATATGTACCTCCCTTACGTTAATGCTCCTACTAACAAAGAGAATGTTGAATTACACCGGGAGTTGTGCAATGGCATGAATGCACGGCACAATAGCTATCTCTTCATTATCTACTTTCAACTGGGCCTTGAGGCGTCATACTCTAATAACTGGCGTCCTACATCTAAAGTATTCCCATAAGCGGTCTCAAAATAGGCGCTTACTCTGTTACACTGTGAACACCAAAGAGTGGCCCTTCTCCGGTCGAACAACATATATTCTATTGATCTATAATGTTCATTTCATCGGCACTTCCGGCCGTCAGTCTCAACACGGCATGAGGTTAAAAGTATTAGACAATATCCTAATGAAAGGTTTTTCGTTAGTACTTTAGCCTTGCTAATAGTCGATGGCTAATGACAGCATCCAGGATCATTTGCTAAACGGCACCTAGCCAGCATATAAATAATACTTGAAAAAGAGTCTAGACCACCTTCTTACTGGAAGGCGAGGTCGAGTTTCGGGCCGCGCTCCGCGCTATACTAAATGTTTCTTGGGGGGACCCGTGAGGACCATGCCGAACTTTTGGAGTATAGGCTCTTGAATTACTTTGTCGTATGCTCCGTATAGTCAACTAGATCAGGTTGCCTTATTCCTGATTTCTGGTCTGGGCTACTTCGCTCTACTAGATGTGACTGACTAGAGTGGGCCAGGTTTTCACGCCTTTACAGCGTCAACAGCGGGTTTCAGCCGAGATACGTATTTATGGGTGAAGATCCATGTCGGTTCAATTTTCCAGCTGCTTTTATATCGGCATTATATACTTCTTCACCAGATTTATCATGTTGTTGAAGTTCCCGTAGCTGTGTAGGAGGTTTTTTATATTAAAGAAACGGGCAATAATATGGCAGCAAGATCCGGTTTCTGCCGTGCCCCGCGGTCCCCGCCAAAATATTTAAACGCTCAACCCCTAATTTCTACCAACATCTACTACCATTATTCGACGTCGCCTCTATCTCAGATACCTAATAAGCAATATAATTTCTCTTGTTTAACCCGTATAAACGCGCAATCTACATTCACCATGGCTCGCAAATTCTTCGTTGGCGGGAACTTCAAGATGTGAGCTACTAACTACCCCACCTAGATTCACATATCTCAACGAGTACCGCAATACACGGGCGTGATTCAATAGCTAACCACGATATAACAGGAACGGAACATCTCAATCGATTTCCGACATTATCTCCAACCTTAACAGCGCTAAGCTTGACTCCAACACCGAGGTCGTTATCTCGCCTCCAGCCATCTACCTTCTCCTCGCCCGCAGCCAGGCAAACGACAAAATCGAAGTTGCTGCTCAGAACGTCTTTGATAAGCCAAACGGTGCTTTCACTGGAGAGCTTAGCGTTGATCAATTGAAGGACTCCAAGGTCAACTGGACTTTGACCGGACATAGTGAGAGAAGAGTTATCCTCAAGGAGGATGATGACGTATGTTGTTCACGTCAACTATTGGGTACACTTCAGAGCTGATGATCAATGACTATTCGTGGATACATAGTTTGTTGCACGCAAGACAAAGGCCGCCGTTGACGGTGGATTGAACGTTATTGTCTGCATTGGAGAGTCTCTCGAGGTATGGACTAGCTTACAGATTGGTTATAGATGGAGTTAGCTAATATAATGCATTTTCAACAGGAACGAGAGGCCAACAAGACTGTCGAAGTTGTCACCCGACAACTGCAAGCCGTTGCTGATAAAGTCACCGAGCAGCAATGGGCCAAGATTGTCATTGCCTATGAGCCTATCTGGTATGTACTGTATTCAGTCTCTGTGTTAACAATTCAAGGTGGTCTAATACAATATCTAGGGCTATTGGAACCGGAAAGGTTGCAACCACCGAGCAAGCTCAGGAAGTCCACGCTTCTATCCGTGAATGGCTTTCCAAGACTGTTTCCCCTGCTGTCTCTGAGGCCACCCGTGTTATATATGGAGGCAGTGTCAACGAGAAGAACTGCACTGAGCTGGCTAAGCAAAAAGACGTCGACGGATTCTTGGTTGGAGGTGCTAGCTTGAAGCCTGCCTGTAAGTCATCAGATACTATATACCCCGGAAAACAAGGAGCTAATAATAGAAATAGTTGTCGACATCATCAATGCTCGTCTGTAAGCGTATTGTACGAGAAATGGTGACTCGGGTGCTGGTAGCATAATGTGTCTACCAATGATGTCTGCTGGGAAGCTGAACAATGGGACATCCACCAGTGTGTCCCCAATGTTAAATAGACACAATTAAAAATATAGTTAACATATCTATAGTCTATAATCGCCCAAAGACCGGCAATTGATCCAGCATTGTTCCGGCAAAAAAGGTGGAGAGCGGAGATACTCCCTATAGAACCGAAGGTACATAAAAAGATGGATGAATGAAATTAAATCATCGTTAAATCATGATGAGTATAATACGGACACGCCCACACCGGTCCATCCGTAGCTTTTAGATAAAGATCCACCCGAGCATGACATCGACGATACATGTGGCGTGGTTGGGCCCAGCGCAACTCCAGCACTGACTAGCAGGTCCTTTATACGGCCTTCCCAGAGCAATCGTACTTTTAAAGACTGATCAACGCGGAGTTTGATGACTGATTCTGAAGTTGAAGAGAATACCGAAGATGACGAGGATGGATCTGTGGGCTCTAAATGGGGTAGAAGGCCCAACTTTCGTTTCGCCCAAGCGAGGTCGTCAATGCTTCCGTCGGGGTTGTAGTGATTCATATTTATCTTCCTCCTATTCTGCCATAGTTCGCATCCGGCAACCATTTCACTTTCCCAGCTATACACATTGAATCCAAAGCGGGAACTCAAAGCTAGGTTCGGAGAAGCCAGAAGAGAGTAAGTAGTTGATAAGGAGCCCGTTAGTGGAGTTAATGTTAGAGTTAGTGTGTAGGGGAATGTTGAGATCGGAGAAGGGATCTGGCTGCCTGTCGCGGGTAAAGAATTCGGCCCAGTCCGTATGTCATAAGCAGCAGGTAATGTGGTGAAGCGCATACCGGTCGAGAGGCCGATGACGCTAGAAGTTGGTGAATAATAAGCCTCTCCGCCAGCAGAGAGGAGTGCTACAGATTGCAAGCAAGGCGGCTTTTTACATTGACCGTTGTTCGGAGCGTCGCTACGACCACTGGACAACTCTCTTGGATCAGGACCAAAGTTCCATAGTCCTCGGAACCCAAACAAGGTATTGTCTGTACTGAATAGAAATTCAGTGCTGTATTTGCCGGTATCATGGAATAATTGGGTGAGCAAGGATGCCTGTGGAGGCGCGGATTTCGATGTATTGATAGCCTGACTAGACCACAAGGCGACAGAAAGCTTGGTTGTGGGTGAAGGGCGGTGCAGGAAAAGAGCCGTTAGAGTTGTTGGAGGAGGTAGATGTAATGTCGCATGAAGAAGGGTGGCTTTTCTCTTCCTCTCTGATACCCCTGCGTCTCCAAGGCTGTTGCTCCCGCCAAAGGTCCATTCCAAGCCAGGGTCTAGCGGGACAGCAGGAGGGTATATCTGTCTGTAGCCCGGTACAAGGCTCCGTAGGGATATCAAGGCGCTTCGGCTGACTGTCTTGTCCAAAGGTATGGTACTGAATAGGCATGAGACTGAGCCATCGATGAGGCCAACCGTTCCGAGGGTGTAGGCTGTCGCAAACTGGGGAGTAGAGAGGGACGAGAGGTGAACGCGAAGTCGTTCAGGGGTTGAGAAGTCAAGAAGAGCTACACTCATATGTTAGCCCATGTCAGCGATTTATGTTCGCATTGCGGGATAGCTAATAGCTGTCGCCAGTACCTTTTGCGGTGTCCGTAAGGGTAGAGTACGAGTTATCGCGGTTCCATCCCGAGGCGTCCGAGAAGGCGAGCTGGATATAGTCCATAAAATCAAGCATTTTATCAAGTCGCCAGACGTCTGTCGAAAGCGGAGAAAGACCAATTGGTCTTACCGTGGGCTTGCTGTGCAGTTGTTCCCGTCGTTATTCTATACATTCTTATCCTTCTTCTGGTGGTTGTTGCTAGATGCTTAGGGAAGATGTTTGTCATGTTTGCACCAAGTGACGACGTCGACCCTTTTCCCTGGCGAGAAGACATCCTGACAACTGATACAAGAGAGAAAGCTGCTACACAGTTGGACTATACTGTTTATTCTTGCCAGAGTAGTCTATCTTATTAAGGACATACTTGTCAATCAAATGCTTGCATGGTCTAACTCTCTAGGTCCTGTTGACTCTAGAGTAAGCCATCTTTTGTGAGTGGCCGTTTCCTCCATCCCCATATTTACCACAATTCTCACTTCTACCTCTTCCTTTTTGTCAGACTTAACCTCCGGGCGCTATAACTAGCTGATAATATAGCCTGATATAGATCCTTGCTCACTACCAGTTTACTACGCTGCCCGGTCTCGCCGAACAACACTGCCACGATGAAACACACCAAAAATCATTATCCCGCGAACAGATGATTGCAAATGGGTTATTACAGGGCCCCCGGGCAACACCGACCCTATCAGCGGTGTTAGCATTCCCTTGAGGCAAGCTCTCACGTCGCAGCTAGTCGTCAAACGCCAAACCGTCTTGCTTGAAAAGCCGCGCCCCTTGTTTGTTCTTTTTTTGCTTTTCGTTTGCTCCTTATCGATAAATGCCCCACGTGACTGGCTCAGCCTCCATCTCAACTTCCTCACAAAAAATGAGGATCAACTTTGCGCAGGAGAAGAAGCAGCATCAGGAGGAGGAAAAAGCCAGCAGCACTTTCAGCCGGAGGGAGAGCCAGGCTTCATAGGCAACCTCTACTGTACAGCAGCATGGGAGATTCCTGACACTACACCCGCCAATCTACAGCACCTCATTCTCTTAGACACAGCCATGGCTTCGGAGTTTATCGGCTGCATTGTGCTTGTGACCCTCAAGAGTCCCCCAAATTGCCGGATCAAAGGCGAAGTCGTTGATGTCGTGGGGACTAGGTTAAGCCTGCAAAATGGTGAGTGTTTTCTTCAGCTCGTCATCTTCTAACTGGTCATGCTGATAATTCGTCTAGCGCTGCTTTTATGGAATGGCCAACATTTCCCTTTGTATCATATCGATGGTTCCAAGATCGCGGATCTAGAGATATCTAGCGAGCCGACTCCTCAAACACCAGTGCATCATAGGAATGGACACATTGATAGTGGTGGATATCATTCCTCCTCCCAGCATAGCCAACCACCACATCCCACGGGCTCGGCACAGTCTATATCTGTGTCTCACAACACAGGCGCTCCGTCTTTCGTGGATCCAGCGATCTTGAGCTTTAAACGTCCCTCAAGACAGGATGGACGTCAGGATGCAAACAACGAGGTAGAACCAGCTACTGTTACGTCGCATCCGATTTCCACTTCCCCTGTCATGTTAGGAGGCTCGGAAGTGCCGACGTCAGCGCATGCGACCCACATCGGACATCACACGCGACTTCCGGCTACATTGAATGCGCCCTTTAGCGATTTGGAGCTTAACAACCCAGAGCAGCCTTCCTCCATAAGGGAAGATATTGTGGAACAACAGGAGCTGGAGCATACCTCCATACCCCATGGCCGAGCTCAAGGAGTTAGTAGCTCAGCTGCAACCCAGCTTAAGCCCGTAGGGAAGCGGGGTAAGCGAGGCGGTAGAGGGAAGTTGGAGAGAGACGGTGGAGAAACGACTGATATCACTGCGACTGAGTTGCATGTCTCCGCCACCAACCATGGAAGGAAAGGCGTTCCCGGCAAAGGTTGGAGGCAGACAGCCTTTATCGAACCGATTGATGCTTCCCCAACCCCCAATAAGTCAAAGTTAAGGGCTAGAAGGGCTCGAGCCCAAAAGGAGAACTTGAATGGATGGGCAACTGAAGAGGCGACTGATATCCAGGAACTTGGAGACTTTGATTTTCAAAGTAACCTGTCCAAGTTCGATAAACGAAGAGTGTTTGACGAGATAAGGAATGACGATATGACCCCCCTGGAAGACCGCCTAGCAAGTTTCAACCGACGACCTAAACCTGGGACCAATGGAGGAAAGAACCTTCACTACACAGAAAATGTGTTGGACTCAACATCACAGCCGCAAACCTCCCAATGGAATAGCGAAGCTGGAGAAACGGATGATGATTACACTGTCAATGGCCGGACATCGAGCCGCAACCGTTCTAGCCGTTCTATTCCATCGCGGAAGGGTAGTGGCGTGATAGCCTCCACCCCGTCTTCCGCTCAATTTACCATCCTTGGTCGCTCGCATCTATCGTCTACACGTACTACCAGCCCGCAGCCCATCAAAGTAGTTAAACACTCCGCATCATCTATGACAGGGTCGTCAAGTCCAACGGGTGGTGCTCTCCATATGATAACGACTGGCAGGAAGTGCCCTAGCATCAGTCCTCTTCAAATGGTGGAGATAGAGCAACTAGCTATAGCAGAGCTTGGTCTTACCGAAGATATTGTTACCGAGAATGCGGGTAGAGGCATTGCTGAAGGAGCAATATCCCTTGCAACCGGCCTGCGTGTGCCTTCAATAATCGTTGTTTTTGTAGGAAACCATCGAACCGGTGCACGCACCGTCGCTTCTGCGCGACACCTACGCAACCGTGGTTATCGTGTCTCCCTGTGCGTCCTGGGCAATGGCCATGACGGTGAATTTACCGACGGCTTCCAGAAGCAAGTTGACATATTCCAAAAGGCAGGAGGCCATGTCATGCGATGGGAGGATCTTTCCGCCCGGTTTTCGATGGGCGATTTTAAGCCTAAACTTATCATTGACGCACTCTTTGGTATGCATGTTGCATTCGAAGATTTGCGTACTGATGATCAAGCAACCGCATTTGAGATTATTTCCTGGGTGAACCGAAGCAAGGTTGACGTTCTATCCGTTGACGTTCCTTCTGGCTTGTCGGCAACTACGGGTAAGCCTCAACTGATACATCCTCGCTATACCATTGTTAGATCGACACCATACTAATATCAAACAGGAGAAACAACAGTCACCCAGGGATCCCAACTCGCAGTATCTTCGCAATTTGTCATCTGTCTTGGTGCACCAAAAACGGGCTTAGTGACAGCTTTGTCTTCACGAGGAGGCGAGTCCTGGCAAATTGCAGTTGCAGATGTTGGCATCAGTCCTGTTGCATGGAGAAAATACGGAACCCGTCGTCGTCACGGAGTCGAATTTGGTAGCGCCTGGGTTGTGCCTCTGAGATTCCAGCTTCCTACCCCCTGATCTACAGTATGCTACATTCCTTTTGCTCTTTATTTTTTTTTCTAGGCATTGTGGGCGGAAAGGATATGGCTTGGTGCTTAAAGGGTTTTATTGTGGTTGGTCACTGGGAATATGGCGTTTTCCTTTTCTACACAATGCAATCACGGGCCAGAAAAAGCGGTTGTCACTGTTTTCAGTATAAACATAGGAAAGCATATTTTAATTACTTTAACCCATCTATGTGGCATCTTTGATCCATACCCTTTATCTAGCGGATATGCTTTATGTACTGCAGCCTTTTCTATTAGCATCTCCTTTATTCTCACCATGTCTCGAGGACTGGAGAAATCCTGAATAGCTCTTTCATTTTGAGAGAACTTCATCCGTTACCAAAAGCTTTGTTGACTATCTGAACAATACCTATTTGATGGTTAATGGATTTAGAAAGCCCATAACATATAAAGGTGGCCAAACAGCAACTCAACTGTAGCTTTCGTTCGTTGTTCCTAGGGCATATCAGAAAAAGGGCAAGTAAGCTGTTGGATTCCACGTTGTCAGAAAATTATTCTATATCCCGAACTGGAGGTGCATATTCAAGCATCTACATACAGGAACCATGGAGTACAACCAGCTTGAACTCGACTTGGACAAATATTATGGCCATACCAGGCCTGTAGACGACGCGGGGAGATCCATCCATGTCATGATCAAGGGCGAAGTTGGAGAAGAGCTACAGATGATTGTTCTAAGACGACGACTTGCCGGGCCGCTTATACTCTCTCAATGTAACGACCTTGAGCGTATTGGTCCTCTCACACTCACACACCATGCGCTGAAGGGGAGGGCAGATACATATAGATACCACCTGCTATCGTCCCATAAGGATTACTTTCCCAACGACTCTGATTACAGGCTTGAGCAAGATTATTTCGACAGAATGTGCCCAGATATGACCAAACGGTTTGCAATCTATGGAAAAATTGGAAGAGGAAGTAAGTCCGGATGAATTGTCTAATATCGTTTTCCGTTCATTCAAATCAGCTAAGTATCAACTAGCTTTTGGTCGAATCTATGCTGCTAGGGAGATCAACCGACCAGCGGCGGCTACAGGCTTTAGATTCGCCAGGGGCACTGACTGGGACTACTATGAATACCGCAGATCTAGCATGGCTGCGTTGATAGAGCCTAGTGATCCGAGGGCAAGGGCATACGCACCCAAGCCGCCACGCCAATTCGCTGTCAAAATGGAGCTGCAATGCCCATTGGCGATACATGGGTTTGCTAGGGCTCAAACGTGTGAATACCGAGAAGTTTTCACAGGGGAACAACGATTTTTACCGGTGGAAGCAGTTGTTCTAGAGCTCCTCACAGAATGCAAGAGATTCCCAAAGATTGATTCTGTGTATATTCATAAGGAGTATGCGTCCATAGTCATGTCTGCTGACAGCTTGGATGATAACCCTTTGCGAGAGACGCTGTTACTTCAGCCAAGGACTATCCCAACGCAACATTTCCCTGGGTATAATGGAGAACAGCTTACACGTTTGAAACAGACGAGGGTCACTGAGGTCCAGGCTTGCAAAATTGCTTCTAATATCCTTGAAGCACTTGTTTACCTTATGGACATGAAGATGTTGCATGGAGACTTAAGCCATCGAAATTACTTGGTGGACAAAAATCTCAATGTATGTTTCACCTCGTTGACATATCCTCAAACATTTTTGAATACCGTGCTAACACTCTAGACACAGACCCAACTTATTGACTTCGGGGCTGTATACGTGTCTGAAAACAACGGATGGGAGACGGAAGGTTATGGCTACATCGAAGCGTTCGAATACTTTGTTAACCCAGAAATAGCACTTCAACTTGCGACGGATGATCTCCGTCGCCCTATCGACACCCTTTCGGAACGACATATACCCTTAAGCCACGACAGGCGGGTACAATACCTTTGGAAATTTGGAGTCCTGGTGTATGACCTGCTTCATGGGTATTCTCCGTGGGAAACACCGGAGCCTCAAGCAAATAATGGGGACATTAAAACACTGTATGCGTGGCATGACCACGACGAAGAGAAATTCCTCTACCTCTACGACAGGAGGTTGCGAATAATGAATGAGGAGTTGCCAATTGACGAACGGCTATCACAGGATTGTGTGGATGCGCTAAGGCATTTGCTAGCCAGAGACGTGGCTGACCGTATGGATATGGCTGAGTTGCAGAGGCTACCTTGGTTCCAGGGGCAATGGGTCGACCATGCTTCGGAGATGAAGAGGCCACCAAGACTGAATTCACGATAGTGGGATAATTTTATGAACTGAAAGATGCACGGTTAGGTACCATGCTGCGCAACCTTGGAGATAAAAAGTGTGGCTAATGCGAGTTGGTAAGTCACATTCCCACAATCCAAAATCGAATCATCTGTGGTATTATAGGTCCAAGAATGAGATGTCTGAAGCTGCAGTCTTGAAAGGTCATTATGAAACCTGGGTAGAATTCGATAGGTGAATATGAGGCACTTTGGTATCACCATGAATCGAAATTCCCGAAGCCTCCGCGCCCCGAGTTCTTGACTTTCTTACGTGCATGTTCTGACTCGGGTTCATCTTCGTCAACAAATTCAACGATCTCATCCTCATTTCCCCTTGAGGCTGCAGCTGCTGACTTCAGATATTTGCCGACCCCAGACGCATTCCCAGAAGCACCAACACTCTCATTTGAGCCATATCCACGTAATCTTTTGCCAGTCCATGTAACATGGTCATCGTCCCCTTTATCTTTAATATCGCCACCAGCTCCAGAGACTGATTGCTGAGCATTTTCCTCTTCCCGTTTCTTATTCAGGAATTCTTCAAAAGGATCCACAAATACCACCACATCATGGATGGTAATGGCGGGAGTAGGTCTATTTGTGCTAGAGTCCACAGGAGCCACTTCCATTGCATCTAGAGTCGGTGAAGACGGAGAAGGGTCGTCAATCAGATGGCCGAAGATAGTGTGTTTCCCGTTCAGATGGGGGACCGCACGATACGCGAAAAAACTACTGAATGTTAGCAGTTGTAGACAAAACTCAAGGGGGTTTTCTAGATGGGTAGGATACACTTACAACTGACTACTGTTGGTATCTTTTCCTTTATTGGCCATGCTCAGAGTCCCTCTAGCATCATGCTTAAGGGGTCCAATAACCTCATCTGCGAAACTTTTGCCCCAGATACTTTCCCCTCCTCTGCCAGTACCAGTTGGATCACCGCCCTGAATCATAAAGCCTTTGATATTCCGGTGAAAAGTGACACCCTTGTAGTAACCCTTTTTAGCTAGTTGAATGAAATTCCACACGGCTTTTGGTGCATGTTCCGTGTGTAGTTCAATGTTAAGATCACCCAGATTGGTAACTATCCGAGCATAGCCCTTTATCTTTACTCGCCCACGTTTCAGCATGTATTCTTCGTCTGACATTATTGACAAGTCGGCAGCGGTATGTGGTGTTAGACCTGTGCTAGTAAAGGACGCAGCGGCTAAACCGGTAGTATGTCTTGCTGCGTTAAATGGCACAGGTTTACCGCCTTGGTTAGTGGTCGCATTCTTCTTGACGGCTGAAACATCTTTTTGTTTCTGGCTTAACGCATTGGCTGATGCTGCCTTTTGCTCTCTCTCGGCCCGCGCCTTAGCCACGGCCTCTTTCGCTCGCAGGATCTTTGCGGAGCTGCCCATTGCATTAAGGTTGATGCTCTGGTCGTCTTTCCCGCTTGTGGTATTCCTTTCCCCGTCTTTTAGGTATTTGAAGGTACTAAGGTCTCGGGAATTCACATTATGCGGATCCTGTAATGTGATTATATCCTTCCTACCGAACTCTTCATCATTTACCAGGTCCCGCCACATTTTAGGCTTGATGTTGAGCTTTTGCACGGTATCCCAGGCAAAGACATTCCCCGTATTCCCAAGCGCGACTATATGCGTGTTATCTGTGAACACTTTATATGTGACAGGGTCAACATATTCATCCGAGTCGTTCTTTGCGAAATGGAGCTTGATCAGGTCCGAGTTCTTCATAGGAGCGCCATTCACAGGGTTGGTCCCGTTCTTTTTAATCCAGGGCAGAATGTGTGTCAGGTCGAATATGATTCCATCCGAGGTGCACACGGGGTGAGAAAAGGGCTGGAGTGATAACGAGCAAAAGTTGAACGGTAATCGTTTAAAAGACGCGTGGGGGCCGCCGGTCTTCTGTCGTGCAGCACCAGCGCCGACATTGGCAGAGAATGCATCCTCTGAAGCCCATTCTGAATGAGTGATCTGTAAGGGTTATACGTCAGTTTGGATCCGTTGTAGGGAGAAGAATAGCAAACCGGGCACCAAAATCGCGTACATAGAGCTTATCGGTGCCTAAAATCTCGGGTTAGCAGCTATTGTTGACTCAGAAATAGTCGGTAAATCGTGGCTCGATGTAGTTACCTTTCCCCATCTTTGTCTTAATTCTGACAGTCCGACTGTTGCCAGTTAGATATTTAAATGCAACTTTGGTCGCGATGAACTTGACGAGCTTCAAGTTCGGTTTGAGCTTGAACGAACTTTTGAGGCTGATAACTCAGAACTAATTTGGGCATTGGAAGCTCTGGTTGGTTAATTCCGCTAAGTTGTCTAGCTATAAGCGAATAATAATTTGTTATTACTGGGAGTTTAACTTGACTTGCGATTTAATTGGTTTGCTAACCATCTCATTACTTAGTTATTTATTTATTTGGTGGATGTAAGAGGTATTATTGGTTTATTCTCACTAACTTACAATGAAACGCACCCACAGAACAAACTAAAGATTTTCCATTGGCTGGCCAAGTAAATTGCCAGACATCTCTATCATGACGAAATGCGAACATCTAAGGCACCTGTAACTTGTTTGATATCCTCAAACAGGTCACTGGCTTCGATAAACAATCCAGTTCCTGCTTCTAAGTCACCCCCATGTACAGCCCAATAAACGAGCCTTCGAGGCTGAAGATGAACGATCCAGAATCTTCTGGTTTTCCAAAAGTAAGTCGAGGAGCCTTTCGGTGAACAAGAAATGCAAGCCCTCGGCTTTTAACCCAGTTACCATTCGCATCCCGGAACCAACATTGGATATCTGTCTCGGTGATTGCACCCAGCATCCCTTCCGAAAACCCAGTATTTCGGCCGATCTTGCAGACCCCCATCTCTTCGTGCGGAGCAGCAGGCCCATCTAAAACCTCTTTTGCAGTCAGGTATAACGCAGGGGAACCCCTAGGAATGTCGTCGATTGAAGGTAACTTGTTCTCGGAGACACGCTTGCTTTCCACTTCCAATGAAGCCCAGTCTAAGATGCGTTTGTTGGTGCCCATTCGATATCCGGAAGATGCGTATACCTTTCCAAGAAGCAGCTGATCACGCAGGTAATACTCCCGAGCATGATCTAATGTACCCCTCCAGTGTGAGATTTCAGTCCGAGCGTATTCATAGACATGCTTCTCGTTGCGCAAAACCGAAGGATCATCTTCGTCCATACGTTTCTTTATCGAGACGTAAGTCTCTCAAGCTCCGAGTTGCGCGATTTTTTCTTCGTAGTGTTTGATAGCAAGAGTGTGGTCGTTGAGACTCGGGTAGTCAATGGCAAGATTATTTTCTGGATCACTGGGCATAATTCCGTGCTTATCCCAGTCTGCAGTGGATTTGAGTGCAGTGACGCAGTGATGATTCGTCAACCCATAGCGCTTCCATCCCTCAGAAGGACGTTGTACTTCCAAGGAACCCCCAAAGGTAGATGAAGAGAAAGTTGAGGAGTGAGGGCCAATAGTTCCACCCATACGTGGCTCTAAACTCCGGCCATTCTGGGTGAGAAATCCCTCCACTGGGAGGCGATTGTGGAATTGTAGAAGAGACCCACGACGTATCTCAACGGCAACACGATGTAACCCCATGCTGTCTAGGACCTCCACGACCTTTTCCCTGACCACCGTCCAATCAGAGGTAGAATCCTCTCTTACGAGAATGACAATCGTGATAAGAGTATGGACCCTAGATACCCCACGTTGCTGCGGCGACAGCATCGTTCATTACATATCTCCAAGAATGGCCAAAATTCGTGGGCGAAGGTCTGCCCATATAGAACAAAATGGGTCTGTACGCGACACCGGAGATGATAAAACGCGCTGAGAAGCTCTTTCATCAACCATTTCAAAAGATATATCGTCTAATTTGTTGTCAAGAAGAATCTGTCTGATCTCTTTGCAGGCCCCGAACCATGTCTCGTTGAGTTCATGTTTACGTGCCGAGATAAGGAGGGTGTTGACCCAAGTAACTGAGCCTTCCGTCTGGTGAGCTCTCTGGAGGGGAGTTCTAGCCTGCACGTCAATGCTCCATTTACGAAGTACATGAGTGATAGTATCTTGCAATTCATTGTACGCAAGAAGAAATCAATCATCCTTCGAAAGGTATTTGTTTTGGGCAGGCAGCCTAACAAGGGATGGACCACCGCATCTGTAGTCCTCATTGTAGATTTAATTATTCCCAAGAAACGGGGGTCTGTCGTCTTCGGAAGAGCCTTCATTTTATCGTTTCCTCAAACTGGGTGGGGATGAAGTGCTGGTAGAGGTTGCTGGAGTAAGAAGGGGCCCGGCGTAAGCTACAGCAGACATCGGCTTTTGGGGCCTCCCCATCTCTGCAGTTGTCATCGTGGAACTTGGCGCTGCGGGTATCACTGTCTAAGGGGCTGAAGGGCCACAGTGGAGCTAATGAAATCGATCAAGTGAGAGAGCTTGAATAATTTGATATTGTATTGGACCACAAGGGTCAAAAAGGTCTAATGCTCCAAGGATACCTTGGGTGATGTGTGTGAGTCGTAGCCAAAGTGGAATATCCCAACATATTGAAATTAAAATTATTATATCGTTTATAAGAAACGAAGTAAAGGCAGAGTGAATAAAAAAAGGCGAAGTGAATAGAAGAGGAAGTGAGAGAGCAACCAAAATGATTACATCATCCAAAAGTCACCAACGTCAATATAAAATTTCCAGGGGACGGATTTTAAAGCATATCATTGGTCAGCCGTCTGAAAAAGCAATTCAAGACCCACTTGGAAAGCTCGGGCCATATTATTAGCACGTGATATTGAATCAACCTTATCGGATAAAGTATTTTCCGTCATTACTATCATCCCGGCCATGGATGTCCATGGATGGAGGTATATCTTCTATATATCCTAATGGTCTACCTCAAGGTTCCATCGCACGAGTTACCAACCACCAGCCGGGGAAGCTGTGTATGTGAGTAACCATTCATTGCATAAACAAAACTGCAATCGGGGAGGGCACACTCTGCGCCCGTGGAAATACGTTCGCCTTGAAAACTTCATCCCTGGCTCTGGACTGGCTGCCTAGCAAGGTTAAGGTTTTTAACGATGCAGGGCGCCGGCCGGGCAATTTTGACGGATCTGGAATCTGGATGCCTTGCAGAGAGCTCTGGTTACATTGCGTCCTCAAACGCCGGATTTGAGAAACTGTCTGCCTTAGAGCCGCGTAAGTATGAACCAACCGATAGGCATCTGCATATGTAGGTATTTATTATCACGAACGAGCCACTCAGCCGAGCAAGGATAAACCCATCCCTGGCTGCCAGCCACTCAGCCTTGAGGCTCAGCCAGCTTCCCTACCAACATACAAGGGCTACTCAGTAACGTAACAAGGGCTAATTAGCCAATTGAAAGGGAACGGCTCATTTTTAGAAGGTTGCTGACCGTGCATCTCCTGGTTTCAAAGTCTCTCCCTTGACTCATGGCTGAGCGGTGCGAATAGTCGGCGATAGACGATCCACTACTGTTGTGATCAGATGCCCGCAGAGGACGGCCTCCTAGTGGACAAAACATGCTTACAAACAAACAGTGCATCCATGATCCAACCAATTACTATTAATATCAACACATCCTTGGAGACCAACCAAGCATGTAGAGCGTGGGCGCTTCGGGAGGAGGAAGCGTCTCCTCGTAAAGCTAGTACTGAGTATTACACCAGATCTTGCTGCCTTCCCTCTCACCAACATTCGAGTTGAGCGCTTTCTTCTGTTCCTGCTTGCCGTTTCCCTCGTCTGGCGCGATCCCCCAACTCTCGGCTCTTTTGGCTTTTGGAAGCCTTGCGCTTGCATGGACGTTGAGGGTGTGAAGGAGCCCCGAAAAACTAAAGCGAGAGAAGAGGCGCAGAGAGTAGAGAGGCGGCATTCGTTCTCAAGTAAATTCACGTCTCTTGTTCAAGATAAATATCAGCTTGCATCAGGCCTATTACGCCTCGATCTCTTGATACCCACTCCAAACATCGATCACTGGCTCAATATTGTTTCAAAGGCGTAACTATCAGGTTGTTGAACTACGCTCGGGGCTTGTTGCTGCCTGGCTCGCTCATGAACGCCCCAATACCAGCTTCCCTTCATCACAATAACATAGTAGGGTGATATTAAGACATCTGTAAGGTATTTTTTACGTTGCACGTTACTTTTGGCCCATGTAGTGTGTTTAATAGCTAATGGGTTTAACTGGACCAATAGTCTGATACACCTCTCTGGTTTTACCACGAAAATGCATCGCAACATGCATTATGGAAGCCATAGCTCTCCACGTCAGAGCTTGGAAGATATGCCAATGCCTGGCAATTTCCCGGATACCCCAGACCTTGACGATTTTGAAGATCTTGACAACCACTTCAACAAGATAAATCTTGATAACAGTCTTCCCCGGGGCAGCCAGCTTAATGAGAGCACATACGAAGGATGGACACTATACCGTGGAGAACCGAAAACGCCTGGTGGTGAGAGAACCTGGGCGACGGCAGCCATCTGCAAAATGCCTCTTCCACAAGCTGAATTAATCGACCTGATTCATAAACAAAAGCGCCAGTCCGTCACGGAAGCATATAACGAACTGACTCTGGTCAAACGTCAACACATCGATAACCTGATCGAGCAGAGGAAGCAAGTCTGCAAGGATCCAAACTACGACTGGATTTGTGTTTATATAAACTCTGCCACCCGAGATGTGCGGGCTACTTTCGGTCCCAAGAAGGCTTTAACGATATCAATATCCATTGTTCTTTGCAGGCAGCTAAAGCCAGAAATCCTTAGAGCCCGTCGTGCTGCACAAATCTTAAAGGAGAAGAAAGCTAGAAATACTGTTAAACATCATAAGAACACGGCGCGCGAGGAGTTTGCTGATCCACTCCTTCCGTCCTTTCATCGATCCGGTCTTGGAGTAAATCTTTCAGATGCCCAACAACGTCCAAATCCCCAGAACTCCGCACCAGCGAACCCCCAGCATAACTTTCCAATTCCTCCGCAGAACAGGCCTCCATACCACCAACAGCAACATCCTCCTCCTGCTCCTCCTCCTCCACCACCACCACCGCCGCCGCCTTATCACCCGCAAGGACACCCACAAGAACACCCACAAGGACACCCGCAATTCGCATCCTCGGGGACATCCTCATCCTCATCACGGGCAGCAGTTATTTAATCAGATTAACTCCCACGATTCTATGTTATTACAAGGCAAGAATCGTGTTAACCACGCCCCTCCACCAAACTTTGACCCTCGGATGATGGGAGAAATGCCACTCCAAAGGGGTTTTCCCCCTGATCATGGGCGAGGGTCCCCCCCTGACGAGTTCCGGCCTGATCCCCATTATCCACAGCAATTAATGCAGCCGGAGATGCTACAGGTTGCTCCTGGCCAGCATCAACAAGGCCAAAAGATGCTCCCTGAAATGATACAGATTCCACCACCCCCGATTGGACCGCACCAATCGCAACCTCGTCTCTTACCAGCTCTACAGAATGACCATCCAGGCTCCCAGTATCACCAGCTCCCTCCGCAAGGATCAAACCAAGGTCCTATGCCGTCAAATCAGCATCATACTGGACTTAGGGAACGGCCACAAGGCACTCAAGCTCATAACCAAGGGCCTTTCAACCCACACCAGCATCACTCAGGGCATGAAGAAGCATATAATGATGCTAGAGTGGCGAATCAGGGACCCAAGAAATCTCAGCGTCAACGCTCTCAACAAAGACCCGATGATATACCAGATATACAAGCTATGAATCGGGGTTACCAGCATCGTGGCCAGGGTCATGTTAGACAGGAAGAGCCACTGGTGGGCATCCAAGAACCGAAGCAAAAGCAGCGCAAGCAGAAAAAACTCCCTCCGAAGATTGTCAACTCAGAGAAAGACAGAAGAAAGCAGGAGATGGTAGAAAACTGGCTGGAAGAAGAGAGTGATCCTTCAGACTACGATTCATATCTGTTTGACCCAGAAAACGCAAGTTCCGTCACAGACGATTCTTTCTCGTTTGGAGAATATGATAACTGTGATTATCCTCCTGATGATGAAGTCCGTCACCGTCGCTCGAATAAGAACTATAGCCGCGAGAAGAGCAAAAGCAGTGAGCGTAGCGGCTACGGGAAGCAACGTTACTCTCTAGGGTACCGCACTCACGTTCGCCCGTCTGAAAGGACTTCTTACCTCACTGAGCTGCCTAGTTCCCGAGGACCTCAATACCTTTCAGAGTCTATCGAAATTCTACCATCCAGTAGCACCCATAACCGTCCTGGGAAACTAGTTAGGTCTGAGACGGTTTCTTATCCCTCCCGACGCCATACCTTATATCCTCGCGAACGAGATCTACGAACACATAACCGTGGCCCGCGTCCCACTCACAGTTCTTCCTTTGAAACTGCCTGGGACTTGGAACTACGTGAGAAAGAGCGGGCCCACCAACGGTACTTGGACAGCCAGCAGCTATCAATTGAGAGAGAAGTCGAGGCTCGCTTGCTTGCAGAGAGTTTGGCCAGGGATAGCCCGGACCCGGGACAGACTGCCCAGCTTGAAGGATACACCCCTCAGCGCGTTCTAGATACGTATGAGAAATATGATCGAATGAAGCGACTTGATGGCAATCGGAGGCGGTCATATATAGACCAGCCGCTCCCAAGGACTTATCCGAAAGAATACCTCCCTTCCCATGAGCATCCATTCAGAAGGTAAATGGCAGGAACAATTTATTTGCGATAATTAATGCTATATAAACTTTCCTTTGTATATATATTCACCAATTTATGTCGGGGTTTCTTTTGTATCTATTTTCCGCACAAATGATCAGTCAGTGTGAAATAACTAGTAAGCATATCAGGTTCATCTAGATAATCCTATCATTAAAGTCATATCTGGCCTAGAGACATAGTAGGGTAGAAAGCTAGTATACATGCCGTACTAAACGTACTGAGCTATTGAGTCGAAATCGTCATCTGCATCCGAGTTGTTCCCATCTGCAATCACCTTGGGCTTGTTTCCGTTATTGATATCGTTGATACTTGACAGGTTCTGATAAAACTCTGTCACTTTCGGGTGTACCATGACCTTCTTAGGATCAAAGCGGGATACTTGTAGTCCGTTTTTGGACGTTGCTCGACTGAGGGCAACATAAGCTTGACCCCTTTCAAATACTCTTCCGAGATCGACTTTGACACGTTGCAACGTTTGTCCCTGGGCTTTATGTATTGATAATGCCCATGCAAGGATAAGCGGAATTTGAAGTCTTTGAGCCTGAACCTCGCCATTGGGGAGTTCAATTTTCCAGGCTTCAGGCATACATAAAAGCTGCCTCTCCGAACCATCTGGTAATATAAAGGCAACCAAGGGGTATTGTGCGGCTGTATTAATACCACCAGTTTTGGGTTTTTGGTCCAAAGCCATACTTTTAATTTTCTGCCTTGCATGGTCCGGCTCGCCATCGAAGTCAAAGTTGCCATTTTCATATCTCAGACCTTCTTTGATGTGATTATCAAAGCCGGCTTCATCCATAAATGCAATGACTGTGCCTAAAGACCCATTCACAAGAGTTTCGTCCTTGTTCTTGATAAGCATCACCTGGGCCCCCTTTTTGAGGTGAATTGTAGGGGGTGCCATGCAATTGCTCAGCAACTTGGCACGGAATTGTTCATCTTTGATTGCCCCTGAATCTGCTGCGTGGAATGTCATGACAGAGCCTGAGAGGCGATTCATTCTCTCAGAGTTAGCTAGATCCACTTCCGCCCTCGTAGGAAACCTGAAAATGTCACTATTAGCTTCTGAAAAATAGACCCGCGAGGTGGGTTTATTTTAACAACTTACAGTTCCGTTGCCTCGATATTATCACCACAGTTTAAGGGTCGTGAGAGATCTTTGAATGCTTGAATAGCCGAAGGGCTTAGACGTCCAAGCCGCATTTCGTTCAACATATTGGCAAAATCGGGATCTTTTTGTCTGAACACTTGCGTTAAGAGAATCGTGTGCTGAATTGACGTATTCCACGTTCCTGCGGCAAAAGCAAACTTTGCTTCTTTCCCGCCTTCGGGAACTGGTGGGAGCTGGAAAAAATCGCCAGTAGTAACAAGTTGGATGCCACCAAAGGGCCTTCCGTTGTTTCGGATTTTACGGGCTAGTTCCTCCAGCTTGTCAAAGAAGTCTCCGTCGACCATTGATATTTCGTCAATAATGAGTACCTTAGTTTTTAGCCAACGATTCTTGGCCTTTTGGTTACGTTTTACCTGCAACACAGTTAACCAGCGATCAGACTTAGGTTGGCTGATAACAAACCTTTTTGACAAGCTCCTGAGTTGACTCCTTCCCTAGTCCAACGCCAGCAAAGCTGTGCAGTGTTACTCCCTCAATATTACAAGCCGCCAATCCTGTTGATGCAGTCACGGCAACGGCATCGGAGTCCCGCCGATATTTCAGCCGCAATTGTCTTATGATTTCCCGCATAAGCACAGATTTACCCGTCCCTGCAGAACCAGTGTAGAAAACACTTTTCCCCTTTTTCACGATTGTCTCAATAACCTGGTTCTGTTCTTCGCTGAAAAATATAGAGGGAACTCGGGTATTGGAGGGTCTTTGAGCGTTATTAAGCCTCTTCTCTGATGCGGTCAGTGACTTGATTTTCATCTGTTTCCTCAGCTCCTTTTGTTCTTCCTTGACAGCACTAAATGTCTTATCCCACGGCATGTATTTCTCCTTTTTAATGGGTATTTGTTCTTCTTTGACAGTTTGATTCTTAAGAGGTGCTGGTTGTGGCGCTGGTGGAACACCGTAACCGTTCAGCATGGGCTTCTTAAAGGACGTATTTCTATTGGTAATTAAATAGTCTGGATAAGGCCCAGATTTCCCTCTGTTATCCTGCGTGATATCTTCCCAAGGTAGCGTTCGCTTCTTCGGTTGCTGCTGCAGTGGCTTGGCAAGTTCCGGCTCACGCGGGGGAGAAGAAGACCAAGGTATTGGAAAGCTGCTTGAAGGTATAACTTCAGTGGGAGCGCTGCTGTTGTTTTTCCGTGGATTTGCGTCTGCAAAGGAAGAACTGTGAGATATGGTTTTCGATTGAGTGTCCTGGGACGCTTGGTATGCCATCTCAAGGAATTCTTCATTTTCGGAATCGTTTTCGCCAAAGTATACTGCATCATGAAGATCTTCTAGGGCGCTTCTGCTGAGCTCCGATGTAAAATCAGCCTTGCGCTGTGAATTTGATTGCAGGCTATGTGACTGCACTGTAGCATTTAGCCTGCCACGGTTTGGCTGCAATGCATTCTGCTTCTTCTGCTTCTCGGGATGCTCTTGAACCGCCCTGGTAAACATTTCCGGCTGCAACGGCTGGGCGTACGTTGAGAGTCCCGCGGGCCTGCGTGGGAGATCTAGGGTCAAATGTATAATAAGGGGGGTGAGCGTCCGCGGCCTCTGCAAAGAACGAAGCATGTAAATCAAATTAACGTAAAATTGTGGCCGCTAGGTATCAACCCGGAGCAGCAAGGTATCCAAAAAGAGAATCAGCACAGAAAATCCATAGAATCATCTGCAATGTCGTGTTGTTTTGTATTAGAATCTGAGTTGGACTTGCAATTTCGTCTTTTTTTCTTTTCCCCAATTTGGAGAATTTGAAAGTCGCGAGCGCGTCGCTTCACGTGATGATAAGATAACTAAACAGTTTATGATTATCTAATCTTTAACTAGTTAATGTTTAACTCTATTTCATCATGTTCGCGTTTTCTCGCATTCTTGAAAGATACCAAAGTGAGAGGCCGACTTGCTGGATTTCAGGGATATCTGCGTTTTTCGACTCTCCGGGGCCTCGATAGCTGTGGCAGAGGATGATTATAAGGGGCCCTGAGGATGAAGAATGGCCCAAGATGCAGAACTCGGTAAGACAGACTGGATATTCAACCCCTCGAAAGCTTCATTGAAGACTAACACCGTGAAGCCAAGGAGCTGCCTCTTACTGGGGTGATTCTTTGCTGCACTTCTATCCTCGCAGAACATCGAGTAAGTACCGGGCATCGTCTCCTTATGTGTTAATAATAACGTTACTGACTTGTATGCAGTCGCAATTGACCGATGTTGCCTGTCAGATGGGCGCAATTCACAAGTTTGACCTGACATCTGAGGTCACTCATCTGATAGTTGGCGACATAAACACCCCTAAATATAAATATGTGGCCAAAATGCGAACAGACGTCAAAGTCCTTCGAGCTGAATGGGTAGAGGCTGTTCGGTCGTCATGGATCCAGGGCGGTGACACGGATATTCATGCACTGGAGACTGAATACAGACTTCCCACCTTCTTCGGACTCTCAATTTGTATCACTGGGTTTGAGGACAGTACGTATTACTTGAAACTGGGAATAACTGCTTCAGGGGCATGACTGATTGTTGGAAGCGGGCTTTAGGAGTCACCTCGAGAAAACCGTCAGTGCAAATGGGGGTGAATTTCGGAGAGACTTGACGAAGGCTGTCACCCACCTAGTCGCACGTACATGCGAAGGCAACAAGTACAAGTTTGCCATTCAATGGGGGGTAAAAGTTGTAAGCCTCAAATGGCTTGAGGATAGCATTAAGCGCACCATGGCGCTCGATGAAACTCTGTACGATCCTCAACTTTCATTAGAAGAGCAAGGGGTTGGGGCGTGGAATCGAGCTATGCCTACTGTTGTCAAGAGAATAGTGAAGCACCAGGACATTCTTCCTCCGCGTACTCGAAAGCTACGTAAGGTTGCGAGTATGAAACTAGGGGACCAGACTGAGGGTATATGGTCTGCCCTTGTACCAAACCATTCTACAGCTGCCGAGAACAATGATAATTCTCAGTATGACGGGAGTCAGCAGTTAACAGCAGATTCACGCTCGAATTTGCTAGATACCAAATCTTTTGCAAGCGAAACCACATTCCCTGACCGGTATGGTAGTGTATCTCATGAGATTAAACCATCACCAACTGCCGAACCTGAAAAAACACCATCAAAGGGGTTTTGGGATAATTGTAGGTTTTTTATAACCGGTTTTACAGCCGAGCAGGTAAGCAGTCATCTATGGCAGTCAATCTCTCTAATAACTGTCCTCGGGCCCTTCAAAGCTGACCTGCTATCAGACACAGATACTGGAAATTCATCTTACAGCGCAAGATGCTCGTATTTCACCATCATTGGATGACTTACTAAAGCATGACAATCAACTATTCGTGCTTGTCCCGTATAGTTTGCCCCGGCGAGAGATCCCAGGGATTGACGATGACTTGGACGAACTTGAAATTGTTACGGATATGTGGGTTGAGCGATGCCTACGTAACCAAGCTTTTGTTGCCCCGGAAGCTCATATAACAAGCACTCCTTTTCCAAAATTTCCAATTCCAGGTTAGTTTTCTACAATTTACATTTTCAAAATGGACACTTTAGTAACTTTTTGCAGCATTCCAGGGCATGAAAATATGTTCAACTGGGTTTTCTGGGATTGATTTGCTCCATCTTAGTAAACTCATTAATCTTCTAGGTAGGGCCGTATCTGCAAATTATATAACAATGTCTAGTGCTAACCGTAGTCAGGAGCGACATATGATGAATATCTAACTGCTAACGCTTCGGTACTCATCTGTAACACTTCAACTCCCAGCCCGGAGAAGCTGAGGCATGTGTTTGAATGGAATATACCTCCTGTGATTGCGGATTGGTTATGGATATCTGTTCAAACAGGAGAAAAGAAGCCATACCAGCCATACTTGATTCCCGATAAGCGTTCAAATTCTCAAAAGGGACATGGGTTAACGCCACGCCGTCACGGAGAGCAAACTGCCCCTCTGGGCCACTACTCCATAGACCAGGAATCCCCTGATGCGTTGCAAAACAGGGATAAAGACAACAAGGAACGCGAAGCAGACACTATGGAAACCCAGCTTACAGCTCCGCTTAAAGAAGTTCCCACAAACCTCCCACCAAAGCCTTCCCGCTCTCCATCTCCCCAAAAAGGAACTAGCCAGCTAATTCAATCAGCCCCTCCTGCACCTTTTGCGCCGGACGATTCAGTACCCAACCCAAAGGCTAACTCCGAGACGAAAATTTCTCTCAATACCGCAATCAGTGAACTTCTAAAGCAGAAAAGATTACGCAGCCAAAACTCTACCGCTGAGGCAGAGGTCCCTGTTCGCCCCCAAAGGCGACGAAAGCTATTAGGTAGAGCGAGCTCGTCCTGTTCCACCCTAACAACGGCGGATGCGCAACGGGGTATATCTCGAGCAAGCTCAATAGACACACTGAACGAAGACGGTTATGGCAGTATAATTGATGGGCTAGACAGCCCTTCGACAAAAGCACCAAGCTGCGCCTCACTGGGCCCTCAAAAAGGCGATGTTGCTCACCCTGAACAGATGGAAGCACAGCAAATGTTACAGCGAAGGCTTGCCCTGTTTCAAAGCAACTCTGCCAATGGAGAATTTGCGGAGAAAGCCGTTGGCGAAGATGAGCCCCTACCCCTAACGCAACTTGAGTATGATGATCCGGACGCTGTAGCAATGCGCGAGATGATCAGTAATCAGAGTCAGAGGGATGACGAGGCTGGCGAAGGAACTGGGCCTGGCGGTTCACGGATAGGTCGGAAATTAGTTATCGGCAAACTACAGGACAGTCGAGGTGGGCGAATAACGAGATCTCGTAAGTCAGAGGGCTGGTAGAATTAACAGGAGTTGGATAGAATTGATGTCCATCGCACCTTCATAGTCCTGATTTTATCATGCTTCTTTCCATAGTTATGGAATTTGTGCGGTGCCATTTGTCTTGCATGCAAAATACAGCGAGTTTCCAATATACATACTCTAATTGCCTGAGAATTGGTAGTCTGCGGTAGTTACAAGGGTTAGTAGTCGAGAAATTATGAAGAACAGGCAACTGGAAAGGAGCATGGAATACAATTGATTCATTGCAATTTATTTAATCTAAAGCTATTCAAAAGGGAAAAGGCCACTGGGGCAACTAACTAGACGAAAGGAAAAGGGTATGTGAAGCAGAAATATTACAAGGCATGAAATGTACGGGGGCCTCGGGGTTATGTTGATTCCTGTTTATCCCAAGACGCCAGCATCACTCCATAGAAATGTGAAAGCCAATCATAAAATCATGAACAAAACTGAGCCTGGGGTATGTGGGAAAAAAGTTGAGTAAGGGGGAAATGAAAAGGAAAGCAAAGGCGAGGAAAGGAGAGGGGCAGGGGATGCTGCGTAAAGTCGGAGGGAGAGGAACGAGACCAAGTACTATACAAGAATGGAAAATTGGTGGATGGAAGAGACACATAGGCTTCTTACGCGGCAGCTAGAGGAGCCTGTGCATCAAGATCAATTTGTTCCACAGTTCTCCTATGTTCAGTGCTCTCACGGAAGAGGTTGGAGAAGTATTTCCGTGCAACTTCACTTTCTGCCTTGATTTTCTCGACCTCTTCCTTTCTCCTAAAAAGCTCTTCGGTGGCTATTTGTAGTGTTGACTGCAATCTAGTAGCAGGAACACGAAGTACTCGTCCGACTTCTCCTGATATACGGGTAGCGTTGGAATGGATATAGTCCATCTCTGCGAGTGTCACAGCTATCTTACGAGACAAACTCGATGGCAGAGAGGTTGGAACTTGCGACAAAACGTATGCACCGGCCAGGATTGCTAGAGAGGGAGGCATGTTAGTGAATTGTGAATATAGATACAAAGGTAAAGAGAACTTACTTGCTCCCAAAAGGCCAGGAACTAAGAGCTTGCGCATAGTGTTTGGACCGAGTATTCGGGCGGCTCCCATTACACCATCAAGCCAGCCAATTCCACCCAGCGCCCTGCCTCCAAGTACACCTAGAACAGTCATAGCCATGCCAGTGCCAGCGACCTTCTCCTGTCGTTCCCAGAAACCAGGGAGATCAATGAAATCCCACATATCAAGTTCCGTATGTATTTGTCGTGCTAGTTCGTGACGGTGCTGTCTGAACATAATTTCGGAGCGGAAGTTCAGATTGGGGAACTTATTTTCGCCCACATGAAGTAACCCAAGGCTCTGAATCATGTTGACACCCTCCACGCATCTCTTGCGGGAATAGTCCTCACACTTATAAACGCAGGCAGTGATTTGGTCAAGCATTGCCAATTTGACATCCTCTGCATACTGGAAGACCGAAAACAAGCCTGGATAATCTACGCCCAGATCCGACTGCGCAACTGTCGATATCTTTTCTGCAAGAGATGTACGGGTATAGTTGTATACGTCATTGGATGATTCAGTAATAGAGCGCTCCAGCTGTTCGGAGATCTCTGATCGTTGTGTTTTGCTCTTCTCGAAAGCAGGTTTAAGTTTACTGAGCTCTGCAGACACGCGCTCGAGTTCAGACGAGGCGACATCGCGATTGACTGACGCAAGCACGTTGAGATCGGAGAGTATATTGAGCAGGTATGTTCTGGCTGGAGCAAGCTTGGACCGAGATCGCTTTTCCAAGACAAACCGCCGTAAAGCACCTTCCAGGTTCTCAAAGTCCCGAAGCTTCTCCTTTGCCTTTTCTTTTCCTTTGCCTTTGCCCTTCGAGTCGTCGTCAATATCATCATCATCTCCTCCATCTCCTCCACCTCCACCGATAGGCGCAACAGGGATGGCATTGCTGGAAACGAAGTGCACAAGTTCCGCGGATTCCTTGTAGGTGTGCGGGCTAAGGGCAGCCACTTGATTCAGAATAGTCTTCTGGCATCGAGCGGTGTCTCTGATATTATCAAACCCGTTGACGACGATGAAAATATAGGCCTTTTCGTGAGCAGCGTTCCTGATGAACTCACTCGACGAGAGGGTGAAATGATTCGCTGCTGAAAGAACGAATACGACAACATCAATTTCTTCCTGTCGAGCGAAGACCGCGGTAGTTTTGACCGAATCAGAATTGAGACCCGGAGCATCGATCAAGGCAATATCGACGACTCCGTTGTTGAGCAAAGATTCGTCAATTGTCCGGACATCTTTGACGTACACCTTGCACTGCATGTATTTGCTGTTATCCACAACGATGGACTCGAGATCGGTGAGAGAGTACACATCATAGGTGCTCTCGTCGTTTCGGTTATACTGCTTGTCCTTTGGAATGGCATGTACCTCCTCCACTCCTCCATTCTCCCTGGAATCAAGTACCTCACAGAAAATGCTAGTGCAGGGCTGCTGATCTTCAGGAAGAATCTTTCGACGTAACAGAGCATTGCAGAAAGTCGATTTTCCTGCATTAAGGTCACCGGTGATGAGAACTTTGCTGGACGTATCCTCTATTCTCCCTCGCAAGGCTAGTAAGTGCTTTATGCTCTGGCTGACTTTCCCATCAAGGAGAGAGGCTATCGAATTCTTTTCCAAGGAATGAACAAGCTCAGCGGGCGATAAAGCGCCCAGTTTCAAATCCAGCTTCAAGATGGAGAATTCCCGCGCAATCTGTGGTGTTACGAGCCTTGGTTCAGCCTGTACCCTGGTATCTGCGTCCCTGCTCGACTCAGCAGCCTGGCTGATGGAGGTGGCGGTACGTTTGATTGCGCCGGGTCGTGGATCAGCATCAGTTCCCTCTTCTCTGCTTTCTTCGTACGACCGTGTTCGCGAAAGAATATGCCTGTTCTGTGGCGGTGCGTCTGTGTTCTGAATAGAGGGGTAATGCGCCGGCCACTGGCGGTTCATTTCCTGGAGCTCCTTCAGCAGTTCGATAGCCCTGGTAACGGATCGACCGAGTTTCGTTCGGTTGGAGTTACTAGTAGATATCAGTATGCGGCTACATAGGCGCCTGTAAGTATGAGGGGGATGGGCCAAAAATCATACTATACGAGTTGATGGACATGGTTCGCAATAACTTGTCTTTCGTGTTGCGCTGCAAACAGCCTTCTTAGCAAATGAAATAGAGTGAAAACTGGTAGAAGAACAGCGGAAACACACCTGCATGGCTCATGTAGCCTGGTCCAACGGGTGTATGTGATGGCGTAGGGCGGTCCTCCATCAAGCCGGCCTGCCAGGACTCCGAGCCAATGTCCGAGCTGCCATCAATAACGCTTCCACCGTATCCGGAGTCCTGGTGCAAGGTCGACATCAACGACGTCGCGTTCCCGGAGGCAGGACCTGATCCAACAATCATATATCCGGGGACCTGGCTCGGTGGTCGTTCATCATCAGGGATGGGCGACTGCCGTTCGATTGATCGTGAGGATCCCTCGCCGGCGGAAAAGCCCCCGTTCTGGGAAAAGTAGTCCTTGCTGCTCATCGCGAAGGTGTGTATCCGGCATCAACTGTCTGCCACCGCATTCAAACCGTCCCTTCACTCCGAATTCATCAGTCTCGTCTTCCTGTCGCTGCTTGACTTCACGTCTCTAGTTTTTTCTCTTTCGTGGCGTGATAAAAGAAGTGAAAAAGAATAAAAAATAAAAAGAGCCTCGGCAGCGGAGAAACGATGATGCGCGGGTTCGACGTCACCAAAAGTCAAAAGTAGGAAGACGAAGACGAAGCGACGACGACGAAAGACGGCGAGATAACGCAGACAGGAAGACAGCGATAGACGGTTGAACCATGAATGTGAGTCTGGCAAGGAGTGTGCAGTGCGGCTGTGTCAAAAAAAATCGCATGCTGATACCCGGAGAATAGATCATCGAGTGGGCGTTTGGGAAGCGGATGACCCCCGCGGAGAGGCTGCGCAAGCACCAGAGAGCGCTGGAGAGGACGCAGAGAGAGCTGGACAGAGAGCGCGTGAAGCTCGAGAACCAGGAGAAGAAGCTGGTGGCGGACATCAAGAAGAGCGCAAAGAATGGGCAGATAGCGGCGTGTAAGATCCAGGCAAAGGACCTAGTCCGGACACGACGGTACGGCCATACATTCGTTTGAAAGGGCGGCTCGACTGGTAGAGGAATGCAGGTCTAACAAGCTGGGCTCTAGGTACATACAAAAATTCTACTCAATGCGGACACAGTTGCAGGCTATATCACTACGGATTCAGGTATGGATGGGCTAGGCTCCAGCCATTTGCTATGTATGGTTGATTGCTGACTGTTTCCTTTCCATTTGTATGAAGACCGTTCGAAGCAATGAGCAGATGGCACAGTCGATGAAGGGGGCAACGATACTGCTGGGAAGCATGAACAAGCAGATGAACCTACCTGCTCTACAGCGGATTGCCATGGAGTTTGAGCGAGAGAACGAGATCATGGACCAGCGGCAGGAGATGATGGACGATGCTGTTGATGAAGCAACGGGCCTCGACGACGAAGAAGAAGGAGAAGAAATCGTCAAGGAGGTATTGGATGAAATCGGTGTTGACCTTGGGCAGGCGGTATGTTTGCTCTATCCATATCTTGTTTTCCATTTTTTTGTGTCCAGACTTACAGCTGACTCTCTTCCCCCCTTTTCGCTTTTGGCCACAGCTCGGAGAGACACCAAGTGGAATACAGGGCACGGCAGTCAAGGAGGCCCGAGTTGCCCAAGCAGTTGGCGGTGGCGGGAATACGGATGACGAAGACCTGCAAGCCAGACTGGACAGTCTACGGAAGTGAAAATGTACTAATAGACATACCACGCACACACAGCAAGATATCTATATATTCTAGCAGCGGAGTTACGGAGTTACATGGACGACGGACGGGAACAAGCCCATCAGAGCACAAAACTAGCTTAACCAACTTGATTGGCATCAAGGATCCTGCTTCTTTTTTTTTGCAAAGTGACTCGTGTTGAGTGCATACTTCAAATTTTTTTCATTTCTAAATCAAGAAAAAAAGAGAATCAGAGGGGGAAAAGACATGGACATGCAGGCAGGTACTAAGAATAATACCTTGCCCTGGGCTTGTGCATGTTACGAGTTCTCCCCCCCATGGCATCTTTTCCCCCCTGATCTGCCTATACGGGGCTGGTAGTGGTGGTGACTTTGATACCTGCCCGAACAGAGAGTCAACAAGCGAGAAGGCCCATGAGGACCACCACCTCATCCTTCGGCGTACTCGGGACCCTTTGCCACCGCTTCTTCTCCTTCATGTGTCCGTAGCAGCGTGTATATAAATATATATAACCAAGTCATTAGCATAGACTTTCTGTAGGGTGAACAAGTATGTGTTCTTCCAGGGTGAATCCCGGTGTCTTTCCTCCCTTTTGCGTCCTCTCTTCGCTTCCCCCAGATATATCGCCAAAATAAGCCCTCGGGGGTATATCCAACCAGCCTGGAGACAGCGTGACCTCTTCAGCCAGGGCATGGATTGTATTCTTCGGTCTAGTGTTCTTCCAGAAAGGCGTAACGTGCCAGGGGGCCCAGGACGATCTACTCGGTGTCTTCTACTCCGCGGATATTTGCAATAGTAATCAACATCTCATGGGCACAGGGAATTTCTGGGTATTAGCCGCCCACAGCGACTCCCACCGGCCCATCCATGTCCTGTGCGAGAGGGAAGAGGAGGAATACGACTTCTCAAAGCCTAGGTCGAAGGGCTAGAATGCTGATCAAGTCTGAGTCTGGGGAAGCGAGACGGTTGATGTCCGTTTTGATATCCAGCCATTCGATGCCACAGACAGACAGAGAGTAGCCATACGAGACACGAGCAGCGTCAGGCAGCCGTCTTATTCCTGTTCATCACAGCCATCAGCTTGTATCCTGCGGCTTTTGCTTCTCTTCTTTGGCCCTGAGTCCTCAGCTTCTTCTGGCTGCAACATCTCAAGATAGAAACTGCACCATCCGCCAGACGACCCTCTGTCCTCTGTGAAATCCCTTGCAAAGTCTTCCCAGGCCGTGGCAGCGTCCGCTAGGCAGCAGAGCAGGCACCGAGTGTATCAAGTAGTGAGCTCACTTAGCTAGTTTCATAGATGCAAGAAGAAAAGAAAAAAATCCCATCTTTCCGTCTGACCAAAAAAAGCACCAAAGAAAAAACTCCCACACAACGTCCAACTCCATCATCACAGTAAGAAATAATAACCAAGCTCTGCACGTAAACCAGAGCCACCTCCTACTCTTCGCCCGCTACGACTCGCAGACGCAGCAGCCCCCAGGTACGTCTCTCTCAGCCCGCGTCTCCTTGTTTTCCTGCCTCTGGGCCTGGCGCAGCGCCCGCTGGAGGGGCCGCAACGTCATCTGCGGCACGCCTTATGCGCGGTCCTGGAGCCCAGCAGGCAAGGCCAACGCCAGCAGAGCCAGCAGAGCCAGCAGTTATGCTTCTACCCCCCAGCTCGTTTCCCTCTCGTGCTGTCCTGACTGACTCGTCCTTGCTGCTGTAGCTTGCTCGTTTTAGCTGCCGGCTCAGATCGAAGAAACCGCAGCCCGTCGTCCGTCATCTGTAGTCGCTTCTCCCCCAGGCCGGCCGCAGCAGCGAAGTCAAGCTGGCAGGACGGAAGCGAGCGAGTCTGTCAAACCAGGGCGGGATCCTGAACAGAATGTTCGGTGGCTTCTCGAGCCCTAACAAAGACAAGAAAGCTGATTCCTCCCTTGCTGCCGGGCCCTCTCCGTCGACAGCTTCCAACTCAACCACGCCCACACGCCCAGCCGCGTCCAACTCGCAGGAGGACAGCGCCAGCGCCCACAAGACGAGCGAGAACACCCCTTCATCCAGCCGGGAGAAACGCCATTTCTCGCTGACAGACTCTTCCAAGCGTGCGTGCGAGCGTTGGAACCAGCCCGGTGACAAGAAACGGCGAAACAGCTCCGTTAACAAGGCAGCCGCCCTCTTCGCCAGCGCAAAGAATTCTCTGCACCTCTCTAGCCTCAAGAGCCAGATCAAGGATACAGCTACGGCGTCGAACACTACGGCTACGGTACAGCAGCAGCAGCAGCAGCAGCAGCAGCAGTCTCAGGCTGCGCTGACTACCCTGCAGATTCTCGGGAAGATGGATCCCGCCCTGATCGTGCCTCAGGGCTCGTTGAACAACTCCGCCGGCGAATCGGTGCCTACCTCGCGTTCCTCTTTCCAGGTCGGAGTGACTGAAGATAGAAATCGGAAATGTCGAAGAACGATGGAGGACACCCATGCGTATCTCTACAATTTCCTGGGAGCCCCTCTTGCCCCAGCACGGCAGTCTCAGCCCGATGCCGCAACGCAGAGCGAAGGTGGGGGGCCAGCTGACGATGCTGCGTCCACCGAGGTGGTGGAAACCGACAATGGCTACTTTGCCATATTCGACGGCCATGCTGGCTCATTTGCTGCAGAGTGGTGTGGCAAAAAACTACATCTGATTCTTGAAGACACCATACGCAAAAACCCTAGTGCTCCAGTGCCCATGCTCCTTGATCAGACCTTCACTTCTGTAGATCAGCAGCTAGAACAGCTGCCGTTAAAGAATAGTGGCTGTACTGCCGTCATTGCGGTTTTAAGATGGGAAGACCGTCTCCCCAGCCCGGCCGCGTCAATTGCTGAATCAACGAAGAGAAAGGGCAATGCAGACGACCCTGAAGGTGCCAGTATAGAGGGGTCGAAGCAGAGTCTCTCAGAGGATGCGTCTGTCGTATCCCCACAGGACGACCAGCCCATCCGGTCTAGGGTCTTATACACTGCCAACGTTGGTGACGCTAGGATCATTCTCTGCCGTAACGGCAAGGCACTACGCCTGTCATACGACCACAAGG
The DNA here is from genome assembly GCF_000150975.2 of Nannizzia gypsea CBS 118893. NCBI lineage: Eukaryota > Fungi > Ascomycota > Eurotiomycetes > Onygenales > Arthrodermataceae > Nannizzia > Nannizzia gypsea. The sequence continues at coordinate 1,031,130 of NW_003345195.1, forward strand.
GTAGTGACGAAAATGAAGGGTTACGAATAACCAACGCCGGAGGCCTGATCTTGAACAATCGTGTCAATGGCGTTCTCGCCGTCACCCGCGCCTTGGGAGATACCTACATGAAGGACCTGGTCACTGGGCACCCATTCACCACCGAAACAGTCATACAGCCAGAGACTGACGAATTTCTAATATTAGCCTGCGACGGGGTAAGATACCCAGATACTTACGTGTAACTCACTCCCATTTTTCTCTGAATTCTTTGCTAACTTCTCCTAGCTTTGGGATGTCTGTTCCGACCAGGAGGCCGTGGACTTGGTGCGCAACACCAAAGACCCTCAGGCTGCCTCAAAGATACTCGTCGACTATGCTCTTTCACGCTTTAGTACCGACAATCTCTCCTGCATGATTGTCCGCTTTGACACGAAGGCCACAGCGGAGGAAGCAAACCGTCAAACTTCCTCCAAGGACCTAAACACCGCTAGTGACTCTTCAAGAAGAACCATGAGCGAAGCTGATAAAATCGTCGAGATGGCCAGAAAAAATGCAGCTGAGGCTGAAAGCAAAGCTCATGCCGAAAATTCGATAGAAGAAGAAAAAAATACCACTGAAAAGCCAGTATCTGATGAGACACAACAGAAATCATCCCTTCGTAACGACGACAAAGACAAGATGACCAAACCCGAATAGCCCACACTCACGCTGATATGACAAGTTACATGAGACTCATTCGCAATGTATCTGCCTTGCGTTGAAATTCCAGATTCATACCGGAGGGCCTCGAACTCCCATAATGATGATAGAACCGAGCTTTATCATGATGCCATACATCCATGAGATTTACGTCTTCTCCTTATTGTCACTGTGTTCCTTTTTTTCTTTTCACTCTTTGCAGGCTGCCCGGCCTTTGAAGTTGGCTGTTCTTTCCATACCTACATCTACGCCGTCCCTCTCCCATATCCATGATTCATGTGTCTTTGGCCTCTCGAGTTCCCAATACGTCCACTTACCCGGCAACTGCCTTGGTGGTGAGGTATCTCCTGTCATAAGAGGACGCTGAACTTGATGATACCTCCTTTTTCTCCTTCACCTTCCTCCCATTTCTCATCAGACACCTGCATCCTGCGTGTTATTGCCTCCTATTTCCATTCGTTGTTCCCAACATTTTACCATTCCTAATTTTCTTATTTTCATACGACGGTGAACAGGGGTATGGAGCTGGGGTGAAGACAGCACTGTGCGCATGCTTGGGCATTTGGTAGATAAAGGGCATATTCCTCTTTTTCCTTCTCCCCTATGTATGAGTAGAAATTCTACATGCTTTTTTTCCATCTTGCCTTCTCTTCAAATGGTCTGTCTATGGCCTCTTTCACATTACACTTCAGGGCATGCCGGCTCGCCAAATCCAAACACCCCTTGATGCTGGCCGCCTAAACCCCCGCAAGCCACCCGTCATGGCCAGAAAGCCACGCCGTTTCGGCTCCCTCCATATACATATCTCGGGGGTCCGCGTTTTAAATCAGCCTACAGAAATGCCTGCACAGATCTGGCTCTCATTCTACGTCATGCCGACTATACCAGCAATGGTATCATCAGGTGATAAGTGACAGTGGCCAGGTACTCTTGCTATCGGATTCCATATCCCATCCTCCTCCATGTTCCCTACGGTTCAATATCGTACATATTATGGCTATATCAGCGCCACCGTGGGCTCGCAAACCGGTCCTTATCAAACGTATTTTGAGGGTTTGCAAGAACCGCCCCCTTCGGACCAGGGGGAGGAACTCGCCTTGCTTGATTTTTCGAAACTTTGTCTTTCCATCAAGTATCTTCGTTGCTACCAGGCGGGAGGCAATAGAAACACTCAAAGTAAGGGAAAAATGCCTTTAAACCGTTCACGAAACCTAGTCCACACATCATATCGTGGTCGTTATAACCGCATTTTCAACGTAACAGGATATATTGTCCGTTAACGAGCCAAAACTTGGACGGTAAGGAGAAAAAGTTCCTTGGCGTATCTGCTCGTTTATTGTGCCTTCAAGGAGAGGGACTGATGTCTCAAGACCATGCCAGTTCGCGAGACGTGATACAAGGTCAAGATCACTATCTGTCCAAGTTGGCTTGCTATTCCCTATGCAGAGAGATATGCATGCATATTCGCTCTAGTGCATAGTTCCTCAAGACCATGTATGCCATCAGCAACTAAGCTACCTGCATAAAGAACCATTAGCCGTATACGAGCACTGAACACTCCCCAGCCCCGTTATGAGTTCTCTAAAGCCTGCCTCTTTTTCGGTCCGGTTACCGTTCAGGGTGTATCACCACGATCAGAGTTGGCATCAAGCAGTGTACGGGGCCCTTTGGACGGTCCCACAATCGATGCCGCTGATATGTACGTATATCGATCACGCTCATGTTTCCGCATCCTGCATCGAGTTGCATATAGAGCACCCGTGTATGATAATATCAGCTTATTCCCAAGCAATAATACAGTGTGCACGCCTCGCCGTGCTGGCTGGCATGCAGCAGCGGACACGGGCTGAAACGACCAAATGCCAACGAAGCCGGCCGAGACTGAGGTGACTGACAAATCCCGACCAGACTGACTGCAGTTTCGGTACATTATTGCTGAGAAGGGTGAAGACCCAAGTTTGGGGTCCAGTCTGTTTTCTTCTTCTCTGGAGATGCCGATTTTCCCACACACCTTCGAGCGAGTGAGAAGTGAAGAAAAGGTGGATGGTGGAGTTGGACATCTGGAACCCCAGCTGTGCTTCAAACCTAGAGGCTCGTGTATGTCTGATATTAGACTCTTGGCTCTGTCAAATTCAGATTGCACCCGCCTGCAGATCGACGCTCCAACCTGGGCGGCCCTGGCAGCTTTGTGACAGCGTTGATTAGGGCCGGCAAGGGGGATGTCAGTAAGTGTAAGTAAGTATAAGGCGTCAAGATGCTTGTTGCATGGATTCCCGTAGTATAGTCTCGGAGACAGGTAAGCGAGCAAGTAAGCAATGCAATGCAAGAAACCAAGGAGAATAGAGAAACGAGACAACAAGAAATGTCAAGCTGCCATGCAAAGGCGAGAAAGAACGTCTATACATGGGTTTATATTGTACATGGCATTTTAAGACCTAGGGATACATGAGTGAATAGAGGCATATAGATGTAGCAGCAGACGGCATATCAAGGGGCAGAAAGACACGCGGAGGAGAAGAAACAAAACCTTGGAAAGCAATCCCAGCCGTGGCTATAGTACTCCAGGTTCTTTCCTCGTTGCCAGCGCAGAAATGGAAGCAAAAGTATTTCCAAAAGGTACATAAAAGAAAATAACAGCCTGACCATCAACTGAGTAGAACGATGACCGATAAGATCGTCTTCTATCGACGTTCTAGCTCTTCCAAAATCTCAATTCCTTCTTGGCTGGCTCCTCTGCGGGGACAACTTCGGCAAGATTCTCTTCCAAGGATGAGGACGGATGGCTTTAGTTGAGTTTCAGAGAAGGGCTGATGATATGTTCCCGACTCGGTTCAAGCTCTCCGTGCTGGACGGTACTCGGCCATGAGCGAGCATACTGGGCGTCCTGCAGATCGGTCCAGAGAAGTTTGACTTCCCCCTCTCCAACCTTGTAATCTGCCAGCTCACCTTCCACATCAATTTTAGCCTGGAAGCCTTTTGTTGACATGGATTTCTCGAGCTCCTCGATTCGCTTTCGGACCAGTTCTTCATGTGCCTGCTGTCGTTTTTGTGCTCGTATCACACGCCGTCTGGCCTTGTGGGATAATTTCTTCTCCTTCGGATTTCCATCTTCGGTTGATGCTTCCTCCTCTCCCTCCTCCTGCTGTCGATTCTGTCGTTCTCGTTGGGCTTGAATTGCCAAGACGGCAGCAGTATCGGCAACACTTGTGGCTTTCTGGTCCATCAACACTTTTGCGCGATCTTTCTTCTCCATTATTTGGCCAATTCGGCAGCTCATCTGTCTTTCCCATTTTTTAGCTTCGTCCAAACCTTGAGGCCGTTTCCTCTCCAATGATTCTTTGGAATTTGTGATTAATTGAGCTGGTGGTTCAAACTGCCGTTGGCGAGAAAACTCCCGTAGAAGCTTGTATGCCTCGAGGCCGAGTGTTGGAGTAGGGAAATGTACTGAGAAGTACGGCACCCACATGTCCTTACGAAGGCCAGCAGGCACGGTCTTCTTGCCGTGGTATACCAGCTGTGATAGGACATTTTGTGACTATAGCGAGAGAAAACATGACCGCGTTAGCTGAAATTCTCCCCTGCGTCTCGACAATACCTCCAAATAAAAAGATCACGGGAGATTCCATACATCTAAAGACCGTGAAAGCGAGTAGACCACCTGGTTTGTGCGGAAGTTGCTGTAGGCGAATATGTTCTTCCCATGTGTGATGTGTTGAAGCGCTTTCTTTAACCTGGTGCTCTCCTGCTGTCCGAAGTTTTTGGCTGCCTGGGAATTGGGAAACCGAACTTTTCCCTGAATCTGTTTGCCTTGCGTCCTTGGGAATCGTACTGCATGCTTTGTGACGGCCGTTGTAGGGTCAAATAGGCGAACTGTCTTTGAGGCCGCGGCCGTCGTTGCGGAGGCCATTGTGAGCGTCCCGGTGGTAAAATTCGGTATTAGAGAGTAGCGAGCATCAATTAAAACTCCGATCTATCAAGCATCGTCCGTTATAGCTGTGAAAAGTGTCTGTTGGCGGCGCTGGTTGTTGCGTTGCCTGTTCGTTGAAGTTGAAGTTGAAGTTTTTTTTGCTTTGGAGCTTCAAGAAAAAAAAAGTTTCTTGATTTGACGTCGCCAAACTCTGGACCAAACAGAATCCACGCCCGCAACGACGACAACGACGACGACGACAACGACTACTTCAACGACAACGCAACAACCACGACGCAGCTATTGAAGCAGATATGGCTGCTTGCCGAGGCGCACGCTATTGCTAGCGGCAGTAGATGAGCTCGCTTGTTATTCGGCCTCCGCGGACAAGTTGAGGGCCTCGTTGGGAATGATGATGCAACACCTGGTACTTTTATGTTCGCAGCGCCGCAGAAAACTAGGCGAGCATGTCGACCACTATGGATGAGCAGCCAGGCGACGATGGCTTTGCCGGCAGCAGACGGCAAGGCCCATGGCTTCTTGCTTCGGTACAGGATTCTCCAGATGACCTCTTTTCCCCTGCTGCTTTCAGGTCTTGTAGTGTGGAATGCTAACTAGCTGGGGCAAACTCTCATAGAACCGCAAGCTGAGACACCTTCAAGGCATTGCCGTCCGCAATCTCGTGGTTTCTGGTCCTCAATCGAATAGGATACGTGGGATGACAATAGACGATCAGAGTGTTCCCTATACTCTACAATCTCCAACTAGAACCCTTGTGGTGCGAGAAAACCGGACCGTCCATCACTCGCGATCTACTACCGACCTAAAGCTACCTCGGTCTCCTCCCAGCTTAAACCCTACAGCCAGTGATACTAGAAATGATAGCAAAGAAGAGCTTTATATGCGGCGGAGGAGAAGTACGCTACCATGGGCCGGGGCGAGCCCAGGAATACGACAATCTCGGCTGGAACAGATTGCCAGCAGCAAGATGGCAGACACTTGGTTCTCACTGCACTGTGAAGGCATTCCGGAGCCTGTTTATATCAGTGAGCTCGTGGAGAACGCCATGAATCCTAGCTTTAGACATTTTGATCTAAATACATGTGGCCCCGTGGTCTCACGGTTGGACAAAGCCACCGTCAAGCTCTGGGCTTGTACGAGTCAACTTCCAGAGTACTTCTTGCTCTTGGAGCTTCGAGTGAATTTCAAGTCGCTGCAGTACATCGGAAAACATCTGGAAAATTTTCGGCATCCATTCCCTCCGAACTGCGTCATCTTTCATTTTTCTGATGGCATATACGCAAGTCTGACGGATGCTCCCCCGCTTGACCGGTCTCCGTCAACCCAGCCACAAACGAGTGAGACACCGAGAGACGAACGGCAGCAGACGTCATCATACGACGCTCTTATGAAGTTGGCAAACTTTGATGACTGTATCCAGGATGCTTTGGTCACTAGAGAAAGCCTGGAGCATCAGATAAACTCCATTCTAGAAGGAAATCAGACGCAGCTCGACGTTTCAAGCCGGAGTTCTGAGGCTCAAGAAAGACTCGCAGCCGTCAAACGTGCTGTTACCGGAGAGAAAAGCCGTCTTCGACAATCCCTTGGCCAAAAGGACAGTATGATCAAGAGCTTAGAGACACGAAGACAAGCTATGGTAGAAGGTCGTCTCAGCCAAGACAATAGCTTAACCTACCTTGCTGATGCTCGAGAGGCAAAAGAATCCAGCCAAACCCTTTTGAAGAAAACAGCTGAAGAGTCGATGGGGCAAATCCGTCGTATATGCGAGGACCTGCTTGCCACATATCCTATAGAACCAATTCATAATATACCTCTTGGGTTCACTATCAGGGGCCTTGCTCTCCCGAATTCCTGCTTTGACGACATTGACAAGGAAGCGGTTGCGGGGGCGTTGGGATATACATCACACGTGGTATACCTCCTCTCGTTTTATCTTTCAGTGCCCCTTCCTTACCCCGTCCGGCCATATCTCTCGACCTCGACCATCCAGGACCCCATATCAGTTGGCCTTGCTCAACGGACGTTTCCGCTATATCCGGCAAACACCCAATATAGATTCGAGTATGCTGTGTTCCTGCTTAACAAAAACATAGAATACCTGATGAATCGGCTCGGTCTAAGGGTCCTTGATATCCGTCATACGCTCCCCAATCTCAAGTATCTACTGTATATGCTGACAGCAGGGACAAACGAGCTCCCGGCAAGAAAGGCAGGCGGTATTCGCGGCCTGCTCGTTGGACGATTAACACCCAGCTTGTCTCGTCAAGTAAGCCGTGATAGCCTGGCAAGCATCGATACGACGATGACCATTCGCCAGAAAAAATTCCTCCCTTCGCCAGCTAATAATTACCTTTCCTCTCATTCTCACAATTCTCACCCTCCATCACACTCAGCGATATCAACTTCCAAATACAACTTCATCTCCGCCTCTGCTGCCCAGCCAAGCATCGGCCACATGCAGAAAGACCTGGGGCCAGTACATAACGACCAGGTTGGTGCATCGATGCCCGTCGCCACACCCGTCACCTCCAGCAATGAACGAGAATAGCGATATTTTCATTAGTCAAAAAACATAGGGCGCGCGGAAGGGGGGGCCCATCGACAGCACTGCAACAACCTTGCGCCTGCAGACCAAGGTGAAATCCAAACTTCCGTTTGACAGGGAGTTTTACTAGAGTTCAGTTCTTCTTTTTTCTTCCACTCTCAATGTTTTATTTTAGTGTTCACGATTTTATCGGTTCGTCTGCATCAACGACTATCTATTAGTTCATTTTTATGCCCTTTTGACTTTTCTTCTTCGTTGCCTTCTCGTTTCCAGGGCCAAGGTCTGGTTTTTTTTATTGATTGGCTAGCAGGCTTGGATTTTCAGGATTTGGATGGAGGAGCATTGCATTATCTCTCTGAGTTACTTTTGCACCAATGCGGCTATCTTGATATAGTTTGCACACATACCTGGTTGATGTATACTTGTTCGTGTATAATTACTTGCTTTGTACTTGCTTCTTCCGGCCTTCCCAGGGCAAGGCCTGGCTGCATCGACCTCTATGCTTCTTCCTACGTTTTCTCTCTTACCTGTTGTCTAATCGACGTACGGCACATCCGGAGTACGGAGCTATGTATATAGCTAAGTCCGGGATTTTGCGGGGCCGAATGCCTGCAATCTGCAATTCATTCCTCAAGGAACAGGAGTATATGTCTATTTATGACATTTTTTCTTCTTGTCCCAGCTGAAGGAGCGAAATCGGTAACTATGTATGTACCTCAGGCAGGGTTTGACGGCTGGATACATGCAAATGTGATAGATGGGTTCCGGTACTGCTGTTCCTGAAGCATTCTGTATGATCGACCACCTTAACTGACTCGCTTATCTCCTAACATCGTCTTGGCTCGTTTCATGCCTGGCTGGTGTATTTCTTCTTTTTGCCAAAAAATTCAGGCGCTTCTGCTAGCGGGCCTGCCGATATTGCGAAGAACAAGTTGAAATTTGGATGTTATGCAGGTCTCACGAACTCGTTTTCCTGAGATGAGGTGGCTGGGGGCAGCAGTTCATGGGCTGGGTCTCTATCGCTTGATTAATACTTAATTATCCTTGGGATTAATGCTGCAAGTAATGAACGATGGAGGTAACATGACATGCTGAAACCTGACTATATAACTCCCATCCTTTTAAGACGCAAGGTTTCTGGTAGGCGGCTCATGGGCGAATAGTGCTCGCGGGAGGGCGTCATATTGTGGTTCCTTTACCTATATCAGGTCGATGCAAGCGTTGTCAACATGTTTGAACTATATAATTTTTTTTTGTAAACGTCAGAGGCGTATCAGAACACCTTCTCGGGGCTCGAGTATCGAAAAAATCTTATTGCATCAGAGTACGTTCGTCAAACATGGAACATGGAACATAGCTCTTTCTTGTCTCGTTCTATATCAGGATCTCGGGATTATGGGGATCACGTTGAAATTGGTTAGCTTTTCGGTGCTGATCGGCGTGACGTGCAACGGGCCGTATCTGTACAGATATTCTATGTATATCCATACAATCCCTCCATTATCGACTCGAAGTGCCATGCATATCTATGCATAGGCACAGATCAGGATGCGAATGTTGGCATGGTCCCATGGATGTGCACTCCGCAGGCCACGGGGAGATTCGTGGGTTGATCTGCCCGTCGAACGTGTTCAGTAGGCTCTTCGTACTCCTTAAACTTGGATTTGACTGGAAGCAGGAACCACTCTTTGGAGGCGTTCGGGAGGGCAAGGCTGCTCATTTGATTCGATTGGACTTGAGGAACGCTGGTGTTTCGTTCTTTTGAATTTGCTTTTTGCTTCCGTTTCTCCTGCATTATTCTTCAGCGCTTGGTTTGGAGGCAAGCTCGTTTTCTCTGCTGCTCTCACTCGTTCATTCTTCCAGCTAGAGTGAGAGAGGTTAGGGCGAACACGATCCGAACAAGGTTTTGGCATCTTGTTTGGGTTTCTGGAGGTTGATTGAGAGAGATACGGAGGATTCTCCGTGGATGGGTACTATAAAATGCGGTATCCGGGAAAAATAATAGTCAGATTTCGGGATCGAAGGTGCATGATCTACCAATGAAGGTGAATCGATGTCCTGACAATGGAGGGACGATGCCGATATCTGTCAGGAAACCCGGGGCCGATTAGCCCCTGGCAGCAGGGAAGAGGTATCAATTTCCCCGGACTTTGAACCGAAAGGAGAAGGAGATTGTAACGGGCGAATCCAGATTAGCATGCCATTCTTGTGGCCAAGCAGGCGGTATGATGGAAGAATAGCAGGGTCACTCTGATCATTCTTTTTCTTTTTCTCCCATTTTTCCTACTTTCTTTCGACTTCTTTCCTTTTTTCTTGCTTATGTCAAAGCGCGGACAGGGGAAGCCCTTGTTTTGATAGAGCCATCAAGGGGAAGCCAGTTACGAGGGAACCAAGGGTTCATTCAAGAGATGAACCGTAAATTGTCGGCGAGCCGATGTTGTGTCCCACCAGCTCGTTCCCGCTTCTCCCTCGTTCTTCTGGCGAGGTGTCGATACATGTTTTCTCAGACCGCTGCCAGAAAACTCGAATTCGAACGCGAACCCGAAGACCATGGTTCCATGCCGGCAAATCCTCGAGTTCAGTTTGGGAAACAAGAAGCAAAAAACAACCTATCATCAGTCCGCCTAATATGCATGCACTCATATGTACTCCATCCCGTAAATGCTACGCTGTAATTAAGCCATTCGAGGGCAGCCTGACTCGAATGGTCGAAGGGAAAGGAAATATTCAGTTAATAAAAAAGCTGGTGTCAAAGTACTCCGTACTCCCTCTCTGTAGATCTGATGGACTCCATATTCACAGATGGGGCGCTAATATGGGGCGCTAGAAGAATATGATTGTCTCCCGCTTTTCCCCTCACCCCTAGCAGGCATCTGCTCACTTCCTGTGTGTAAGTATGTATGTAAGTATGTAAGGTAAGTATATTTTTCTTTTCGCTGAGGTAACGGCGGCCTGCCTGCCTCGTGTTCTCCATCAAAATGGAGACTTGGAGATGGACCCGGGTGTTTTACCCAAGCCGTCCTTAGTGCGAATCTGCAAGATTCACGTCACAGTTTAATGCTTGACATCAATTGGCTGAGGGGCTCGAAGGCCTACCCCAGATGATGCACCCGTTTTGCGAGTTTAATTTCCCCCCTAACTACCGCGGAGGATAGTTATCAGGACGGCCTCGAGATGCGGGCATAGAAAAGGGCGGCCAGTCTAGTATTCGTGTTAATGTCAGACGATCTATCCAAGCGTCCGACCTTAACACTAAAACAAGAGCTACGCCTAGTAGAGTGTAGACTTATACTCCATAGAGTTATGTGTTTTTGAATCGAGTTGAGGAGGGCTCCATGTTCCATAATATTCCACGGTTCTGACGGGCTATGTACCATCTTCTCCACCAGAAACACAGGAAAAAAGGTCATCACGCATTCGTAGTTTTTCTGGGCGTGCATCAGGATCGTACATTAGCCTCCAACGGCGGGCCATTCAGCAGGCAGAGAGTCCGGGCAAACCCACTGATTTGTGGAGAGTAGGAAGTCTAAACAAATTTTTCGTCTCTCCTCTTCCTTTTTTTTTCTAGAAAAAGATGCGAGTTGACATTTCTCTCCTCGTTTAAAGTTGTTGAGCTGGTGTGGTATCCCCTGCATCTATTACGCAACAGTAACTAGCATCCCGCCAGGGGAGAAGGAGAAAGAGGAGGAGAAGACAGGAAGGCAGGAGGACGGGCCCAGCAGCCAACAGCCAGCCAGAGAGAGTCGAAATGGTAGCTCAACAAAGGACGCCGGGGCCGGGCGAACGGGGAGCTAACTGTCCAGCCACAACCATGAAGTTATGCATTTTTTTTTCGAGATGTAGCTCGTGGTACTCCCCGTACTCCCCGTACTCGGCCAGCTCGCGCTGCTAGTGAGCTTGACTTCTGAACAGACAAGAGGAGTATACGGAGTCACTATAGGCTGGGATCATTGCTGAAGAACGCCAGCAAGAGAAGAAGACCCCAAAACAAGGGCCCCTCCCCCCCTTCTGATTGCTATATCCATAATTTGATAGCCGCCAGGATGGAGCAAGCAGCTTGGTGGTCCTTCGTCTCTCAGCGTAACTAACTCTAATGATGGCATGGAAGTTAATATAATGTCTTAAGAAACGTTGTGGGCATGGATGTTGGCGATAAGCAGCAACGCTCTTCTCTCCTCCCAAGGGTCAAAATACCGTGTGGACATCAGTGTAATGCACTCTGGCCCTGCCTGCTGTAATAATGCTTGATGCGCTGTCTGCCCGTCTGCCCGTTGCCTGTTGCCTGCTCCTGGGTGTATATATATAGAGAGCCCCGGGGGGCATCTCGGGGTTTCCCCCGTACCCCCCCTTGGGCCTCCACCTGCTGTCCGTCCAGCCAGAGGTTATACACATCTATAAGAATATCTGCATAAGTCTCTTCTGGGGTTTGGATACTAGTGAGCAGCCCTGGGTGGAGTTCTTAGTCTCTCTCTCCCTCTGCCTCTCCGTCCGCCGTTGTCGTTCTGCGTCTGCGTCTGCTCGACGTCGTGTCTTGTTTTTGCTTCTTTTTATTTTATTTTATTCTTTTTTATATCTTGAGCTTTTTCCACCTTTTTTTTTTCTGCCGCCCGCCCGCACTTTTCTTCTTCTCTCCGCCTTTTTCTCTCAACTTTCGACTTCGACTTCAGCTTCTTTTTCTTCCTCCCCAGGCTGGTGTTTTTTTTGGCCTTGCTGAGCGAGAGGAAAAGAGAGCAGAAGGAGGAGACGAAGAAGTAGGAGAGCGACAGACGAGGCGCTGCTGAGAAAGAAGGACATCCGTCTGAGCTGCAGGAACACCTTGGATCGTCGTTGTGACGACGGTGGCTGCCAATTGGATATCCCAAGAGACACAGCACAGCAGCCCGCAACCGCGCAGACGCAATACTACAGTCTCGCGAGACAGAGAGGGTGGGAAATCACCATGGAAGACATCAGAATGGCCGGTAGACCGGCTCCAATGGCCGCAGTGCCATCGTCTGTGCCGAATTCCTCGCCCGTCGGCCACAGTTCAGCTCCGCAGCAGCAGCCGCAGCAGCAACAGCAACCACAACCACAGCAACAACCGCAGGATCTAAACACCAGATTCTCGCCTAGACGCTCTATCTCTCCTCCAGCACAGCATAGACGTGGCTACCAGGCCTGCGATCCATGCAGGAAGCGAAAAGTGAAGTGCGACTTGGGAAGTAGGTCTTCTCCCTTCGGCCCTTGGCAGCCGCATGTAAGACGGCACTGAATACAGTGAATCGCTGATCTGACTTGATATAGGTGTTGATAACCCACGACCACCACCATGTGTGAGATGCCGCCGCGAGAGCAAGAGATGCGAGTTCTCTGCCACCCGACGCAAGCGCAAAATCTCGGAGGAGTCGGATGACAAGGGAGCCAGCGTCTTGCGCCGGGACAAGCGGATGATGGTGGCCGATGGATCGGTCTCTCCCAGCATGGACAGCGACAGCATCTCCAGTCCCATCCCCAACGGAGTAACTTCGCATCCACGGGGCAGTCTACCTCCCTTCGAAAACGATCCTCGACCTCACGGCTCTGCTGCGCAGCGTAAATGGTCCAACGCCACGGCTCCGCCTCACCGCATCTGCATTCCGCCTACCGGTATCTCTGTTCCTGCTCCTACCTCTATCCCGCTAGACCAGTACCATGCTCACCGCGCGAGCTTTTCTGGTGCTGTGCGTCCAACTTTACCGCCCCATGTCCTCGAGAGTGGCCAGCATATGATGAACAAGACAGCAGCAGAGCTGCTCTCCCCTGCAATCAGCAATACCCATGACGCTCTACATCTTCTATCCGAAGCTGCCGGGAGAACAGAAGATCTAAATCGCCAGCAGCTGGAATACCAATACAATGGGCGGCAATCTTCTACTTCGACGTTTGCATCCGTATCCCCGGGTCAGCAGAATGGCACGCCAGGTAGAGCCAGCAGATCCAACTCGACAACGCAACAGGGTGCCGGAGCCAGCTGGTACAACCAGAATAAGGGTGGCTCGCCTAGTGTCGAGGTCCTCGTTGAAGGCACAGACGCAGGTCTAAGTCCTCCCAGGGCAACCCAGGATCTTGACTACAGCAAGGCCCGCAGGGCTTGGTCAAGGCTACGGTTTATCCGTGCTGGCTGGTTTAGTGTGGATGAAGCGATGTCCTACATCGAGTAGTAAGTGCCATAGACAAGCTTTCCTTCGTCTCGACGTGGAAACACTGCTAACAACATTCGCTCCCAGCTACTATGAACATCTTGCGCCATTAACTCCAATTGTCTTGAAAAATTACAGCTCTCCATCCACCCATCTTACTCTTCTGACGGAAGAGCCGGTGTTGACTGTCACAATGCTCACCATTGCCTCTCGGCATATGAAACTCTCTGGTAACGGTGCTAATTCACGAGCGTACTCTATCCATGAAAAGTTGTGGTCCTACCTCAGGGGTATGATCGAACGACTCTTCTGGGGTCAAGAAAAGTTTGGTGACTGCGGCGGCGCCTCAGCACCTAGGCAGTTTGATCCCTCTAACCCACTCTCCGCTGGACAGGGGCAACGGGGCGGTGGCCAGCTAAGGTCCATTGGGACCGTTGAAGCCTTGCTGCTGCTCACTGACTGGCATCCTCGCGCCCTTCACTTCCCACCAGGTGATGACGAAAACACTCTGCTCGACGTTGACCCACAGCAGCTCAATTGCTTTGATGGAGACGGTGACGACCATTTCAATGATCATCCCGGCAAGGGTCAAGGTGGACCAGGAGAAGGCCGCCTGGCTTTTTACAAATGGCTGGAGCCTGTATGGCGCTCTGACCGAATGTCATGGATGCTTCTCAGCACCGCCCAGGCCCTTGCTTTTGAGCTCGGCATTTTCGACCAGAAAAATGACCTCCGTGCATCTACCGAATCCTCCTGTGAGATGGCCAGAAAACGCCGTCTCCGCCGACTGATTCTTGTTTACGTCTCGCAAAGCAGTGGTCGCTTGGGCATCCCATCCATGCTTCCCCTCCCACAATGGAACCAGAATACCGAACCGCCTCGTGCAGAAGATATGCAGTCGCCCAACTTCCATGAGGATTACATGATTGACATGATGCAAGATTGCTGGATGGATATTTCCAAGATCATGTACAACAGTAACCAGGTTCTTTTCCTGTCCAAGGAACTGACCACCAACCTGATCAAGAGTGGCCAATACCGTGATCGGATCGATGAGTTTATTCCTTCTCTGAGAGACTTTAAGGCAAAACTCGACAAACTTTCGGGTACGCATACACGGTCTCCTGAAACCCTATATAGGATGATGCCCTGACTAATTAACTCTCCTACAGTGCCACCCCAAATGCGAAATGTTTTAACGATTGAATACGAATATACCCGTGAGTAGCAGCCCCTTCAATATGGCTCCAAATGCATGGCCACTAACCATATCTTAGGACTATACGTCAATTGCTTAGCTTTACAAGCCGTCGTTGAACGATGGACTACTATGAATGAGGCTGGTTCAAACGCCAACCATAATAACCATGCCAACGGGACGACAAACGGAACCGCCAATGGAACTGGCTCTGGCGCTGGAACTGTTCCTCTCCAGGTCCTCCTAGAACAGTACGAAGTCAATGAACCATATATCCAGGAAGTAGTCGATGCTTCTCGACGGATTTTGCAGATCGTACTTGAAGGGTTTGTTCCCGGGGATATTCTAAAGCATGCACCAGTCAGGACATACTTTAGAATCCTTTCTGGAATGATCTTTATTCTCAAGGTTAGTGTGCTGCATTGTGTGACACATACATATTTCGCAATGCTAAAAATAATGTAGACATTCACCCTTGGTGCCAAAGAGGATGACGTGAGAATATCGCTCGAGCTACAGGATCGGACCATCGAATGTCTCCGAACTTGTGTCGTGGACGATGTCCATCTCAGCGTTACGATAGCAGATCTCCTCCAGCTGCTCACCTCAAATATCCGCAATCGCTTCTTGCGCTTTGCTCCCTTTGATCGTGTAGGCGAGTCTGGAAGCAGACACCAGTCCCCTGTCCCAACATCCGAGCAGGAATCTCGCGAACAGCAGCAACATCAGTCCAATGAGCACAATGACTACCGTTGGCAACAAAACCACAACAACGGAACCCCCAGCACCTCTGGCTTTTCATTCGACAACCACCACCCCACCTCCGCCCCTCCAACAACTCATCATGACCCCCTAGCCAACATCCCCGTCCAGCCCATCAACTCTTCCAACATTAACGTCTCTTTCATGCCCCCTCCTCCTTCCGTGTATTACAATTACTACGACCCTAGCTCGACCTCACCCAAGATGGAAATGGACGAAGCCTCGTCTACTGTTGCGCCCTCGGCTATCAACACAAGTGCCCCAAGCAGCAATAACACCACACAAGCAAACTCAAACAGTATGTCAGACTGGTTTGCCCTCCCACTCGATCAGTTCTTCAACAGCTCTACAGCAGGAGTTGACCAGGGTCTCGGAGGCACTGGCCCAATGGTGGGCGAATTCGACATGTTGGAAGTCCTGCTCAAAGAGCAATATACTGGCGAAAACAGTGCAAACGGGACCAGCACCAATGGCCCACCCCCTGTTGCTGCCGTTGCTACAAACGGCAGTGGAATGACATCTCATTTCATATAACGATTTCCCTTGCAGCCTCTTTTTTTTCTCACCCCTTTACACCCTTCTAGATGTTTGCTTCTGGGATTGGCTAGCGATTTGTTTTTGCTTATTTCCCCCTCTTCATATCAGGTGGACAGCCCGGGGAATGGTAGATTCGGGGGTTTTGATCCTTGATCGTCTTTTTACTTTTCTTACAGACCTTCTGCTCGGCTTACGTCCATATATGTCTGGCTGTATATATTGTCATGCCTATTCCCTTTACCATCTGTCTATATGTTGGCCTTGTGTTTGTTCCCTTGTGCCGCGTTTCTTGCAGTTGTTTAATATGCAGGATACTATCAGGTGATGATCTTGCCCTTTTGGAAAGCCTTTCCTCCAGATGAGGGTTGTCTATAGTTATTTAGTCATATATATATGTGATGAATGTTAACGTGTACATATCAAACTTTTTTTCTTGCCTTAGCTGGCTATACTCTACCGTGCTTTATGAAGCGAGCTAGATGCGATCCTGCCCAGCATCCCATCTCCGTTCCTAACTTTCCGTCTCTTCCCCGCCGGCAGCAATGACGTATCAGATACTCCGTATAGCCTTCCGAACCGAGGAATATGACTTTAAGGAAAAAAGGTTTGAGATATTTCGAACTTAACCAAAACACGGAGTAATTTCTTAAAAGTACATACATACAGCGTCTATCGTCACTATTTTGATTTCGCACTAAAAAACAAAATCCACAAGATTTTGGGGGTATAGAACAAGACATATAGATAATAACAGCAGTGATATTAGTCACAAAACGAAGAGGTTAGTTACCTCAAATTTCCTGGACATCAAGTCCCCATATCTCCCAATGTTTCAAGACATCCCAACCCACCCGTTTGACATGTCTCCTCCATACGAAGGGCTGATCTGGCTTGCTTCTCATTTGAGTAAAGCAGTCATTCAGGCTTTGTCGCAGATTTTCGGGTACTTGGGCGATTACTTGCTCGTCAAGGAAAGACAGAGCAGGGTAGATGGGCTCCTCATCCCCATTGGTAGCACTGTCGGCGGCATTGGGGTTTCCAGAGTTTATATTTGAACCAGCTGAAGGGCGATTCTGTTGCTGCTTTTTCGCTATGGGTTCCATTATTGGGGAATACGTTTCTCCACTGGGGGACGGAAGAGGAGCCGTGGTGTTGTGATCGCTATTATATTTCCGCTTACCTAGCGGATTTCGGTTTCCTGGTGGAGATGTTATAGACTGTGGTTGTTGTGTTGACCATGATTGTGCGTTGGAGCTATCAGGTCCATAATTTTCTGGTCTCCTCGTTATGGAGGGATTCCTTGAGTTTGTAGGTGCGTGGCCATTTGGGCTCGAACTGGATACACCAACCGTGGGATCTGCTGCCATTCCATTGCTATTAGGATTATCACCGGGGGCTAGTGGTTTTTGACTACGCATTGGAACTGGGCTTTTGTATAATCCGCCGACCTGCCAGGCCTTCCAGCCTATACCGACTATCTTAATATTGCTGAAAATGGGCTCGGCAAGATGCAGCGAAAGGGTTTGTATATGGAAAGAGTCGTCAATGTCAACCAGCTTTGCAAGATCCCGTGCATCAGATGGTGGAATAACTGAAAGGTCAGGTCGTGGCATGTAGTTCGACTTATGGTGACGGTTAACAACAACATTGCCGTTGATTTTGGATTGCCCTTGTCCGCATGTGCGAGAGTTCGCCGTAGGTGTTGCATTCCTCAATTCATTGTCTTGTAGCGTTGGTATGAGAATTCGGAGAGCTTGAAGTTTCTTCAAGAAGGGAAGTACAATCCCCATCACTTCAAGGCTATTCCCATCAACTGCTATGGCAAACTGCTCCAAATTTGGGCAAGCATGAACCAACTTCACAACCAGTGGCACAGGCATATTCATTCGTGCCGGAAGGAGTAGGCGTTTCAATGTGGCACCATGAACTGAGATAATTGTTGACACTTGCATTTCTCTTAGAGATGTTCGTGAAGCTGGCGGTAGTGACTGTATACCCGGACCAGGTGGTGTTGGGTGGTTGTGATGGTATTCAGAGGCTATTGTTTGATTACCACCACTTGAGAGAGGTGTAGATGAAGAGGATTGGTATAAGACCCCGGGTCTCAAGTTGTTAATAAAGTCTATTGGCTCGCGCAATGGGTTGACAAAGTATAGATTTTCAAGGGGAGCCAGCTGGTGTAAGAAGTCTATCCCTCGTTTCTCTACGCGATCAACTCGAAATGTCTTTAGCGCAGTCATTTCGTCCCGGGGCCCTGGGGCCGGCCAACTAGCCTCAACAAAGGTCATTGCAGCCTTATCACTAAAACTGGTTAGCATAGTAATCTCTTCTAGGCAACTGTGGGTGACTCCGGTTGCTGATCCTCCTGGGTGAAGCGCAAAAAAGTTTTGGAATGCAAGCTTCTTTAAGCGTAAGGGTGAATTTGCCGCAATACACCTTCGGAAGTAATCGGTAAGTGCAACGCTGGGCTCCTGAGATTCACGCATTCGGGGAGACCAGTGCATTCTTAGATCACGCAGCTTTTTGCTGCCGTAGAGTAATAGAGAGATATCATCTGGGTAACAGAGAGGATCTATATCTGTAACCTTGAAGATGCGTAGGTTTGGCATGGGAGGAATGGTAGTCGTGGGCCTAGGATGTCGACTAGAAGGGAACCGAAGAGTCAAGGACTGAAGGTTTTGAAGCTGCGCAAGTCCCTGACATACGGTCTCCAGTGCTTTAGTATTGCTTATTTCCCAGCTGTGCAATGCGCGGAATCCATTAGTTAAGTGAGTCTTTCGAAATGGGTAGGGGGCTTGCTCGCGGGCTAAAAAAAAAACGTATATAGCTAAGGCAACAGCATACCTGAAGCTCTCTAACCCAACCATTTTATCAATAGCGGCTCGAACGCAGACATTCAGCATCATAGACGAGTCTGGGACCCTCCCAACTCGAGCATGTTCTTCTAACCCGTCGTCTCGCCATTCGCCGCGCAGTGTAACAGATCGAACCAATTGCGCCACATTACGAGTGACCAACGCATTTAGTCCCATGGAGAACGGGCTCGCACTCCCATATCCCTCTGGTAGATCATCTTCATTATATCGTATCTGGCCGTAGGACGTAAGGGTAAGGTTTTTGTAGAGCTGGGGGAGGGCCATGTAATTCAGCACACGACAGGTCCGGCAGAGCCGCGCGAGGTCGCCAACATCGTCAAGCTAGAAGAGAAAAAAGCGTTAGCTGAAGAACTTGAGATGGAGAATAGCTGTATAATAAGGGAAATAGGCCCTTCAACTCTGCATCATCCTTCTCTCACGGCCATGGGGTAAACACATACGTTAGATACTATTAAGGCGATTAGATTTAATGGCAGCCTCATCAGCCCTGGGCCCCTCACGGGCAGTTCATGGCTGACGCCAGCACCGAACATATGGGGGTTGACATTCGACATCGATCACTCGAGGTGTTCATCGAAAGTGGTTTATCATTTCTCCTGTTAACGACGACGTCAAATCGACGGCTTGGAGCGTGGGCAGGAAATGTGTTGAAGCTCTGGAAGTTTGACTAACGTCAGCGAACACTCGGATATGCTTTTCCTACACGCGATTTATGCAAGGCTATGAAAACGCTAAGAATAGCGTGTGCGTTCTGGGCATAAAAAGGGGATCATCCGCCGAAGTTACTTCACAGAGAAAGACGTCGCTCTACGGTAAAACTACTGGCGTGTATAGGCTTTTGGAGATTCGATTTAGCTGATATTTGCATTGACTGGCGAGCGCCATGCATCTAGAGGTTATTATAGGAGAAGAAGGGAGATAGGAATGGATGTACATGAAGGTGATCATAATGAAGATAGGCCGTCAAGTTCTCTCTTTTGATAATATCCTAAAAAGATGAAGAAGGCAACGAAGGAAGAAATAAGGGGATAAAGAAATAGTAATATAGATATCCAGAAATGTACTCCGCGCTAAAATGGACAGATTATATGTATATGTAAGCCAGCATTCTATCTGATGTCGAGATCGGATGAAGGCTGTTGCTGTGTTGGAGATGCGGCTTCCCCAGTACTTGCACGGGGATCAGGCGGCTCCGGGGGCTGCTGGCTCGGATTAGAGCTGGATAGACCTTCGGGTGTTGTAGAATTATCATGTAGCTCCCGGTCGTCCCGGTCGTCCCGGCATCGTGGACGATGTGATATAACGTCTTGTTCATCTTCATCATCCTCTTCAAACATTACATGTTGAATATGTCTTGAATCTATGTGGGTGGCATTTTCCTCTGGGTCTCGAGAATTTGTGCCGTGTGGCTGGGATGAAAGTATCGAAGATGGGGTCCCGCGGTCAGTAAGAGGGTGCGGATTAGGGCTTGAGCTTGTCGGACTGCTGAAAAAGGGGCGGCCAGGCTCGTCCAAACCTGGAGTTGACCATGCAATGGCTGATCGTGATCGTGCCGGAATCACCATGACGGGTAGAGGTGTTTCTATCCCCTTCCGTTCCCCGGGCGACTCTCCCCATCGGAAACGCGAACTAGGGGTATTGGAATCTTCTCTTGAGTTGCGCTGTGTCTGTTCCCGCTTGCTCTTTACCGGTATAACGGTGACAGGTAGAATTGGGGGCTCTGTATCACGCTTCTCAGACGAGCCTATCCAGTCTCGGTGAAGGTGAGATGCCACCATGCTCAATGCTGGGGGGAACTTCCATCGACTCTCACGTTCTTCGGAGAGACCTGTAGCTAAAGTAGCAGTGGCAGCCATTCCTTCCTCCGCTTGTGCCGTTGCAACCTCTTGTGGTGGTGACCCACGCCTTCGTTTGAAAGGGTTAACGGCATTGAGCCAACTTATACCAACCTTTCGGGAAGGAACCGGGGTAACTATGCTATTATGAGCCATTGGAAGAGTGCTCTGTTTTGTTAATTCCACGGAACCAGTCCTTTCTTCCTGCCCCGTTCGTGTTAGATCAGAATTAGAGGCCAACGGCGTGCCCACGGAGTGATATCGCACACAATAGAGCGTGCTTGTAGCGCTGGTGGTATTCTCTCGGCTGACTGGGCTGGCCACAGCCGGAGGCGGAGCTGTCTCATCAACTAGAGACAACTCGATATCTGAGGGAGTGACTTCTGTTTTGCGCCTTTTGTGTTCATGGATATGAGGTGACCGAGGACGTGGCCTGTCCCGTGGACGAAACGGGTTATGTGAAAGCTTTCCGAACCGGCTCCACCCTGAACCACGTCCAGGTCCTCCACCATTCCCGTTATTGTGGGATGTACCGGGCACTTCCGATGGGGTTACGTCGAGCATTTCATCTCCATCGAAAATCTCGCGCCCCAAAATACCATCTTTCCGCTCCTCACGCTCCAGTGCCTCGATTCTTTCAACCCATTCCCAAACCACCACGCTCGCTGCTGCTGCTCCCACCCAGCGAATGTATTCACCCCACCCAGCAATGTTAGGCTGAGAAACGTCCAAAATAAAGAAAGCAACAGGTATCAAAAGTGCAAGCAGAGACAACAATGCAACAAGACAGATATTCTGCATCTTGGGATGAAAGAAAGCAAACCTATGCTTGGAAAGGGAGTAGAAAACGACCCAAGCTGCATAGAGCATGCTT